>NW_028143024.1:0-505959 GCF_977018435.1 Lepisma saccharinum
AAGTTTGGTGAAGATCTGAGTATGTAGTTTTTGACCTTATCTGGAACCTCCCATCTGAAAATTTGAAAATTCTTAAAAAATTCGTCGAAAATCTTGATGTCTCCAAGCTCTTGTTTTGTACGTTTTTTCCACGTGTCTTGACATGCAAAGTATCCCTGCAACGTTTGGTGAAGATCTGAGTATGTAGTTTTTGACCTTATCTGGAACCTCCTATCTGAAAATTTGAAAATTCTTCAAAAATTCGTCGAAAATCTTGATGTCTCCAATCTCTTGTTTTGTACGTTTTTTCCACGTGTCTTGACATCCAATGTATCCCTGCAAAGTTTGGTGAAGATCTGAGTATGTAGTTTTTGACCTTATATGGAACCTCCTTTCTGAAAATTTGAAAATTCTCAAAAAATTCGTCCATAATCTTGATGTCTCCAATCTCTTGTTTTGTACGTTTTTTCCACGTGTCTTGACATCCAATGTATCCCTGCAAAGTTTGGTGAAGATCTGAGTATGTAGTTTTTGACCTTATATGGAACCTCCTATCTGAAAATTTGAAAATTCTTAAAAAATTCGTCCAAAATCTTGATGTCACCAATCCTATGTTTTGTATGTTTTTTCCACGTGTCTTGACATCCAATGTATCCATGCAAAGTTTGGTGAAGATCTGAGTATGTCGTTTTTGACCTTATCTGGAACCTCCCATCTGAAAATTTGAAAATTCTTAAAAAATTCGTCGAAAATCTTGATGTCTCCGATCTCTTGTTTTGTACGTTTTTTCCACGTGTCTTGACATGCAAAGTATTCCTGCAAAGTTTGGTGAAGATCTGAGTATGTAGTTTTTTGACCTTATATGGAACCTCCTATCTGAAAATTTGAAAATTCTTAAAAAATTCGTCCAAAATCTTGATGTCTCCAATCTCTTGTTTTGTACGTTTTTTCCACGTTTCTTGACATCCAATGTATCCCTGCAAAGTTTGGTGAAGATCTGAGTATGTAGTTTTTGACCTTATCTGGAACCTCCCATCTGAAAATTTGAAAATTCCTAAAAAATCCGTGCAAAATCTTGATGACCCCAATCTCTTGTTTTGTACGTTTTTTCCACGTGTCTTGACATCCAATGTATCCATGCAAAGTTTGGTGAAGATCTGAGTATGTCGTTTTTGACCTTATCTGGAACCTCCCATCTGAAAATTTGAAAATTCTTAAAAAATTCGTCGAAAATCTTGATGTCTCCAATCTCTTGTTTTGTACGTTTTTTCCACGTGTCTTGACATGCAAAGTATCCCTGCAACGTTTGGTGAAGATCTGAGTATGTAGTTTTTGACCTTATCTGGAACCTCCTATCTGAAAATTTGAAAATTCTTCAAAAATTCGTCGAAAATCTTGATGTCTCCAATCTCTTGTTTTGTACGTTTTTTCCACGTGTCTTGACATCCAATGTATCCCTGCAATGTTTGGTGAAGATCTGAGTATGTAGTTTTTGACCTTATCTGGAACCTCCCATCTGAAAATTTGAAAATTCCTAAAAAATCCGTGCAAAATCTTGATGACCCCAATCTCTTGTTTTGTACGTTTTTTCCACGTGTCTTGACATCCAATGTATCCATGCAAAGTTTGGTGAAGATCTGAGTATGTCGTTTTTGACCTTATCTGGAACCTCCCATCTGAAAATTTGAAAATTCTTAAAAAATTCGTCGAAAATCTTGATGTCTCCAATCTCTTGTTTTGTACGTTTTTTCCACGTGTCTTGACATGCAAAGTATCCCTGCAACGTTTGGTGAAGATCTGAGTATGTAGTTTTTGACCTTATCTGGAACCTCCTATCTGAAAATTTGAAAATTCTTCAAAAATTCGTCGAAAATCTTGATGTCTCCAATCTCTTGTTTTGTACGTTTTTTCCACGTGTCTTGACATCCAATGTATCCCTGCAATGTTTGGTGGAGATCTGAGTATGTAGTTTTTGACCTTATCTGGGACCTCCTATCAGAAAATTTGAAAATTCTTCAAAAATTCGTCCAAAATCTTGATGTCTCCAATCTCTTGTTTTGTACGTTTTTTCCACGTGTCTCGACCTCCAATGTATCCCTGCAAAGTTTGGTGAAGATCTGAGTATGTCGTTTTTGACCTTATCTGGAACCTCCCATCTGAAAATTTGAAAATTCTTAAAAAATTCGTCGAAAATCTTGATGTCTCCAATCTCTTGTTTTGTACGTTTTTTCCACGTGTCTTGACATGCAAAGTATCCCTGCAACGTTTGGTGAAGATCTGAGTATGTAGTTTTTGACCTTATCTGGAACCTCCTATCTGAAAATTTGAAAATTCTTCAAAAATTCGTCGAAAATCTTGATGTCTCCAATCTCTTGTTTTGTACGTTTTTTCCACGTGTCTTGACATCCAATGTATCCCTGCAATGTTTGGTGGAGATCTGAGTATGTAGTTTTTGACCTTATCTGGGACCTCCTATCAGAAAATTTGAAAATTCTTCAAAAATTCGTCCAAAATCTTGATGTCTCCAATCTCTTGTTTTGTACGTTTTTTCCACTTGTCTCGACCTCCAATGTATCCCTGCAAAGTTTGGTGAAGATCTGAGTATGTCGTTTTTGACCTTATCTGGAACATCCTTTCTGAAAATTTGAAAATTCTTAAAAAATTCGTCGAAAATCTTGATGTCTCCAATCTCTTGTTTTGTACGTTTTTTCCACGTGTCTTGACATC
Organism: Lepisma saccharinum; assembly: GCF_977018435.1. Lineage (NCBI taxonomy): Eukaryota > Metazoa > Arthropoda > Insecta > Zygentoma > Lepismatidae > Lepisma > Lepisma saccharinum. The sequence goes on from NW_028143024.1 coordinate 2,707, forward strand.
CAATGTATCCCTGCAAAGTTTGGTGAAGATCTGAGTATGTAGTTTTTGACCTTATATGGAACCTCCTTTCTGAAAATTTGAAAATTCTCAAAAAATTCGTCCATAATCTTGATGTCTCCAATCTCTTGTTTTGTACGTTTTTTCCACGTGTCTTGACATCCAATGTATCCCTGCAAAGTTTGGTGAAGATCTGAGTATGTAGTTTTTGACCTTATATGGAACCTTCTATCTGAAAATTTGAAAATTCTTAAAAAATTCGTCCAAAATCTTGATGTCACCAATCCTATGTTTTGTATGTTTTTTCCACGTGTCTTGACATCCAATGTATCCATGCAAAGTTTGGTGAAGATCTGAGTATGTCGTTTTTGACCTTATCTGGAACCTCCCATCTGAAAATTTGAAAATTCTTAAAAAATTCGTCGAAAATCTTGATGTCTCCGATCTCTTGTTTTGTACGTTTTTTCCACGTGTCTTGACATGCAAAGTATTCCTGCAAAGTTTGGTGAAGATCTGAGTATGTAGTTTTTGACCTTATATGGAACCTCCTATCTGAAAATTTGAAAATTCTTAAAAAATTCGTCCAAAATCTTGATGACCCCTATCTCTTGTTTTGTACGTTTTTTCCACGTGTCTTGACATCCAATGTATCCATGCAAAGTTTGGTGAAGATCTGAGTATGTAGTTTTTGACCTTATCTGGAACCTCCCATCTGAAAATTTGAAAATTCTTAAAAAATTCGTCGAAAATCTTGATGTCTCCAAGCTCTTGTTTTGTACGTTTTTTCCACGTGTCTTGACATGCAAAGTATCCCTGCAACGTTTGGTGAAGATCTGAGTATGTAGTTTTTGACCTTATCTGGAACCTCCTATCTGAAAATTTGAAAATTCTTCAAAAATTCGTCGAAAATCTTGATGTCTCCAATCTCTTGTTTTGTACGTTTTTTCCACGTGTCTTGACATCCAATGTATCCCTGCAATGTTTGGTGGAGATCTGAGTATGTAGTTTTTGACCTTATCTGGGACCTCCTATCAGAAAATTTGAAAATTCTTCAAAAATTCGTCCAAAATCTTGATGTCTCCAATCTCTTGTTTTGTACGTTTTTTCCACGTGTCTCGACCTCCAATGTATCCCTGCAAAGTTTGGTGAAGATCTGAGTATGTCGTTTTTGACCTTATCTGGAACATCCTTTCTGAAAATTTGAAAATTCTTAAAAAATTCGTCGAAAATCTTGATGTCTCCAATCTCTTGTTTTGTACGTTTTTTCCACGTGTCTTGACATCCAATGTATCCCTGCAAAGTTTGGTGAAGATCTGAGTATGTAGTTTTTGACCTTATATGGAACCTCCTTTCTGAAAATTTGAAAATTCTCAAAAAATTCGTCCATAATCTTGATGTCTCCAATCTCTTGTTTTGTACGTTTTTTCCACGTGTCTTGACATCCAATGTATCCCTGCAAAGTTTGGTGAAGATCTGAGTATGTAGTTTTTGACCTTATATGGAACCTCCTATCTGAAAATTTGAAAATTCTTAAAAAATTCGTCCAAAATCTTGATGTCACCAATCCTATGTTTTGTATGTTTTTTCCACGTGTCTTGACATCCAATGTATCCATGCAAAGTTTGGTGAAGATCTGAGTATGTCGTTTTTGACCTTATCTGGAACCTCCCATCTGAAAATTTGAAAATTCTTAAAAAATTCGTCGAAAATCTTGATGTCTCCGATCTCTTGTTTTGTACGTTTTTTCCACGTGTCTTGACATGCAAAGTATTCCTGCAAAGTTTGGTGAAGATCTGAGTATGTAGTTTTTGACCTTATATGGAACCTCCTATATGAAAATTTGAAAATTCTTAAAAAATTCGTCCAAAATCTTGATGTCTCCAATCTCTTGTTTTGTACGTTTTTTCCACGTTTCTTGACATCCAATGTATCCCTGCAAAGTTTGGTGAAGATCTGAGTATGTAGTTTTTGACCTTATCTGGAACCTCCCATCTGAAAATTTGAAAATTCCTAAAAAATCCGTGCAAAATCTTGATGACCCCAATCTCTTGTTTTGTACGTTTTTTCCACGTGTCTTGACATCCAATGTATCCATGCAAAGTTTGGTGAAGATCTGAGTATGTCGTTTTTGACCTTATCTGGAACCTCCCATCTGAAAATTTGAAAATTCTTAAAAAATTCGTCGAAAATCTTGATGTCTCCAATCTCTTGTTTTGTACGTTTTTTCCACGTGTCTTGACATGCAAAGTATCCCTGCAACGTTTGGTGAAGATCTGAGTATGTAGTTTTTGACCTTATCTGGAACCTCCTATCTGAAAATTTGAAAATTCTTCAAACATTCGTCGAAAATCTTGATGTCTCCAATCTCTTGTTTTGTACGTTTTTTCCACGTGTCTTGACATCCAATGTATCCCTGCAATGTTTGGTGGAGATCTGAGTATGTAGTTTTTGACCTTATCTGGGACCTCCTATCAGAAAATTTGAAAATTCTTCAAAAATTCGTCCAAAATCTTGATGTCTCCAATCTCTTGTTTTGTACGTTTTTTCCACGTGTCTCGACCTCCAATGTATCCCTGCAAAGTTTGGTGAAGATCTGAGTATGTCGTTTTTGACCTTATCTGGAACCTCCCATCTGAAAATTTGAAAATTCTTAAAAAATTCGTCGAAAATCTTGATGTCTCCGATCTCTTGTTTTGTACGTTTTTTCCACGTGTCTTGACATGCAAAGTATTCCTGCAAAGTTTGGTGAAGATCTGAGTATGTAGTTTTTGACCTTATATGGAACCTCCTATCTGAAAATTTGAAAATTCTTAAAAAATTCGTCCAAAATCTTGATGACCCCTATCTCTTGTTTTGTACGTTTTTTCCACGTGTCTTGACATCCAATGTATCCATGCAAAGTTTGGTGAAGATCTGAGTATGTAGTTTTTGACCTTATCTGGAACCTCCCATCTGAAAATTTGAAAATTCTTAAAAAATTCGTCGAAAATCTTGATGTCTCCAAGCTCTTGTTTTGTACGTTTTTTCCACGTGTCTTGACATGCAAAGTATCCCTGCAACGTTTGGTGAAGATCTGAGTATGTAGTTTTTGACCTTATCTGGAACCTCCTATCTGAAAATTTGAAAATTCTTCAAAAATTCGTCGAAAATCTTGATGTCTCCAATCTCTTGTTTTGTACGTTTTTTCCACGTGTCTTGACATCCAATGTATCCCTGCAAAGTTTGGTGAAGATCTGAGTATGTAGTTTTTGACCTTATATGGAACCTCCTTTCTGAAAATTTGAAAATTCTCAAAAAATTCGTCCATAATCTTGATGTCTCCAATCTCTTGTTTTGTACGTTTTTTCCACGTGTCTTGACATCCAATGTATCCCTGCAAAGTTTGGTGAAGATCTGAGTATGTAGTTTTTGACCTTATATGGAACCTCCTATCTGAAAATTTGAAAATTCTTAAAAAATTCGTCCAAAATCTTGATGTCACCAATCCTATGTTTTGTATGTTTTTTCCACGTGTCTTGACATCCAATGTATCCATGCAAAGTTTGGTGAAGATCTGAGTATGTCGTTTTTGACCTTATCTGGAACCTCCCATCTGAAAATTTGAAAATTCTTAAAAAATTCGTCGAAAATCTTGATGTCTCCGATCTCTTGTTTTGTACGTTTTTTCCACGTGTCTTGACATGCAAAGTATTCCTGCAAAGTTTGGTGAAGATCTGAGTATGTAGTTTTTGACCTTATATGGAACCTCCTATCTGAAAATTTGAAAATTCTTAAAAAATTCGTCCAAAATCTTGATGTCTCCAATCTCTTGTTTTGTACGTTTTTTCCACGTTTCTTGACATCCAATGTATCCCTGCAAAGTTTGGTGAAGATCTGAGTATGTAGTTTTTGACCTTATCTGGAACCTCCCATCTGAAAATTTGAAAATTCCTAAAAAATCCGTGCAAAATCTTGATGACCCCAATCTCTTGTTTTGTACGTTTTTTCCACGTGTCTTGACATCCAATGTATCCATGCAAAGTTTGGTGAAGATCTGAGTATGTCGTTTTTGACCTTATCTGGAACCTCCCATCTGAAAATTTGAAAATTCTTAAAAAATTCGTCGAAAATCTTGATGTCTCCAATCTCTTGTTTTGTACGTTTTTTCCACGTGTCTTGACATGCAAAGTATCCCTGCAACGTTTGGTGAAGATCTGAGTATGTAGTTTTTGACCTTATCTGGAACCTCCTATCTGAAAATTTGAAAATTCTTCAAAAATTCGTCGAAAATCTTGATGTCTCCAATCTCTTGTTTTGTACGTTTTTTCCACGTGTCTTGACATCCAATGTATCCCTGCAATGTTTGGTGAAGATCTGAGTATGTAGTTTTTGACCTTATCTGGAACCTCCCATCTGAAAATTTGAAAATTCCTAAAAAATCCGTGCAAAATCTTGATGACCCCAATCTCTTGTTTTGTACGTTTTTTCCACGTGTCTTGACATCCAATGTATCCATGCAAAGTTTGGTGAAGATCTGAGTATGTCGTTTTTGACCTTATCTGGAACCTCCCATCTGAAAATTTGAAAATTCTTAAAAAATTCGTCGAAAATCTTGATGTCTCCAATCTCTTGTTTTGTACGTTTTTTCCACGTGTCTTGACATGCAAAGTATCCCTGCAACGTTTGGTGAAGATCTGAGTATGTAGTTTTTGACCTTATCTGGAACCTCCTATCTGAAAATTTGAAAATTCTTCAAAAATTCGTCGAAAATCTTGATGTCTCCAATCTCTTGTTTTGTACGTTTTTTCCACGTGTCTTGACATCCAATGTATCCCTGCAATGTTTGGTGGAGATCTGAGTATGTAGTTTTTGACCTTATCTGGGACCTCCTATCAGAAAATTTGAAAATTCTTCAAAAATTCGTCCAAAATCTTGATGTCTCCAATCTCTTGTTTTGTACGTTTTTTCCACTTGTCTCGACCTCCAATGTATCCCTGCAAAGTTTGGTGAAGATCTGAGTATGTCGTTTTTGACCTTATCTGGAACATCCTTTCTGAAAATTTGAAAATTCTTAAAAAATTCGTCGAAAATCTTGATGTCTCCAATCTCTTGTTTTGTACGTTTTTTCCACGTGTCTTGACATCCAATGTATCCCTGCAAAGTTTGGTGAAGATCTGAGTATGTAGTTTTTGACCTTATATGGAACCTCCTTTCTGAAAATTTGAAAATTCTCAAAAAATTCGTCCATAATCTTGATGTCTCCAATCTCTTGTTTTGTACGTTTTTTCCACGTGTCTTGACATCCAATGTATCCCTGCAAAGTTTGGTGAAGATCTGAGTATGTAGTTTTTGACCTTATATGGAACCTTCTATCTGAAAATTTGAAAATTCTTAAAAAATTCGTCCAAAATCTTGATGTCACCAATCCTATGTTTTGTATGTTTTTTCCACGTGTCTTGACATCCAATGTATCCATGCAAAGTTTGGTGAAGATCTGAGTATGTCGTTTTTGACCTTATCTGGAACCTCCCATCTGAAAATTTGAAAATTCTTAAAAAATTCGTCGAAAATCTTGATGTCTCCGATCTCTTGTTTTGTACGTTTTTTCCACGTGTCTTGACATGCAAAGTATTCCTGCAAAGTTTGGTGAAGATCTGAGTATGTAGTTTTTGACCTTATATGGAACCTCCTATCTGAAAATTTGAAAATTCTTAAAAAATTCGTCCAAAATCTTGATGACCCCTATCTCTTGTTTTGTACGTTTTTTCCACGTGTCTTGACATCCAACGTATCCATGCAAAGTTTGGTGAAGATCTGAGTATGTAGTTTTTGACCTTATCTGGAACCTCCCATCTGAAAATTTGAAAATTCTTAAAAAATTCGTCGAAAATCTTGATGTCTCCAAGCTCTTGTTTTGTACGTTTTTTCCACGTGTCTTGACATGCAAAGTATCCCTGCAACGTTTGGTGAAGATCTGAGTATGTAGTTTTTGACCTTATCTGGAACCTCCTATCTGAAAATTTGAAAATTCTTCAAAAATTCGTCGAAAATCTTGATGTCTCCAATCTCTTGTTTTGTACGTTTTTTCCACGTGTCTTGACATCCAATGTATCCCTGCAATGTTTGGTGGAGATCTGAGTATGTAGTTTTTGACCTTATCTGGGACCTCCTATCAGAAAATTTGAAAATTCTTCAAAAATTCGTCCAAAATCTTGATGTCTCCAATCTCTTGTTTTGTACGTTTTTTCCACGTGTCTCGACCTCCAATGTATCCCTGCAAAGTTTGGTGAAGATCTGAGTATGTCGTTTTTGACCTTATCTGGAACATCCTTTCTGAAAATTTGAAAATTCTTAAAAAATTCGTCGAAAATCTTGATGTCTCCAATCTCTTGTTTTGTACGTTTTTTCCACGTGTCTTGACATCCAATGTATCCCTGCAAAGTTTGGTGAAGATCTGAGTATGTAGTTTTTGACCTTATATGGAACCTCCTTTCTGAAAATTTGAAAATTCTCAAAAAATTCGTCCATAATCTTGATGTCTCCAATCTCTTGTTTTGTACGTTTTTTCCACGTGTCTTGACATCCAATGTATCCCTGCAAAGTTTGGTGAAGATCTGAGTATGTAGTTTTTGACCTTATATGGAACCTCCTATCTGAAAATTTGAAAATTCTTAAAAAATTCGTCCAAAATCTTGATGTCACCAATCCTATGTTTTGTATGTTTTTTCCACGTGTCTTGACATCCAATGTATCCATGCAAAGTTTGGTGAAGATCTGAGTATGTCGTTTTTGACCTTATCTGGAACCTCCCATCTGAAAATTTGAAAATTCTTAAAAAATTCGTCGAAAATCTTGATGTCTCCGATCTCTTGTTTTGTACGTTTTTTCCACGTGTCTTGACATGCAAAGTATTCCTGCAAAGTTTGGTGAAGATCTGAGTATGTAGTTTTTGACCTTATATGGAACCTCCTATATGAAAATTTGAAAATTCTTAAAAAATTCGTCCAAAATCTTGATGTCTCCAATCTCTTGTTTTGTACGTTTTTTCCACGTTTCTTGACATCCAATGTATCCCTGCAAAGTTTGGTGAAGATCTGAGTATGTAGTTTTTGACCTTATCTGGAACCTCCCATCTGAAAATTTGAAAATTCCTAAAAAATCCGTGCAAAATCTTGATGACCCCAATCTCTTGTTTTGTACGTTTTTTCCACGTGTCTTGACATCCAATGTATCCATGCAAAGTTTGGTGAAGATCTGAGTATGTCGTTTTTGACCTTATCTGGAACCTCCCATCTGAAAATTTGAAAATTCTTAAAAAATTCGTCGAAAATCTTGATGTCTCCAATCTCTTGTTTTGTACGTTTTTTCCACGTGTCTTGACATGCAAAGTATCCCTGCAACGTTTGGTGAAGATCTGAGTATGTAGTTTTTGACCTTATCTGGAACCTCCTATCTGAAAATTTGAAAATTCTTCAAACATTCGTCGAAAATCTTGATGTCTCCAATCTCTTGTTTTGTACGTTTTTTCCACGTGTCTTGACATCCAATGTATCCCTGCAATGTTTGGTGGAGATCTGAGTATGTAGTTTTTGACCTTATCTGGGACCTCCTATCAGAAAATTTGAAAATTCTTCAAAAATTCGTCCAAAATCTTGATGTCTCCAATCTCTTGTTTTGTACGTTTTTTCCACGTGTCTCGACCTCCAATGTATCCCTGCAAAGTTTGGTGAAGATCTGAGTATGTCGTTTTTGACCTTATCTGGAACATCCTTTCTGAAAATTTGAAAATTCTTAAAAAATTCGTCGAAAATCTTGATGTCTCCAATCTCTTGTTTTGTACGTTTTTTCCACGTGTCTTGACATCCAATGTATCCCTGCAAAGTTTGGTGAAGATCTGAGTATGTAGTTTTTGACCTTATATGGAACCTCCTATCTGAAAATTTGAAAATTCTTAAAAAATTCGTCCAAAATCTTGATGTCACCAATCCTATGTTTTGTATGTTTTTTCCACGTGTCTTGACATCCAATGTATCCATGCAAAGTTTGGTGAAGATCTGAGTATGTCGTTTTTGACCTTATCTGGAACCTCCCATCTGAAAATTTGAAAATTCTTAAAAAATTCGTCGAAAATCTTGATGTCTCCGATCTCTTGTTTTGTACGTTTTTTCCACGTGTCTTGACATGCAAAGTATTCCTGCAAAGTTTGGTGAAGATCTGAGTATGTAGTTTTTGACCTCATCTGGAACCTCCTATCTGAAAATTTGAAAATTCTTAAAAAATTCGTCCAAAATTTTGATGTCTCCAATCTCTTGTTTTGTACGTTTTTTCCACGTGTCTTGACATCCAATGTATCCCTGCAATGTTTGGTGAAGATCTGAGTATGTAGTTTTTGACCTTATCTGGAACCTCCCATCTGAAAATTTGAAAATTCCTAAAAAATCCGTCCAAAATCTTGATGACCCCAATCTCTTGTTTTGTACGTTTTTTCCACGTGTCTTGACATCCAATGTATCCCTGCAAAGTTTGGTGAAGATCTGAGTATGTAGTTTTTGACCTTATCTGGAACCTCCTATCTGAAAATTTGAAAATTCTTAAAAAATTCGTCCAAAATCTTGATGTCTCCAATCTCTTGTTTTGTACGTTTTTTCCACGTGTCTTGATATCCAATGTATCCCTGCAAAGTTTGGTGAAGATCTGAGTATGTCGTTTTTGACCTTATCTGGAACATCCTTTCTGAAAATTTGAAAATTGTTAAAAAATTCGTCCAAAATCTTGATGTCTCCAATCTCTTTTTTGTACGTTTTTTCCACGTGTCTTGACATCCAATGTATCCCTGCAAAGTTTGGTGAAGATCTGAGTATGTAGTTTTTGACCTTATCTGGAACCTCCCATCTGAAAATTTGAAAATTCTTAAAAAATTCGACCAAAATCTTGATGTCTCCAATCTTTTGTTTTGTACGTTTTTTCCACGTGTCTTGACACATAATGTATCCATGCAAAGTTTGGTGAAGATCTGAGTATGTAGTTTTTGACCTTATATGGAACCTCCTATCTGAAAATTTGAAAATTCTTAAAAAATTCGTCCAAAATCTTGATGTCTCCAATCTCTTGTTTTGTACGTTTTTCCACGTGTCTTGACATCCAATGTATCCCTGCAAAGTTTGGTGAAGATCTGAGTATGTAGTTTTTGACCTTATCTGGAACCTCCCATCTGAAAATTTGAAAATTCCTAAAAAATCCGTGCAAAATCTTGATGACCCCAATCTCTTGTTTTGTACGTTTTTTCCACGTGTCTTGACATCCAATGTATTCCTGCAATGTTTGGTGAAGATCTGAGTATGTAGTTTTTGACCTTATATGGAACCTCCTATCTGAAAATTTGAAAATTCTTAAAAAATTCGACCAAAATCTTGATGTTCCGAATCCTATGTTTTGTATGTTTTTTCCACGTGTCTTGACATCCAATGTATCCATGCAAAGTTTGGTGAAGATCTGAGTATGTAGTTTTTGACCTTATATTGAACCTCCCATCTGAAAATTTGAAAATTCTTAAAAAATTCGTCCAAAATCTTGATGACCCCAATCTCTTGTTTTGTACGTTTTTTCCACGTGTCTTGACATCCAAAGTATCCCTGCAAAGTTTGGTGAAGATCTGAGTATGTAGTTTTTGACCTTATATGGAACCTCCTTTCTGAAAATTTGAGAATTCTTAAAAAATTCGTCCAAAATCTTGATGTCTCCAATCTCTTGTTTTGTACGTTTTTTCCACGTGTCTTGACATCCAATGTATCCATGCAAAGTTTGGTGAAGATCTGAGTATGTCGTTTTTGACCTTATCTGGAACCTCCCATCTGAAAATTTGAAAATTCTTAAAAAATTCGTCGAAAATCTTGATGTCTCCAATCTTTTGTTTTGTACGTTTTTTCCACGTGTCTTGACATGCAAAGTATCCCTGCAACGTTTGGTGAAGATCTGAGTATGTAGTTTTTGACCTTATCTGGAACCTCCTATCTGAAAATTTGAAAATTCTTCAAAAATTCGTCGAAAATCTTGATGTCTCCAATCTCTTGTTTTGTACGTTTTTTCCACGTGTCTTGACATCCAATGTATTCCTGCAATGTTTGGTGGAGATCTGAGTATGTAGTTTTAGACCTTATCTGGAACCTCCTATCTGAAAATTTGAAAATTCTTCAAAAATTCGTCCAAAATCTTGATGTCTCCAATCTCTTGTTTTGTACGTTTTTTCCACGTGTCTCGACCTACAATGGATCCCTGCAAAGTTTGGTGAAGATCTGAGTATGTCGTTTTTGACCTTATCTGGAACATCCTTTCTGAAAATTTGAAAATTCTTAAAAAATTCGTCGAAAATCTTGATGTCTCCAATCTCTTGTTTTGTACGTTTTTTCCACGTGTCTTGACATCCAATGTATCCCTGCAAAGTTTGGTGAAGATCTGAGTATGTAGTTTTTGACCTTATATGGAACCTCCCATCTGAAAATTTGAAAATTCTTAAAAAATTCGACCAAAATCTTGATGTCTCCAATCCTATGTTTTGTATGTTTTTTCCACGTGTCTTGACATCCAATGTATCCATGCAAAGTTTGGTGAAGATCTGAGTATGTAGTTTTTGACCTTATATGGAACCTCCTATCTGAAAATTTGAAAATTCTTAAAAAATTCGTCCAAAATCTTGATGTCTCCAATCTCTTGTTTTGTACGTTTTTTCCACGTGTCTTGACATCCAATGTATCCCTGCAAAGTTTGGTGAAGATCTGAGTATGTAGTTTTTGACCTTATCTGGAACCTCCCATCTGAAAATTTGAAAATTCCTAAAAAATCCGTCCAAAATCTTGATGACCTCAATCTCTTGTTTTGTACGTTTTTTCCACGTGTCTTGACATCCAATGTATCCCTGCAAAGTTTGGTGAAGATCTGAGTATGTAGTTTTTGACCTTATATGGAACCTCCCATCTGAAAATTTGAAAATTCCTAAAAAATCCGTCTAAAATCTTGATGTCCCCAATCCTATGTCTTGTATGTTTTTTCCACGTGTCTTGACATCCAATGTATCCCTGCAAAGTTTGGTGAAGATCTGAGTATGTAGTTTTTGACCTTATTTGGAACCTCATATCTGAAAATTTGAAAATTCTTAAAAAATTCGACCAAAATCTTGATGTCTCCAATCCTATGTTTTGTATGTTTTTTCCACGTGTCTTGACATCCAATGTATCCATGCAAAGTTTGGTGAAGATCTGAGTATGTAGTTTTTGACCTTATATGGATCCTCCTATCTGAAAATTTGAGAATTCTTGAAAAATTCGTCCAAAATCTTGATGTCTCCAATCTCTTGTATTGTACGTTTTTTCCACGTGTCTTGACATCCAATGCATCCCTGCAAAGTTTGGTGAAGATCTGAGTATGTAGTTTTTGACCTTATATGGAACCTCCCATCTGAAAATTTGAAAATTCTTAAAAAATTCGTCGAAAATCTTGATGTCTCCGATCTCTTGTTTTGTACGTTTTTTCCACGTGTCTTGACATGCAAAGTATTCCTGCAAAGTTTGGTGAAGATCTGAGTATGTAGTTTTTGACCTCATCTGGAACCTCCTATCTGAAAATTTGAAAATTCTTAAAAAATTCGTCCAAAATTTTGATGTCTCCAATCTCTTGTTTTGTACGTTTTTTCCACGTGTCTTGACATCCAATGTATCCCTGCAATGTTTGGTGAAGATCTGAGTATGTAGTTTTTGACCTTATCTGGAACCTCCCATCTGAAAATTTGAAAATTCCTAAAAAATCCGTCCAAAATCTTGATGACCCCAATCTCTTGTTTTGTACGTTTTTTCCCCGTGTCTTGACATCCAATGTATCCCTGCAAAGTTTGGTGAAGATCTGAGTATGTAGTTTTTGACCTTATCTGGAACCTCCTATCTGAAAATTTGAAAATTCTTAAAAAATTCGTCCAAAATCTTGATGTCTCCAATCTCTTGTTTTGTACGTTTTTTCCACGTGTCTTGATATCCAATGTATCCCTGCAAAGTTTGGTGAAGATCTGAGTATGTCGTTTTTGACCTTATCTGGAACATCCTTTCTGAAAATTTGAAAATTGTTAAAAAATTCGTCCAAAATCTTGATGTCTCCAATCTCTTTTTTGTACGTTTTTTCCACGTGTCTTGACATCCAATGTATCCCTGCAAAGTTTGGTGAAGATCTGAGTATGTAGTTTTTGACCTTATCTGGAACCTCCCATCTGAAAATTTGAAAATTCTTAAAAAATTCGACCAAAATCTTGATGTCTCCAATCTTTTGTTTTGTACGTTTTTTCCACGTGTCTTGACACATAATGTATCCATGCAAAGTTTGGTGAAGATCTGAGTATGTAGTTTTTGACCTTATATGGAACCTCCTATCTGAAAATTTGAAAATTCTTAAAAAATTCGTCCAAAATCTTGATGTCTCCAATCTCTTGTTTTGTACGTTTTTCCACGTGTCTTGACATCCAATGTATCCCTGCAAAGTTTGGTGAAGATCTGAGTATGTAGTTTTTGACCTTATCTGGAACCTCCCATCTGAAAATTTGAAAATTCCTAAAAAATCCGTGCAAAATCTTGATGACCCCAATCTCTTGTTTTGTACGTTTTTTCCACGTGTCTTGACATCCAATGTATTCCTGCAATGTTTGGTGAAGATCTGAGTATGTAGTTTTTGACCTTATATGGAACCTCCTATCTGAAAATTTGAAAATTCTTAAAAAATTCGACCAAAATCTTGATGTTCCGAATCCTATGTTTTGTATGTTTTTTCCACGTGTCTTGACATCCAATGTATCCATGCAAAGTTTGGTGAAGATCTGAGTATGTAGTTTTTGACCTTATATTGAACCTCCCATCTGAAAATTTGAAAATTCTTAAAAAATTCGTCCAAAATCTTGATGACCCCAATCTCTTGTTTTGTACGTTTTTTCCACGTGTCTTGACATCCAAAGTATCCCTGCAAAGTTTGGTGAAGATCTGAGTATGTAGTTTTTGACCTTATATGGAACCTCCTTTCTGAAAATTTGAGAATTCTTAAAAAATTCGTCGAAAATCTTGATGTCTCCAATCTCTTGTTTTGTACGTTTTTTCCACGTGTCTTGACATCCAATGTATCCATGCAAAGTTTGGTGAAGATCTGAGTATGTCGTTTTTGACCTTATCTGGAACCTCCCATCTGAAAATTTGAAAATTCTTAAAAAATTCGTCGAAAATCTTGATGTCTCCAATCTTTTGTTTTGTACGTTTTTTCCACGTGTCTTGACATGCAAAGTATCCCTGCAACGTTTGGTGAAGATCTGAGTATGTAGTTTTTGACCTTATCTGGAACCTCCTATCTGAAAATTTGAAAATTCTTCAAAAATTCGTCGAAAATCTTGATGTCTCCAATCTCTTGTTTTGTACGTTTTTTCCACGTGTCTTGACATCCAATGTATTCCTGCAATGTTTGGTGGAGATCTGAGTATGTAGTTTTAGACCTTATCTGGAACCTCCTATCTGAAAATTTGAAAATTCTTCAAAAATTCGTCCAAAATCTTGATGTCTCCAATCTCTTGTTTTGTACGTTTTTTCCACGTGTCTCGACCTACAATGGATCCCTGCAAAGTTTGGTGAAGATCTGAGTATGTCGTTTTTGACCTTATCTGGAACATCCTTTCTGAAAATTTGAAAATTCTTAAAAAATTCGTCGAAAATCTTGATGTCTCCAATCTCTTGTTTTGTACGTTTTTTCCACGTGTCTTGACATCCAATGTATCCCTGCAAAGTTTGGTGAAGATCTGAGTATGTAGTTTTTGACCTTATATGGAACCTCCCATCTGAAAATTTGAAAATTCTTAAAAAATTCGACCAAAATCTTGATGTCTCCAATCCTATGTTTTGTATGTTTTTTCCACGTGTCTTGACATCCAATGTATCCATGCAAAGTTTGGTGAAGATCTGAGTATGTAGTTTTTGACCTTATATGGAACATCCTATCTGAAAATTTGAAAATTCTTAAAAAATTCGTCCAAAATCTTGATGTCTCCAATCTCTTGTTTTGTACGTTTTTTCCACGTGTCTTGACATCCAATGTATCCCTGCAAAGTTTGGTGAAGATCTGAGTATGTAGTTTTTGACCTTATCTGGAACCTCCCATCTGAAAATTTGAAAATTCCTAAAAAATCCGTCCAAAATCTTGATGACCTCAATCTCTTGTTTTGTACGTTTTTTCCACGTGTCTTGACATCCAATGTATCCCTGCAAAGTTTGGTGAAGATCTGAGTATGTAGTTTTTGACCTTATATGGAACCTCCCATCTGAAAATTTGAAAATTCCTAAAAAATCCGTCTAAAATCTTGATGTCCCCAATCCTATGTCTTGTATGTTTTTTCCACGTGTCTTGACATCCAATGTATCCCTGCAAAGTTTGGTGAAGATCTGAGTATGTAGTTTTTGACCTTATTTGGAACCTCATATCTGAAAATTTGAAAATTCTTAAAAAATTCGACCAAAATCTTGATGTCTCCAATCCTATGTTTTGTATGTTTTTTCCACGTGTCTTGACATCCAATGTATCCATGCAAAGTTTGGTGAAGATCTGAGTATGTAGTTTTTGACCTTATATGGATCCTCCTATCTGAAAATTTGAGAATTCTTGAAAAATTCGTCCAAAATCTTGATGTCTCCAATCTCTTGTATTGTACGTTTTTTCCACGTGTCTTGACATCCAATGTATCCCTGCAAAGTTTGGTGAAGATCTGAGTATGTAGTTTTTGACCTTATATGGAACCTCCCATCTGAAAATTTGAAAATTCCTAAAAAATCCGTCCAAAATCTTGATGACCTCAATCTCTTGTTTTGTACGTTTTTTCCACGTGTCTTGACATCCAATGTATCCCTGCAATGTTTGGTGAAGATCTGAGTATGTAGTTTTTGACCTTATATGGAACCTCTTATCTGAAAATTTGAAAATTCTTAAAAATATTTGACCAAAATCTTGATGTCCCCAATCCTATGTTTTGTATGTTTTTTCCACGTGTCTTGACATCCAATGTATTTCTGCAAAGTTTGGTGAAGATCTGAGTATGTCGTTTTTGACCTTATCTGGAACATCCTTTCTGAAAATTTGAAAATTCTTAAAAAATTCGTCCAAAATCTTGATGTCTCCAATCTCTTGTTTTGTACGTTTTTTCCACGTGTCTTGACATCCAATGTATCCCTGCAAAGTTTGGTGAAGATCTGAGTATGTAGTTTTTGACCTTATATGGAACCTCCCATCTGAAAATTTGAAAATTCTTAAAAAATTCGACCAAAATCTTGATGTCTCCAATCCTATGTTTTGTATGTTTTTTCCACGTGTCTTGACATCCAATGTATCCATGCAAAGTTTGGTGAAGATCTGAGTATGTAGTTTTTGACCTTATCTGGAACCTCCTATCTGAAAATTTGAAAATTTTTAAAAAATTCGTCCAAAATCTTGATGTCTCCAATCTCTTGTTTTATACGTTTTTTCCACGTGTCTTGACCTCCAATGTATCCCTGCAATGTTTGGTGAAGATCTGAGTAGGTAGTTTTTGACCTTATATGGAACCTCCTATCTGATAATTTGAAAATTCTTAAAAAATTTGACCAAAATCTTGATGTCCCCAATCCTATGTTTTGTATGTTTTTTCCACGTGTCTTGACATCCAATGTATCCCTGCAAAGTTTGGTGAAGATCTGAGTATGTCGTTTTTGACCTTATCTGGAACCTCATTTCTGAAAATTTGAAAATTCTTAAAAAATTCGTCCAAAATCTTGATGTCTCCAATCTCTTGTTTTGTACGTTTTTTCCACGTGTCTTGACATCCAATGTATCCCTGCAAAGTTTGGTGAAGATCTGAGTATGTAGTTTTTGACCTTATATGGAACCTCCTTTCTGAAAATTTGAAAATTCTTTAAAAATTCGTCCAAAATCTTGATGTCTCCAATCTCTTGTTTTGTACGTTTTTTCCACGTGTCTTGACATCCAATGTATTTCTGCAAAGTTTGGTGAAGATCTGAGTATGTCGTTTTTGACCTTATCTGGAACATCCTTTCTGAAAATTTGAAAATTCTTAAAAAATTCGTCCAAAATCTTGATGTCTCCAATCTCTTGTTTTGTACGTTTTTTCCACGTGTCTTGACCTCCAATGTATCCCTGCAATGTTTGGTGACGATCTGAGTATGTAGTTTTTGACCTTATATGGAACATCCTATCTGAAAATTTGAAAATTCTTAAAAAATTTGACCAAAATCTTGATGTCCCCAATCCTATGTTTTGTATGTTTTTTCCACGTGTCTTGACATCCAATGTATCCCTGCAAAGTTTGGTGAAGATCTGAGTATGTCGTTTTTGACCTTATCTGGAACATCCTTTCTGAAAATTTGAAAATTCTTAAAAAATTCGTCCAAAATCTTGATGTCTCCAATCTCTTGTTTTGTACGTTTTTTCCACGTGTCTTGACATCCAATGTATCCCTGCAAAGTTTGGTGAAGATCTGAGTATGTAGTTTTTGACCTTATATGGAACCTCCCATCTGAAAATTTGAAAATTCCTAAAAAATCCGTCTAAAATCTTGATGTCCCCAATCCTATGTTTTGTATGTTTTTTCCACGTGTCTTGACATCCAATGTATTTCTGCAAATTTTGGTGAAGATCTGAGTATGTCGTTTCTGACCTTATCTGGAACATCCTTTCTGAAAATTTGAAAATTCTTAAAAAATTCGTCCAAAATCTTGATGTCTCCAATCTCTTGTTTTGTACGTTTTTTCCACGTGTCTTGACTTCCAATGTATCCCTGCAATGTTTGGTGAAGATCTGAGTATGTAGTTTTTGACCTTATATGGAACCTCCTATCTGAAAATTCGAAAATTCTTAAAAAATTTGACCAAAATCTTGATGTCCCCAATCCTATGTTTTGTATGTTTTTTCCACGTGTCTTGACATCCAATGTATCCCTGCAAAGTTTGGTGAAGATCTGAGTATGTCGTTTTTGACCTTATCTGGAACATCCTTTCTGAAAATTTGAAAATTCTTAAAAAATTCGTCGAAAATCTTGATGTCTCCAATCTCTTGTTTTGTACGTTTTTTCCACGTGTCATGACATCCAATGTATCCCTGCAAAGTTTGGTGAAGATCTGAGTATGTAGTTTTTGACCTTATATGGAACCTCCTTTCTGAAAATTTGAAAATTCTTAAAAAATTCGTCCAAAATCTTGATGTCTCCAATCTCTTGTTTTGTACGTTTTTTCCACGTGTCTTGACATCCAATGTATCCCTGCAAAATTTGGTGAAGATCTGAGTATGTAGTTTTTGACCTTATCTGGAACCTCCCATCTGAAAATTTGAAAATTTTTAAAAAATTCGTCCAAAATCTTGATGTCTCCAATCTCTTGTTTTGTACGTTTTTTCCACGTGTCTTGACCTCCAATGTATCCCTGCAATGTTTGGTGAAGATCTGAGTATGTAGTTTTTGACCTTATCTGGAACCTCCTATCTGAAAATTTGAAAATTCTTAAAAAATTTGACCAAAATCTTGATGTCCCCAATCCTATGTTTTGTATGTTTTTTCCACGTGTCTTGACATCCAATGTATCCCTGCAAAGTTTGGTGAAGATCTGAGTATGTCGTTTTTGACCTTATCTGGAACCTCCTATCTGAAAATTTGAAAATTCTTCAAAAATTCGTCCAAAATCTTGATGTCTCCAATCTCTTGTTTTGTACGTTTTTTCCACGTTTCTTGACATCCAATGTATCCCTGCAATGTTTGGTGAAGATCTGAGTATGTAGTTTTTGACCTTATATGGAACCTCCTATCTGAAAATTTGAAAATTCTTAAAAAATTTGACCAAAATCTTGATATCCCCAATCCTATGTTTTGTATGTTTTTCCACGTGTCTTGACATCCAATGTATCACTGCAAAGTTTGGTGAAGATCTGAGTATGTAGTTTTTGACCTTATCTGGAACCTCCTATCTGAAAATTTGAAAATTTTTAAAAAATTCGTCC
This sequence comes from Lepisma saccharinum, assembly GCF_977018435.1. Lineage (NCBI taxonomy): Eukaryota > Metazoa > Arthropoda > Insecta > Zygentoma > Lepismatidae > Lepisma > Lepisma saccharinum. The sequence continues at coordinate 20,725 of NW_028143024.1, forward strand.
AAAATCTTGATGTCTTCAATCTCTTGTTTTGTACTTTTTTTCCACGTGTCTTGACCTCCAATGTATCCCTGCAAAGTTTGGTGAAGATCTGAGTATGTCGTTTTTGACCTTATCTGGAACATCCTTTCTGAAAATTTCAAAATTCTTAAAAAATTCGTCCAAAATCTTGATGTCTCCAATCTCTTGTTTTGTACGTTTTTTCCACGTGTCTTGACATCCAATGTATCCATGCAAAGTTTGGTGAAGATCTGAGTATGTAGTTTTTGACCTTATATGGAACCTCCTATCTGAAAATTTGAGAATTCTTGAAAAATTCGTCCAAAATCTTGATGTCTCCAATCTCTGGTTTTGTACGTTTTTTCCACGTGTCTTGACATCCAATGTATCCCTGCAAAGTTTGGTGAAGATCTGAGTATGTAGTTTTTGACCTTATCTGGAACCTCCCATCTGAAAATTTGAAAATTCCTAAAAAATCCGTCCAAAATCTTGATGACCTCAATCTCTTGTTTTGTACGTTTTTTCCACGTGTCTTGACATCCAATGTATCACTGCAATGTTTGGTGAAGATCTGAGTATGTAGTTTTTGACCTTATATGGAACCTCTTATCTGAAAATTTGAAAATTCTTAAAAATATTTGACCAAAATCTTGATGTCCCCAATCCTATGTTTTGTATGTTTTTTCCACGTGTCTTGACATCCAATGTATTTCTGCAAAGTTTGGTGAAGATCTGAGTATGTCGTTTTTGACCTTATCTGGAACATCCTTTCTGAAAATTTGAAAATTCTTAAAAAATTCGTCCAAAATCTTGATGTCTCCAATCTCTTGTTTTGTACGTTTTTTCCACGTGTCTTGACATCCAGTGTATCCCTGCAAAGTTTGGTGAAGATCTGAGTATGTAGTTTTTGACCTTATATGGAACCTCCTTTCTGAAAATTTGAAAATTCTTAAAAAATTCGTCCAAAATCTTGATGTCTCCAATCTCTTGTTTTGTACGTTTTTTCCACGTGTCTTGACATCCAATGTATCCCTGCAAAGTTTGGTGAAGATCTGAGTATGTAGTTTTTGACCTTATATGGAACCTCCCATCTGAAAATTTGAAAATTCTTAAAAAATTCGACCAAAATCTGGATGTCTCCAATCCTATGTTTTGTATGTTTTTTCCACGTGTCTTGACATCCAATGTATCCATGCAAAGTTTGGTGAAGATCTGAGTATGTAGTTTTTGACCTTATCTGGAACCTCCCATCTGAAAATTTGAAAATTTTTAAAAAATTCGTCCAAAATCTTGATGTCTCCAATCTCTTGTTTTATACGTTTTTTCCACGTGTCTTGACCTCCAATGTATCCCTGCAATGTTTGGTGAAGATCTGAGTATGTAGTTTTTGACCTTATATGGAACCTCCTATCTGAAAATTTGAAAATTCTTAAAAAATTTGACCAAAATCTTGATGTCCCCAATCCTATGTTTTGTATGTTTTTTCCACGTGTCTTGACATCCAATGTATCCCTGCAAAGTTTGGTGAAGATCTGAGTATGTCGTTTTTGACCTTTATCTGGAACATCCTTTCTGAAAATTTGAAAATTCTTAAAAAATTCGTCCAAAATCTTGATGTCTCCAATCTCTTGTTTTGTACGTTTTTTCCACGTGTCTTGACATCCAATGTATCCCTGCAAAGTTTGGTGAAGATCTGAGTATGTAGTTTTTGACCTTATATGGAACCTCCCATCTGAAAATTTGAAAATTCATAAAAAATCCGTCTAAAATCTAGATGTCCCCAATCCTATGTTTTGTATGTTTTTTCCACGTGTCTTGACATCCAATGTATTTCTGCAAAGTTTGGTGAAGATCTGAGTATGTCGTTTTTGACCTTATCTGGAACATCCTTTCTGAAAATTTGAAAATTCTTAAAAAATTCGTCCAAAATCTTGATGTCTCCAATCTCTTGTTTTGTACGTTTTTTCCACGTGTCTTGACTTCCAATGTATCCCTGCAATGTTTGGTGAAGATCTGAGTATGTAGTTTTTGACCTTATATGGAAATTCCTATCTGAAAATTTGAAAATTCTTAAAAAATTTGACCAAAATCTTGATGTCCCCAATCCTATGTTTTGTATGTTTTTTCCACGTGTCTTGACATCCAATGTATCCCTGCAAAGTTTGGTGAAGATCTGAGTATGTCGTTTTTGACCTTATCTGGAACATTCTTTCTGAAAATTTGAAAATTCTTAAAAAATTCGTCGAAAATCTTGATGTCTCCAATCTCTTGTTTTATACGTTTTTTTAACGTGTCATGACATCCAATGTATCCCTGCAAAGTTTGGTGAAGATCTGAGTATGTCGTTTTTGACCTTATCTGGAACCTCCTTCCTGAAAATTTGAAAATTCTTAAAAAATTCGTCCAAAATCTTGATGTCTCCAATCTCTTGTTTTGTACGTTTTTTCCACGTGTCTTGACATCCAATGTATCCCTGAAAAGTTTGGTGTAGATCTGAGTATGTAGTTTTTGACCTTATATGGAACCTCCTTTCTGAAAATTTGAAAATTCTTAAAATATTCGTCCAAAATCTTGATGTCTCCAATCTCTTGTTTTGTACGTTTTTTCCACGTGTCTTGACATCCAATGTATCCCTGCAAAGTTTGGTGAAGATCTGAGTATGTAGTTTTTGACTTTATATGGAACCTCCCATCTGAAAATTTGAAAATTCCTAAAAAATCCGTCTAAAATCTTGATGTCTCCACTCTCTTGTTTTGTACTTTTTTTCCACGTGTCTTGACCTCCAATGTATCCCTGCAAAGTTTGGTGAAGATCTGAGTATGTAGTTTTTGACCTTATATGGAACCTCCTTTCTGAAAATTTGAAAATTCTTAAAAAATTCGACCAAAATCTTGATGTCTCCAATCCTATGTTTTGTATGTTTTTTCCACGTGTCTTGACATCCAATGTATCCATGCAAAGTTTGGTGAAGATCTGAGTATGTAGTTTTTGACCTTATATGGAACCTCCTATCTGAAAATTTGAGAATTCTTGAAAAATTCGTCCAAAATCTTGATGTCTCCAATCTCTTGTTTTGTACGTTTTTTCCACGTGTCTTGACATCCAATGTATCCCTGCAAAGTTTGGTGCAGATCTGAGTATGTAGTTTTTGACCTTATCTGGAACCTCCCATCTGAAAATTTGAAAATTCCTAAAAAATCCGTCCAAAATCTTGATGACCTCAATCTATTGTTTTGTACGTTTTTTCCACGTGTCTTGACATCCAATGTATCCCTGCAATTTTGGTGAAGATCTGAGTATGTAGTTTTTGACCTTATATGGAACCTCTTATCTGAAAATTTGAAAATTCTTAAAAATATTTGACCAAAATCTTGATGTCCCCAATCCTATATTTTGTATGTTTTTTCCACGTGTCTTGACATCCAATGTATTTCTGCAAAGTTTGGTGAAGATCTGAGTATGTCGTTTTTGACCTTATCTGGAACATCCTTTCTGAACATTTGAAAATTCTTAAAAAATTCGTCCTAAATCTTGATGTCTCCAATCTCTTGTTTTGTACGTTTTTTCCACGTGTCTTGACATCCAATGTATCCCTGCAAAGTTTGGTGAAGATCTGAGTATGTAGTTTTTGACCTTATATGGAACCTCCCATCTGAAAATTTGAAAATTCTTAAAAAATTTGACCAAAATCTTGATGTCTCCAATCCTATGTTTTGTATGTTTTTTCCACGTGTCTTGACATCCAATGTATCCATGCAAAGTTTGGTGAAGATCTGAGTATGTAGTTTTTGACCTTATCTGGAACCTCCCATCTGAAAATTTGAAAATTTTTAAAAAATTCGTCCAAAATCTTGATGTCTCCAATCTCTTGTTTTGTACGTTTTTTCCACGTGTCTTGACCTCCAATGTATCCCTGCAATGTTTGGTGAAGATCTGAGTATGTAGTTTTTGACCTTATATGGAACCTCCTATCTGAAAATTTGAAAATTCTTAAAAAATTTGACCAAAATCTTGATGTCCCCAATCCTATGTTTTGTATGTTTTTTCCACGTGTCTTGACATCCAATGTATCCCTGCAAAGTTTGGTGAAGATCTGAGTATGTCGTTTTTGACCTTATCTGGAACATCCTTTCTGAAAATTTGAAAATTCTTAAAAAATTCGTCCAAAATCTTGATGTCTCCAATCTCTTGTTTTGTACGTTTTTTCCACGTGTCTTGACATCCAATGTATCCCTGCAAAGTTTGGTGAAGATCTGAGTATGTCGTTTTTGACCTTATCTGGAACATCCTTTCTGAAAATTTGAAAATTCTTAAAAAATTCGTCCAAAATCTTGATGTCTCCAATCTCTTGTTTTGTACGTTTTTTCCACGTGTCTTGACATCCAATGTATCCATGCAAAGTTTGGTGAAGATCTGAGTATGTACTTTTTGACCTTATATGGAACCTCCCATCTGAAAATTTGAAAATTCCTAAAAAATCCGTCCAAAATCTTGATGACCTCAATCTCTTGTTTTGTACGTTTTTTCCACGTGTCTTGACATCCAATGTATCCCTGCAATGTTTGGTGAAGATCTGAGTATGTAGTTTTTGACCTTATATGGAACCTCTTATCTGAAAATTTGAAAATTCTTAAAAATATTTGACCAAAATCTTGATGTCCCCAATCCTATGTTTTGTATGTTTTTTCCACGTGTCTTGACATCCAATGTATTTCTGCAAAGTTTGGTGAAGATCTGAGTATGTCGTTTTTGACCTTATCTGGAACATCCTTTCTGAAAATTTGAAAATTCTTAAAAAATTCGTCCAAAATCTTGATGTCTCCAATCTCTTGTTTTGTACGTTTTTTCCACGTGTCTTGACATCCAATGTATCCCTGCAAAGTTTGGTGAAGATCTGAGTATGTAGTTTTTGACCTTATATGGAACCTCCCATCTGAAAATTTGAAAATTCTTAAAAAATTCGACCAAAATCTTGATGTCTCCAATCCTATGTTTTGTATGTTTTTTCCACGTGTCTTGACATCCAATGTATCCATGCAAAGTTTGGTGAAGATCTGAGTATGTAGTTTTTGACCTTATCTGGAACCTCCTATCTGAAAATTTGAAATTTTTTAAAAAATTCGTCCAAAATCTTGATGTCTCCAATCTCTTGTTTTATACGTTTTTTCCACGTGTCTTGACCTCCAATGTATCCCTGCAATGTTTGGTGAAGATCTGAGTATGTCGTTTTTGACCTTATCTGGAACCTCATTTCTGAAAATTTGAAAATTCTTAAAAAATTCGTCCAAAATCTTGATGTCTCCAATCTCTTGTTTTGTACGTTTTTTCCACGTGTCTCGACCTCCAATGGATCCCTGCAAAGTTTGGTGAAGATCTGAGTATGTAGTTTTTGACCTTATCTGGAACCTCCCATCTGAAAATTTGAAAATTCTTAAAAAATTTGACCAAAATCTTGATGTCCCCAATCCTATGTTTTGTATGTTTTTTCCACGTGTCTTGACATCCAATGTATCCCTGCAAAGTTTGGTGAAGATCTGAGTATGTCGTTTTTGACCTTATCTGGAACCTCATTTCTGAAAATTTGAAAATTCTTAAAAAATTCGTCCAAAATCTTGATGTCTCCAATCTCTTGTTTTGTACGTTTTTTCCACGTGTCTTGACATCCAATGTATCCCTGCAAAGTTTGGTGAAGATCTGAGTATGTAGTTTTTGACCTTATATGGAACCTCCTTTCTGAAAATTTGAAAATTCTTAAAAAATTCGTCCAAAATCTTGATGTCTCCAATCTCTTGTTTTGTACGTTTTTTCCACGTGTCTTGACATCCAATGTATCCCTGCAAAGTTTGGTGAAGATCTGAGTATGTAGTTTTTGACCTTATATGGAACCTCCCATCTGAAAATTTGAAAATTCCTAAAAAATCCGTCTAAAATCTTGATGTCCCCAATCCTATGTTTTGTATGTTTTTTCCACGTGTCTTGACATCCAATGTATTTCTGCAAAGTTTGGTGAAGATCTGAGTATGTCGTTTTTGACCTTATCTGGAACATCCTTTCTGAAAATTTGAAAATTCTTAAAAAATTCGTCCTAAATCTTGATGTCTCCAATCTCTTGTTTTGTACGTTTTTTCCACGTGTCTTGACCTCCAATGTATCCCTGCAATGTTTGGCGACGATCTGAGTATGTAGTTTTTGACCTTATATGGAACATCCTATCTGAAAATTTGAAAATTCTTAAAAAATTTGACCAAAATCTTGATGTCCCCAATCCTATGTTTTGTATGTTTTTTCCACGTGTCTTGACATCCAATGTATCCCTGCAAAGTTTGGTGAAGATCTGAGTATGTCGTTTTTGACCTTATCTGGAACATCCTTTCTGAAAATTTGAAAATTCTTAAAAAATTCGTCCAAAATCTTGATGTCTCCAATCTCTTGTTTTGTACGTTTTTTCCACGTGTCTTGACATCCAATGTATCCCTGCAAAGTTTGGTGAAGATCTGAGTATGTAGTTTTTGACCTTATATGGAACCTCCCATCTGAAAATTTGAAAATTCCTAAAAAATCCGTCTAAAATCTTGATGTCCCCAATCCTATGTTTTGTATGTTTTTTCCACGTGTCTTGACATCCAATGTATTTCTGCAAAGTTTGGTGAAGATCTGAGTATGTCGTTTTTGACCTTATCTGGAACATCCTTTCTGAAAATTTGAAAATTCTTAAAAAATTCGTCCAAAATCTTGATGTCTCCAATCTCTTGTTTTGTACGTTTTTTCCACGTGTCTTGACTTCCAATGTATCCCTGCAATGTTTGGTGAAGATCTGAGTATGTAGTTTTTGACCTTATATGGAAATTCCTATCTGAAAATTTGAAAATTCTTAAAAAATTTGACCAAAATCTTGATGTCCCCAATCCTATGTTTTGTATGTTTTTTCCACGTGTCTTGACATCCAATGTATCCCTGCAAAGTTTGGTGAAGATCTGAGTATGTCGTTTTTGACCTTATCTGGAACATTCTTTCTGAAAATTTGAAAATTCTTAAAAAATTCGTCGAAAATCTTGATGTCTCCAATCTCTTGTTTTGTACGTTTTTTTAACGTGTCATGACATCCAATGTATCCCTGCAAAGTTTGGTGAAGATCTGAGTATGTCGTTTTTGACCTTATCTGGAACCTCCTTCCTGAAAATTTGAAAATTCTTAAAAAATTCGTCCAAAATCTTGATGTCTCCAATCTCTTGTTTTGTACGTTTTTTCCACGTGTCTTGACATCCAATGTATCCCTGAAAAGTTTGGTGTAGATCTGAGTATGTAGTTTTTGACCTTATATGGAACCTCCTTTCTGAAAATTTGAAAATTCTTAAAATATTCGTCCAAAATCTTGATGTCTCCAATCTCTTGTTTTGTACGTTTTTTCCACGTGTCTTGACATCCAATGTATCCCTGCAAAGTTTGGTGAAGATCTGAGTATGTAGTTTTTGACTTTATATGGAACCTCCCATCTGAAAATTTGAAAATTCCTAAAAAATCCGTCGAAAATCTTGATGTCTCCACTCTCTTGTTTTGTAATTTTTTTCCACGTGTCTTGACCTCCAATGTATCCCTGCAAAGTTTGGTGAAGATCTGAGTATGTAGTTTTTGACCTTATATGGAACCTCCTTTCTGAAAATTTGAAAATTCTTAAAAAATTCGACCAAAATCTTGATGTCTCCAATCCTATGTTTTGTATGTTTTTTCCACGTGTCTTGACATCCAATGTATCCATGCAAAGTTTGGTGAAGATCTGAGTATGTAGTTTTTGACCTTATATGGAACCTCCTATCTGAAAATTTGAGAATTCTTGAAAAATTCGTCCAAAATCTTGATGTCTCCAATCTCTTGTTTTGTACGTTTTTTCCACGTGTCTTGACATCCAATGTATCCCTGCAAAGTTTGGTGCAGATCTGAGTATGTAGTTTTTGACCTTATCTGGAACCTCCCATCTGAAAATTTGAAAATTCCTAAAAAATCCGTCCAAAATCTTGATGACCTCAATCTATTGTTTTGTACGTTTTTTCCACGTGTCTTGACATCCAATGTATCCCTGCAATTTTGGTGAAGATCTGAGTATGTAGTTTTTGACCTTATATGGAACCTCTTATCTGAAAATTTGAAAATTCTTAAAAATATTTGACCAAAATCTTGATGTCCCCAATCCTATATTTTGTATGTTTTTTCCACGTGTCTTGACATCCAATGTATTTCTGCAAAGTTTGGTGAAGATCTGAGTATGTCGTTTTTGACCTTATCTGGAACATCCTTTCTGAACATTTGAAAATTCTTAAAAAATTCGTCCTAAATCTTGATGTCTCCAATCTCTTGTTTTGTACGTTTTTTCCACGTGTCTTGACATCCAATGTATCCCTGCAAAGTTTGGTGAAGATCTGAGTATGTAGTTTTTGACCTTATATGGAACCTCCCATCTGAAAATTTGAAAATTCTTAAAAAATTTGACCAAAATCTTGATGTCTCCAATCCTATGTTTTGTATGTTTTTTCCACGTGTCTTGACATCCAATGTATCCATGCAAAGTTTGGTGAAGATCTGAGTATGTAGTTTTTGACCTTATCTGGAACCTCCCATCTGAAAATTTGAAAATTTTTAAAAAATTCGTCCAAAATCTTGATGTCTCCAATCTCTTGTTTTGTACGTTTTTTCCACGTGTCTTGACCTCCAATGTATCCCTGCAATGTTTGGTGAAGATCTGAGTATGTAGTTTTTGACCTTATATGGAACCTCCTATCTGAAAATTTGAAAATTCTTAAAAAATTTGACCAAAATCTTGATGTCCCCAATCCTATGTTTTGTATGTTTTTTCCACGTGTCTTGACATCCAATGTATCCCTGCAAAGTTTGGTGAAGATCTGAGTATGTCGTTTTTGACCTTATCTGGAACATCCTTTCTGAAAATTTGAAAATTCTTAAAAAATTCGTCCAAAATCTTGATGTCTCCAATCTCTTGTTTTGTACGTTTTTTCCACGTGTCTTGACATCCAATGTATCCCTGCAAAGTTTGGTGAAGATCTGAGTATGTCGTTTTTGACCTTATCTGGAACATCCTTTCTGAAAATTTGAAAATTCTTAAAAAATTCGTCCAAAATCTTGATGTCTCCAATCTCTTGTTTTGTACGTTTTTTCCACGTGTCTTGACATCCAATGTATCCATGCAAAGTTTGGTGAAGATCTGAGTATGTACTTTTTGACCTTATATGGAACCTCCCATCTGAAAATTTGAAAATTCCTAAAAAATCCGTCCAAAATCTTGATGACCTCAATCTCTTGTTTTGTACGTTTTTTCCACGTGTCTTGACATCCAATGTATCCCTGCAATGTTTGGTGAAGATCTGAGTATGTAGTTTTTGACCTTATATGGAACCTCTTATCTGAAAATTTGAAAATTCTTAAAAATATTTGACCAAAATCTTGATGTCCCCAATCCTATGTTTTGTATGTTTTTTCCACGTGTCTTGACATCCAATGTATTTCTGCAAAGTTTGGTGAAGATCTGAGTATGTCGTTTTTGACCTTATCTGGAACATCCTTTCTGAAAATTTGAAAATTCTTAAAAAATTCGTCCAAAATCTTGATGTCTCCAATCTCTTGTTTTGTACGTTTTTTCCACGTGTCTTGACATCCAATGTATCCCTGCAAAGTTTGGTGAAGATCTGAGTATGTAGTTTTTGACCTTATATGGAACCTCCCATCTGAAAATTTGAAAATTCTTAAAAAATTCGACCAAAATCTTGATGTCTCCAATCCTATGTTTTGTATGTTTTTTCCACGTGTCTTGACATCCAATGTATCCATGCAAAGTTTGGTGAAGATCTGAGTATGTAGTTTTTGACCTTATCTGGAACCTCCTATCTGAAAATTTGAAATTTTTTAAAAAATTCGTCCAAAATCTTGATGTCTCCAATCTCTTGTTTTATAAGTTTTTTCCACGTGTCTTGACCTCCAATGTATCCCTGCAATGTTTGGTGAAGATCTGAGTATGTCGTTTTTGACCTTATCTGGAACCTCATTTCTGAAAATTTGAAAATTCTTAAAAAATTCGTCCAAAATCTTGATGTCTCCAATCTCTTGTTTTGTACGTTTTTTCCACGTGTCTCGACCTCCAATGGATCCCTGCAAAGTTTGGTGAAGATCTGAGTATGTAGTTTTTGACCTTATCTGGAACCTCCCATCTGAAAATTTGAAAATTCTTAAAAAATTTGACCAAAATCTTGATGTCCCCAATCCTATGTTTTGTATGTTTTTTCCACGTGTCTTGACATCCAATGTATCCCTGCAAAGTTTGGTGAAGATCTGAGTATGTCGTTTTTGACCTTATCTGGAACCTCATTTCTGAAAATTTGAAAATTCTTAAAAAATTCGTCCAAAATCTTGATGTCTCCAATCTCTTGTTTTGTACGTTTTTTCCACGTGTCTTGACATCCAATGTATCCCTGCAAAGTTTGGTGAAGATCTGAGTATGTAGTTTTTGACCTTATATGGAACCTCCTTTCTGAAAATTTGAAAATTCTTAAAAAATTCGTCCAAAATCTTGATGTCTCCAATCTCTTGTTTTGTACGTTTTTTCCACGTGTCTTGACATCCAATGTATCCCTGCAAAGTTTGGTGAAGATCTGAGTATGTAGTTTTTGACCTTATATGGAACCTCCCATCTGAAAATTTGAAAATTCCTAAAAAATCCGTCTAAAATCTTGATGTCCCCAATCCTATGTTTTGTATGTTTTTTCCACGTGTCTTGACATCCAATGTATTTCTGCAAAGTTTGGTGAAGATCTGAGTATGTCGTTTTTGACCTTATCTGGAACATCCTTTCTGAAAATTTGAAAATTCTTAAAAAATTCGTCCTAAATCTTGATGTCTCCAATCTCTTGTTTTGTACGTTTTTTCCACGTGTCTTGACCTCCAATGTATCCCTGCAATGTTTGGCGACGATCTGAGTATGTAGTTTTTGACCTTATATGGAACCTCCTATCTGAAAATTTGAAAATTCTTAAAAAATTTGACCAAAATCTTGATGTCCCCAATCCTATGTTTTGTATGTTTTTTCCACGTGTCTTGACATCCAATGTATCCCTGCAAAGTTTGGTGAAGATCTGAGTATGTCGTTTTTGACCTTATCTGGAACATCCTTTCTGAAAATTTGAAAATTCTTAAAAAATTCGTCCAAAATCTTGATGTCTCCAATCTCTTGTTTTGTACGTTTTTTCCACGTGTCTTGACATCCAATGTATCCCTGCAAAGTTTGGTGAAGATCTGAGTATGTAGTTTTTGACCTTATATGGAACCTCCCATCTGAAAATTTGAAAATTCCTAAAAAATCCGTCTAAAATCTTGATGTCCCCAATCCTATGTTTTGTATGTTTTTTCCACGTGTCTTGACATCCAATGTATTTCTGCAAAGTTTGGTGAAGATCTGAGTATGTCGTTTTTGACCTTATCTGGAACATCCTTTCTGAAAATTTGAAAATTCTTAAAAAATTCGTCCAAAATCTTGATGTCTCCAATCTCTTGTTTTGTACGTTTTTTCCACGTGTCTTGACTTCCAATGTATCCCTGCAATGTTTGGTGAAGATCTGAGTATGTAGTTTTTGACCTTATATGGAACCTCCTATCTGAAAATTTGAAAATTCTTAAAAAATTTGACCAAAATCTTGATGTCCCCAATCCTATGTTTTGTATGTTTTTTCCACGTGTCTTGACATCCAATGTATCCCTGCAAAGTTTGGTGAAGATCTGAGTAAGTCGTTTTTGACCTTATCTGGAACATCCTTTCTGAAAATTTGAAAATTCTTAAAAAATTCGTCGAAAATCTTGATGTCTCCAATCTCTTGTTTTGTACGTTTTTTCCACGTGTCATGACATCCAATGTATCCCTGCAAAGTTTGGTGAAGATCTGAGTATGTAGTTTTTGACCTTATATGGAACCTCCTTTCTGAAAATTTGAAAATTCTTAAAAAATTCGTCCAAAATCTTGATGTCTCCAATCTCTTGTTTTGTACGTTTTTTCCACGTGTCTTGACATCCAATGTATCCCTGCAAAATTTGGTGAAGATCTGAGTATGTAGTTTTTGACCTTATCTGGAACCTCCCATCTGAAAATTTGAAAATTTTTAAAAAATTCGTCCAAAATCTTGATGTCTCCAATCTCTTGTTTTGTACGTTTTTTCCACGTGTCTTGACCTCCAATGTATCCCTGCAATGTTTGGTGAAGATCTGAGTATGTAGTTTTTGACCTTATATGGAACCTCCTATCTGAAAATTTGAAAATTCTTAAAAAATTTGACCAAAATCTTGATGTCCCCAATCCTATGTTTTGTATGTTTTTTCCACGTGTCTTGACATCCAATGTATCCCTGCAAAGTTTGGTGAAGATCTGAGTATGTCGTTTTTGACCTTATCTGGAACCTCCTATCTGAAAATTTGAAAATTCTTCAAAAATTCGTCCAAAATCTTGATGTCTCCAATCTCTTGTTTTGTACGTTTTTTCCACGTTTCTTGACATCCAATGTATCCCTGCAATGTTTGGTGAAGATCTGAGTATGTAGTTTTTGACCTTATCTGGAACCTCCTATCTGAAAATTTGAAAATTCTTAAAAAATTTGACCAAAATCTTGATATCCCCAATCCTATGTTTTGTATGTTTTTCCACGTGTCTTGACATCCAATGTATCCCTGCAAAGTTTGGTGAAGATCTGAGTATGTAGTTTTTGACCTTATCTGGAACCTCCTATCTGAAAATTTGAAAATTTTTAAAAAATTCGTCCAAAATCTTGATGTCTTCAATCTCTTGTTTTGTACTTTTTTTCCACGTGTCTTGACCTCCAATGTATCCCTGCAAAGTTTGGTGAAGATCTGAGTATGTCGTTTTTGACCTTATCTGGAACATCCTTTCTGAAAATTTGAAAATTGTTAAAAAATTCGTCCAAAATCTTGATGTCTCCAATCTCTTGTTTTGTACGTTTTTTCCACGTGTCTTGACATCCAATGTATCCATGCAAAGTTTGGTGAAGATCTGAGTATGTAGTTTTTGACCTTATATGGAACCTCCTATCTGAAAATTTGAGAATTCTTGAAAAATTCGTCCAAAATCTTGATGTCTCCAATCTCTTGTTTTGTACGTTTTTTCCACGTGTCTTGACATCCAATGTATCCCTGCAAAGTTTGGTGAAGATCTGAGTATGTAGTTTTTGACCTTATCTGGAACCTCCCATCTGAAAATTTGAAAATTCCTAAAAAATCCGTCCAAAATCTTGATGACCTCAATCTCTTGTTTTGTACGTTTTTTCCACGTGTCTTGACATCCAATGTATCCCTGCAATGTTTGGTGAAGATCTGAGTATGTAGTTTTTGACCTTATATGGAACCTCTTATCTGAAAATTTGAAAATTCTTAAAAATATTTGACCAAAATCTTGATGTCCCCAATCCTATGTTTTGTGTTTTTTCCACGTGTCTTGACATCCAATGTATTTCTGCAAAGTTTGGTGAAGATCTGAGTATGTCGTTTTTGACCTTATCTGGAACATCCTTTCTGAAAATTTGAAAATTCTTAAAAAATTCGTCCAAAATCTTGATGTCTCCAATCTCTTGTTTTGTACGTTTTTTCCACGTGTCTTGACATCCAATGTATCCCTGCAAAGTTTGGTGAAGATCTGAGTATGTAGTTTTTGACCTTATATGGAACCTCCCATCTGAAAATTTGAAAATTCTTAAAAAATTCGACCAAAATCTGGATGTCTCCAATCCTATGTTTTGTATGTTTTTTCCACGTGTCTTGACATCCAATGTATCCCTGCAAAGTTTGGTGAAGATCTGAGTATGTAGTTTTTGACCTTATCTGAAACCTCCCATCTGAAAATTTGAAAATTTTTAAAAAATTCTTCCAAAATCTTGATGTCTCCAATCTCTTGTTTTATACGTTTTTTCCACGTGTCTTGACCTCCAATGTATCCCTGCCATGTTTGGTGAAGATCTGAGTATGTAGTTTTTGACCTTATATGGAACCTCCTATCTGAAAATTTGAAAATTCTTAAAAAATTTGACCAAAATCTTGATGTCCCCAATCCTATGTTTTGTATGTTTTTTCCACGTGCCTTGACATCCAATGTATCCCTGCAAAGTTTGGTGAAGATCTGAGTATGTCGTTTTTGACCTTATCTGGAACATCCTTTCTGAAAATTTGAAAATTCTTAAAAAATTCGTCCAAAATCTTGATGTCTCCAATCTCTTGTTTTGTACGTTTTTTCCACGTGTCTTGACATCCAATGTATCCCTGCAAAGTTTGGTGAAGATCTGAGTATGTAGTTTTTGACCTTATATGGAACCTCCCATCTGAAAATTTGAAAATTCCTAAAAAATCCGTTTAAAATCTTGATGTCCCCTATCCTATGTTTTGTATGTTTTTTCCACGTGTCTTGACATCCAATGTATTTCTGCAAAGTTTGGTGAAGATCTGAGTATGTCGTTTTTGACCTTATCTGGAACATCCTTTCTGAAAATTTGAAAATTCTTAAAAAATTCGTCCAAAATCTTGATGTCTCCAATCTCTTGTTTTGTACGTTTTTTCCACGTGTCTTGACTTCCAAGTATCCCTGCAATGTTTGGTGAAGATCTGAGTATGTAGTTTTTGACCTTATATGGAACCTCCTATCTGAAAATTTGAAAATTCTTAAAAAATTTGACCAAAATCTTGATGTCCCCAATCCTATGTTTTGTATGTTTTTTCCACGTGTCTTGACATCCAATGTATCCCTGCAAAGTTTGGTGAAGATCTGAGTATGTCGTTTTTGAACTTATCTGGAACATTCTTTCTGAAAATTTGAAAATTCTTAAAAAATTCGTCGAAAATCTTGATGTCTCCAATCTCTTGTTTTGTACGTTTTTTTAACGTGTCATGACATCCAATGTATCCCTGCAAAGTTTGGTGAAGATCTGAGTATGTAGTTTTTGACCTTATATGGAACCTCCTTTCTGAAAATTTGAAAATTCTTAAAAAATTCGTCCAAAATCTTGATGTCTCCAATCTCTTGTTTTGTACGTTTTTTCCACGTGTCTTGACATCCAATGTATCCCTGCAAAATTTGGTGAAGATCTGAGTATGTAGTTTTTGACCTTATCTGGAACCTCCCATCTGAAAATTTGAAAATTTTTAAAAAATTCGTCCAAAATCTTGATGTCTCCAATCTCTTGTTTTGTACGTTTTTTCCACGTGTCTTGACCTCCAATGTATCCCTGCAATGTTTGGTGAAGATCTGAGTATGTAGTTTTTAACCTTATATGGAACCTCCTATTTGAAAATTTGAAAATTCTTAAAAAATTTGACCAAAATCTTGATGTCCCCAATCCTATGTTTTGTATGTTTTTTCCACGTGTCTTGACATCCAATGTATCCCTGCAAAGTTTGGTGAAGATCTGAGTATGTCGTTTTTGACCTTATCTGGAACCTCCTATCTGAAAATTTGAAAATTCTTCAAAAATTCGTCCAAAATCTTGATGTCTCCAATCTCTTGTTTTGTACGTTTTTTCCAGGTTTCTTGACATCCAATGTATCCCTGCAATGTTTGGTGAAGATCTGAGTATGTAGTTTTTGACCTTATATGGAACCTCCTATCTGAAAATTTGAAAATTCTTAAGAAATTTGACCAAAATCTTGATATCCCCAATCCTATGTTTTGTATGTTTTTTCCACGTGTCTTGACATCCAATGTATCCCTGCAAAGTTTGGTGAAGATCTGAGTATGTAGTTTTTGACCTTATCTGGAACCTCCTATCTGAAAATTTGAAAATTTTTAAAAAATTCGGTCAAAATCTTGATGTCTTCAATCTCTTGTTTTGTACTTTTTTTCCACGTGTCTTGACCTCCAATGTATCCCTGCAAAGTTTGGTGAAGATCTGAGTATGTCGTTTTTGACCTTATCTGGAACATCCTTTCTGAAAATTTGAAAATTCTTAAAAAATTCGTCCAAAATCTTGATGTCTCCAATCTCTTGTTTTGTACGTTTTTTCCACGTGTCTTGACATCCAATGTATCCCTGAAAAAAGTTTGGTGTAGATCTGAGTATGTAGTTTTTGACCTTATATGGAACCTCCTTTCTGAAAATTTGAAAATTCTTAAAATATTCGTCCAAAATCTTGATGTCTCCAATGTCTTGTTTTGTACGTTTTTTCCACGTGTCTTGACATCCAATGTATCCCTGCAAAGTTTGGTGAAGATCTGAGTATGTAGTTTTTGACTTTATATGGAACCTCCCATCTGAAAATTTGAAAATTCCTAAAAAATCCGTCTAAAATCTTGATGTCTCCACTCTCTTGTTTTGTACTTTTTTTCCACGTGTCTTGACCTCCAATGTATCCCTGCAAAGTTTGGTGAAGATCTGAGTATGTAGTTTTTGACCTTATATGGAACCTCCTTTCTGAAAATTTGATAATTCTTAAAAAATTCGACCAAAATCTTGATGTCTCCAATCCTATGTTTTGTATGTTTTTTCCACGTGTCTTGACATCCAATGTATCCATGCAAAGTTTGGTGAAGATCTGAGTATGTAGTTTTTGACCTTATATGGAACCTCCTATCTGAAAATTTGAGAATCCTTGAAAAATTCGTCCAAAATCTTGATGTCTCCAATCTCTTGTTTTGTACGTTTTTTCCACGTGTCTTGACATCCAATGTATCCCTGCAAAGTTTGGTGAAGATCTGAGTATGTAGTTTTTGACCTTATCTGGAACCTCCCATCTGAAAATTTGAAAATTCCTAAAAAATCCGTCCAAAATCTTGATGACCTCAATCTATTGTTTTGTACGTTTTTTCCACGTGTCTTGACATCCAATGTATCCCTGCAATTTTGGTGAAGATCTGAGTATGTAGTTTTTGACCTTATATGGAACCTCTTATCTGAAAATTTGAAAATTCTTAAAAATATTTGACCAAAATCTTGATGTCCCCAATCCTATATTTTGTATGTTTTTTCCACGTGTCTTGACATCCTATGTATTTCTGCAAAGTTTGGTGAAGATCTGAGTATGTCGTTTTTGACCTTATCTGGAACATCCTTTCTGAACATTTGAAAATTCTTAAAAAATTCGTCCAAAATCTTGATGTCTCCAATCTCTTGTTTTGTACGTTTTTTCCACGTGTCTTGACATCCAATGTATCCCTGCAAAGTTTGGTGAAGATCTGAGTATGTAGTTTTTGACCTTATATGGAACCTCCCATCTGAAAATTTGAAAATTCTTAAAAAATTCGACCAAAATCTTGATGTCTCCAATCCTATGTTTTGTATGTTTTTTCCACGTGTCTTGACATCCAATGTATCCATGCAAAGTTTGGTGAAGATCTGAGTATGTAGTTTTTGACCTTATATGGAACCTCCTATCTGAAAATTTGAGAATTCTTGAAAAATTCGTCCAAAATCTTGATGTCTCCAATCTCTTGTTTTGTACGTTTTTTCCACGTGTCTTGACATCCAATGTATCCCTGCAAAGTTTGGTGAAGATCTGAGTATGTAGTTTTTGACCTTATCTGGAACCTCCCATCTGAAAATTTGAAAATTCCTAAAAAATCCGTCCAAAATCTTGATGACCTCAATCTCTTGTTTTGTACGTTTTTTCCACGTGTCTTGACATCCAATGTATCCCTGCAATGTTTGGTGAAGATCTGAGTATGTAGTTTTTGACCTTATATGGAACCTCTTATCTGAAAATTTGAAAATTCTTAAAAATATTTGACCAAAATCTTGATGTCCCCAATCCTATGTTTTGTGTTTTTTCCACGTGTCTTGACATCCAATGTATTTCTGCAAAGTTTGGTGAAGATCTGAGTATGTCGTTTTTGACCTTATCTGGAACATCCTTTCTGAAAATTTGAAAATTCTTAAAAAATTCGTCCAAAATCTTGATGTCTCCAATCTCTTGTTTTGTACGTTTTTTCCACGTGTCTTGACATCCAATGTATCCCTGCAAAGTTTGGTGAAGAACTGAGTATGTAGTTTTTGACCTTATATGGAACCTCCCATCTGAAAATTTGAAAATTCTTAAAAAATTCGACCAAAATCTGGATGTCTCCAATCCTATGTTTTGTATGTTTTTCCACGTGTCTTGACATCCAATGTATCCCTGCAAAGTTTGGTGAAGATCTGAGTATGTAGTTTTTGACCTTATCTGAAACCTCCCATCTGAAAATTTGAAAATTTTTAAAAAATTCGTCCAAAATCTTGATGTCTCCAATCTCTTGTTTTATACGTTTTTTCCACGTGTCTTGACCTCCAATGTATCCCTGCCATGTTTGGTGAAGATCTGAGTATGTAGTTTTTGACCTTATATGGAACCTCCTATCTGAAAATTTGAAAATTCTTAAAAAATTTGACCAAAATCTTGATGTCCCCAATCCTATGTTTTGTATGTTTTTTCCACGTGCCTTGACATCCAATGTATCCCTGCAAAGTTTGGTGAAGATCTGAGTATGTCGTTTTTGACCTTATCTGGAACATCCTTTCTGAAAATTTGAAAATTCTTAAAAAATTCGTCCAAAATCTTGATGTCTCCAATCTCTTGTTTTGTACGTTTTTTCCACGTGTCTTGACATCCAATGTATCCCTGCAAAGTTTGGTGAAGATCTGAGTATGTAGTTTTTGACCTGATATGGAACCTCCCATCTGAAAATTTGAAAATTCCTAAAATATCCGTTTAAAATCTTGATGTCCCCTATCCTATGTTTTGTATGTTTTTTCCACGTGTCTTGACATCCAATGTATTTCTGCAAAGTTTGGTGAAGATCTGAGTATGTCGTTTTTGACCTTATCTGGAACATCCTTTCTGAAAATTTGAAAATTCTTAAAAAATTCGTCCAAAATCTTGATGTCTCCAATCTCTTGTTTTGTACGTTTTTTCCACGTGTCTTGACTTCCAAGTATCCCTGCAATGTTTGGTGAAGATCTGAGTATGTAGTTTTTGACCTTATATGGAACCTCCTATCTGAAAATTTGAAAATTCTTAAAAAATTTGACCAAAATCTTGATGTCCCCAATCCTATGTTTTGTATGTTTTTTCCACGTGTCTTGACATCCAATGTATCCCTGCAAATTTTGGTGAAGATCTGAGTATGTCGTTTTTGAACTTATCTGGAACATTCTTTCTGAAAATTTGAAAATTCTTAAAAAATTCGTCGAAAATCTTGATGTCTCCAATCTCTTGTTTTGTACGTTTTTTTAACGTGTCATGACATCCAATGTATCCCTGCAAAGTTTGGTGAAGATCTGAGTATGTAGTTTTTGACCTTATATGGAACCTCCTTTCTGAAAATTTGAAAATTCTTAAAAAATTCGTCCAAAATCTTGATGTCTCCAATCTCTTGTTTTGTACGTTTTTTCCACGTGTCTTGACATCCAATGTATCCCTGCAAAATTTGGTGAAGATCTGAGTATGTAGTTTTTGACCTTATATGGAACCTCCTATCTGAAAATTTGAAAATTCTTAAAAAATTTGACCAAAATCTTGATGTCCCCAATCCTATGTTTTGTATGTTTTTTCCACGTGTCTTGACATCCAATGTATCCCTGCAAAGTTTGGTGAAGATCTGAGTATGTCGTTTTTGACCTTATCTGGAACCTCCTATCTGAAAATTTGAAAATTCTTCAAAAATTCGTCCAAAATCTTGATGTCTCCAATCTCTTGTTTTGTACGTTTTTTCCAGGTTTCTTGACATCCAATGTATCCCTGCAATGTTTGGTGAAGATCTGAGTATGTAGTTTTTGACCTTATATGGAACCTCCTATCTGAAAATTTGAAAATTCTTAAGAAATTTGACCAAAATCTTGATATCCCCAATCCTATGTTTTGTATGTTTTTTCCACGTGTCTTGACATCCAATGTATCCCTGCAAAGTTTGGTGAAGATCTGAGTATGTAGTTTTTGACCTTATCTGGAACCTCCTATCTGAAATTTGAAAATTTTTAAAAAATTCGGTCAAAATCTTGATGTCTTCAATCTCTTGTTTTGTACTTTTTTTCCACGTGTCTTGACCTCCAATGTATCCCTGCAAAGTTTGGTGAAGATCTGAGTATGTCGTTTTTGACCTTATCTGGAACATCCTTTCTGAAAATTTGAAAATTCTTAAAAAATTCGTCCAAAATCTTGATGTCTCCAATCTCTTGTTTTGTACGTTTTTTCCACGTGTCTTGACATCCAATGTATCCCTGAAAAAAGTTTGGTGTAGATCTGAGTATGTAGTTTTTGACCTTATATGGAACCTCCTTTCTGAAAATTTGAAAATTCTTAAAATATTCGTCCAAAATCTTGATGTCTCCAATGTCTTGTTTTGTACGTTTTTTCCACGTGTCTTGACATCCAATGTATCCCTGCAAAGTTTGGTGAAGATCTGAGTATGTAGTTTTTGACTTTATATGGAACCTCCCATCTGAAAATTTGAAAATTCCTAAAAAATCCGTCTAAAATCTTGATGTCTCCACTCTCTTGTTTTGTACTTTTTTTCCACGTGTCTTGACCTCCAATGTATCCCTGCAAAGTTTGGTGAAGATCTGAGTATGTAGTTTTTGACCTTATATGGAACCTCCTTTCTGAAAATTTGAAAATTCTTAAAAAATTCGACCAAAATCTTGATGTCTCCAATCCTATGTTTTGTATGTTTTTTCCACGTGTCTTGACATCCAATGTATCCATGCAAAGTTTGGTGAAGATCTGAGTATGTAGTTTTTGACCTTATATGGAACCTCCTATCTGAAAATTTGAGAATCCTTGAAAAATTCGTCCAAAATCTTGATGTCTCCAATCTCTTGTTTTGTACGTTTTTTCCACGTGTCTTGACATCCAATGTATCCCTGCAAAGTTTGGTGAAGATCTGAGTATGTAGTTTTTGACCTTATCTGGAACCTCCCATCTGAAAATTTGAAAATTCCTAAAAAATCCGTCCAAAATCTTGATGACCTCAATCTATTGTTTTGTACGTTTTTTCCACGTGTCTTGACATCCAATGTATCCCTGCAATTTTGGTGAAGATCTGAGTATGTAGTTTTTGACCTTATATGGAACCTCTTATCTGAAAATTTGAAAATTCTTAAAAATATTTGACCAAAATCTTGATGTCCCCAATCCTATATTTTGTATGTTTTTTCCACGTGTCTTGACATCCTATGTATTTCTGCAAAGTTTGGTGAAGATCTGAGTATGTCGTTTTTGACCTTATCTGGAACATCCTTTCTGAACATTTGAAAATTCTTAAAAAATTCGTCCAAAATCTTGATGTCTCCAATCTCTTGTTTTGTACGTTTTTTCCACGTGTCTTGACATCCAATGTATCCCTGCAAAGTTTGGTGAAGATCTGAGTATGTAGTTTTTGACCTTATATGGAACCTCCCATCTGAAAATTTGAAAATTCTTAAAAAATTCGACCAAAATCTTGATGTCTCCAATCCTATGTTTTGTATGTTTTTTCCACGTGTCTTGACATCCAATGTATCCATGCAAAGTTTGGTGAAGATCTGAGTATGTAGTTTTTGACCTTATCTGGAACCTCCCATCTGAAAATTTGAAAATTTTTAAAAAATTCGTCCAAAATCTTGATGTCTCCAATCTCTTGTTTTGTACGTTTTTTCCACGTGTCTTGACCTCCAATGTATCCCTGCAATGTTTGGTGAAGATCTGAGTATGTAGTTTTTGACCTTATATGGAACCTCCTATCTGAAAATTTGAAAATTCTTAAAAAATTTGACCAAAATCTTGATGTCCCCAATCCTATGTTTTGTATGTTTTTTCCACGTGTCTTGACATCCAATGTATCCCTGCAAAGTTTGGTGAAGATCTGAGTATGTAGTTTTTGACCTTATATGGAACCTCCTTTCTGAAAATTTGAAAATTCTTAAAAAATTCGTCCAAAATCTTGATGTCTCCAATCTCTTGTTTTGTACGTTTTTTCCACGTGTCTTGACATCCAATGTATCCCTGCAAAGTTTGGTGAAGATCTGAGTATGTAGTTTTTGACCTTATATGGAACCTCCTTTCTGAAAATTTGAAAATTCTTAAAAAATTCGTCCAAAATCTTGATGTCTCCAATCTCTTGTTTTGTACGTTTTTTCCACGTGTCTTGACATCCAATGTATCCCTGCAAAGTTTGGTGAAGATCTGAGTATGTAGTTTTTACCTTATATGGAACCTCCTATCTGAAAATTTGAAAATTTTTAAAAAAATCGTCCAAAATCTTGATGTCTTCAATCTCTTGTTTTGTACTTTTTTTCCACGTGTCTTGACCTCCAATGTATCCCTGCAAAGTTTGGTGAAGATCTGAGTATGTCGTTTTTGACCTTATCTGGAACATCCTATCTGAAAATTTGAAAATTCTTAAAAAATTTGACCAAAATCTTGATGTCCCCAATCCTATGTTTTGTATGTTTTTTCCACGTGTCTTGACATCCAATGTATCCCTGCAAAGTTTGGTGAAGATCTGAGTATGTCGTTTTTGAACTTATCTGGAACCTCCTATCTGAAAATTTGAAAATTCTTCAAAAATTCGTCCAAAATCTTGATGTCTCCAATCTCTTGTTTTGTACGTTTTTTCCACGTTTCTTGACATCCAATGTATCCCTGCAATGTTTGGTGAAGATCTGAGTATGTAGTTTTTGACCTTATATGGAACCTCCTATCTGAAAATTTGAAAATTCTTAAGAAATTTGACCAAAATCTTGATATCCCCAATCCTATGTTTTGTATGTTTTTTCCACGTGTCTTGACATCCAATGTATCCCTGCAAAGTTTGGTGAAGATCTGAGTATGTAGTTTTTGACCTTATCTGGAACCTCCTATCTGAAAATTTGAAAATTTTTAAAAAATTCGTCCAAAATCTTGATGTCTTCAATCTCTTGTTTTGTACGTTTTTTCCACGTGTCTTGACCTCCAATGTATCCCTGCAAAGTTTGGTGAAGATCTGAGTATGTCGTTTTTGACCTTATCTGGAACATCCTTTCTGAAAATTTGAAAATTCTTAAAAAATTCGTCCAAAATCTTGATGTCTCCAATCTCTTGTTTTGTACGTTTTTTCCACGTGTCTTGACATCCAATGTATCCCTGCAAAGTTTGGTGTAGATCTGAGTATGTAGTTTTTGACCTTATATGGAACCTCCTTTCTGAAAATTTGAAAATTCTTAAAATATTCGTCCAAAATCTTGATGTCTCCAATCTCTTGTTTTGTACGTTTTTTCCACGTGTCTTGACATCCAATGTATCCCTGCAAAGTTTGGTGAAGATCTGAGTATGTAGTTTTTGACCTTATATGGAACCTCCCATCTGAAAATTTGATAATTCCTAAAAAATCCGTCTAAAATCTTGATGTCTCCACTCTCTTGTTTTGTACTTTTTTTCCACGTGTCTTGACCTCCAATGTATCCCTGCAAAGTTTGGTGAAGATCTGAGTATGTAGTTTTTGACCTTATATGGAACCTCCTTTCTGAAAATTTGAAAATTCTTAAAAAATTCGACCAAAATCTTGATGTCTCCAATCCTATGTTTTGTATGTTTTTTCCACGTGTCTTGACATCCAATGTATCCATGCAAAGTTTGGTGAAGATCTGAGTATGTAGTTTTTGACCTTATATGGAACCTCCTATCTGAAAATTTGAGAATTCTTGAAAAATTCGTCCAAAATCTTGATGTCTCCAATCTCTTGTTTTGTACGTTTTTTCCACGTGTCTTGACATCCAATGTATCCCTGCAAAGTTTGGTGAAGATCTGAGTATGTAGTTTTTGACCTTATCTGGAACCTCCCATCTGAAAATTTGAAAATTCCTAAAAAATCCGTCCAAAATCTTGATGACCTCAATCTATTGTTTTGTACGTTTTTTCCACGTGTCTTGACATCCAATGTATCCCTGCAATTTTGGTGAAGATCTGAGTATGTAGTTTTTGACCTTATATGGAACCTCTTATCTGAAAATTTGAAAATTCTTAAAAATATTTGACCAAAATCTTGATGTCCCCAATCCTATATTTTGTATGTTTTTTCCACGTGTCTTGACATCCAATGTATTTCTGCAAAGTTTGGTGAAGATCTGAGTATGTCGTTTTTGACCTTATCTGGAACATCCTTTCTGAACATTTGAAAATTCTTAAAAAATTCGTCCAAAATCTTGATGTCTCCAATCTCTTGTTTTGTACGTTTTTTCCACGTGTCTTGACATCCAATGTATCCCTGCAAAGTTTGGTGAAGATCTGAGTATGTAGTTTTTGAACTTATATGGAACCTCCCATCTGAAAATTTGAAAATTCTTAAAAAATTCGACCAAAATCTTGATGTCTCCAATCCTATGTTTTGTATGTTTTTTCCACGTGTCTTGACATCCAATGTATCCATGCAAAGTTTGGTGAAGATCTGAGTATGTAGTTTTTGACCTTATCTGGAACCTCCCATCTGAAAATTTGAAAATTTTTAAAAAATTCGTCCAAAATCTTGATGTCTCCAATCTCTTGTTTTGTACGTTTTTTCCACGTGTCTTGACCTCCAATGTATCCCTGCAAAGTTTGGTGAAGATCTGAGTATGTAGTTTTTGACCTTATATGGAACCTCCTATCTGAAAATTTGAAAATTCTTAAAAAATTTGACCAAAATCTTGATGTCCCCAATCCTATGTTTTGTATGTTTTTTCCACGTGTCTTGACATCCAATGTATCCCTGCAAAGTTTAGTGAAGATCTGAGTATGTCGTTTTTGACCTTATCTGGAACATCCTTTCTGAAAATTTGAAAATTCTTAAAAAATTCGTCCAAAATCTTGATGTCTCCAATCTCTTGTTTTGTACGTTTTTTCCACGTGTCTTGACATCCAATGTATCCCTGCAAAGTTTGGTGAAGATCTGAGTATGTCGTTTTTGACCTTATCTGGAACATCCTTTCTGAAAATTTGAAAATTCTTAAAAAATTCGTCCAAAATCTTGATGTCTCCAATCTCTTGTTTTGTACGTTTTTTCCACGTGTCTTGACATCCAATGTATCCCTGCAAAGTTTGGTGAAGATCTGAGTATGTAGTTTTTGACCTTATATGGAACCTCCCATCTGAAAATTTGAAAATTCTTAAAAAATTCGACCAAAATCTTGATGTCTCCAATCCTATGTTTTGTATGTTTTTTCCACGTGTCTTGACATCCAATGTATCCATGCAAAGTTTGGTGAAGATCTGAGTATGTAGTTTTTGACTTTATCTGGAACCTCCCATCTGAAAATTTGAAAATTTTTAAAAAATTCGTCCAAAATCTTGATGTCTCCAATCTCTTGTTTTGTACGTTTTTTCCACGTGTCTTGACCTCCAATGTATCCCTGCAATGTTTGGTGAAGATCTGAGTATGTAGTTTTTGACCTTATATGGAACCTCCTATCTGAAAATTTGAGAATTCTTAAAAAATTTGACCAAAATCTTGATGTCCCCAATCCTATGTTTTGTATGTTTTTTCCACGTGTCTTGACATCCAATGTATCCCTGCAAAGTTTGGTGAAGATCTGAGTATGTAGTTTTTGACCTTATATGGAACCTCCTTTCTGAAAATTTGAAAATTCTTAAAAAATTCGTCCAAAATCTTGATGTCTCCAATCTCTTGTTTTGTACGTTTTTTCCACGTGTCTTGACATCCAATGTATCCCTGCAAAGTTTGGTGAAGATCTGAGTATGTAGTTTTTGACCTTATATGGAACCTCCTTTCTGAAAATTTGAAAATTCTTAAAAAATTCGTCCAAAATCTTGATGTCTCCAATCTCTTGTTTTGTACGTTTTTTCCACGTGTCTTGACATCCAATGTATCCCTGCAAAGTTTGGTGAAGATCTGAGTATGTAGTTTTTACCTTATATGGAACCTCCTATCTGAAAATTTGAAAATTTTTAAAAAAATCGTCCAAAATCTTGATGTCTTCAATCTCTTGTTTTGTACTTTTTTTCCACGTGTCTTGACCTCCAATGTATCCCTGCAAAGTTTGGTGAAGATCTGAGTATGTCGTTTTTGACCTTATCTGGAACATCCTATCTGAAAATTTGAAAATTCTTAAAAAATTTGACCAAAATCTTGATGTCCCCAATCCTATGTTTTGTATGTTTTTTCCACGTGTCTTGACATCCAATGTATCCCTGCAAAGTTTGGTGAAGATCTGAGTATGTCGTTTTTGAACTTATCTGGAACCTCCTATCTGAAAATTTGAAAATTCTTCAAAAATTCGTCCAAAATCTTGATGTCTCCAATCTCTTGTTTTGTACGTTTTTTCCACGTTTCTTGACATCCAATGTATCCCTGCAATGTTTGGTGAAGATCTGAGTATGTAGTTTTTGACCTTATATGGAACCTCCTATCTGAAAATTTGAAAATTCTTAAGAAATTTGACCAAAATCTTGATATCCCCAATCCTATGTTTTGTATGTTTTTTCCACGTGTCTTGACATCCAATGTATCCCTGCAAAGTTTGGTGAAGATCTGAGTATGTAGTTTTTGACCTTATCTGGA
The DNA here is from genome assembly GCF_977018435.1 of Lepisma saccharinum. Taxonomy (NCBI): domain Eukaryota; kingdom Metazoa; phylum Arthropoda; class Insecta; order Zygentoma; family Lepismatidae; genus Lepisma; species Lepisma saccharinum. Next base: position 47,242 of record NW_028143024.1, read on the forward strand.
ACCTCCTATCTGAAAATTTGAAAATTTTTAAAAAATTCGTCCAAAATCTTGATGTCTTCAATCTCTTGTTTTGTACGTTTTTTCCACGTGTCTTGACCTCCAATGTATCCCTGCAAAGTTTGGTGAAGATCTGAGTATGTCGTTTTTGACCTTATCTGAAACATCCTTTCTGAAAATTTGAAAATTCTTAAAAAATTCGTCCAAAATCTTGATGTCTCCAATCTCTTGTTTTGTACGTTTTTTCCACGTGTCTTGACATCCAATGTATCCCTGCAAAGTTTGGTGTAGATCTGAGTATGTAGTTTTTGACCTTATATGGAACCTCCTTTCTGAAAATTTGAAAATTCTTAAAATATTCGTCCAAAATCTTGATGTCTCCAATCTCTTGTTTTGTACGTTTTTTCCACGTGTCTTGACATCCAATGTATCCCTGCAAAGTTTGGTGAAGATCTGAGTATGTAGTTTTTGACCTTATATGGAACCTCCCATCTGAACATTTGAAAATTCTTAAAAAATTCGTCCAAAATCTTGATGTCTCCAATCTCTTGTTTTGTACGTTTTTTCCACGTGTCTTGACATCCAATGTATCCCTGCAAAGTTTGGTGAAGATCTGAGTATGTAGTTTTTGAACTTATATGGAACCTCCCATCTGAAAATTTGAAAATTCTTAAAAAATTCGACCAAAATCTTGATGTCTCCAATCCTATGTTTTGTATGTTTTTTCCACGTGTCTTGACATCCAATGTATCCATGCAAAGTTTGGTGAAGATCTGAGTATGTAGTTTTTGACCTTATCTGGAACCTCCCATCTGAAAATTTGAAAATTTTTAAAAAATTCGTCCAAAATCTTGATGTCGCCAATCTCTTGTTTTGTACGTTTTTTCCACGTGTCTTGACCTCCAATGTATCCCTGCAAAGTTTGGTGAAGATCTGAGTATGTAGTTTTTGACTTTATATGGAACCTCCTATCTGAAAATTTGAAAATTCTTAAAAAATTTGACCAAAAACTTGATGTCCCCAATCCTATGTTTTGTATGTTTTTTCCACGTGTCTTGACATCCAATGTATCCCTGCAAAGTTTAGTGAAGATCTGAGTATGTCGTTTTTGACCTTATCTGGAACATCCTTTCTGAAAATTTGAAAATTCTTAAAAAATTCGTCCAAAATCTTGATGTCTCCAATCTCTTGTTTTGTACGTTTTTTCCACGTGTCTTGACATCCAATGTATCCCTGCAAAGTTTGGTGAAGATCTGAGTATGTCGTTTTTGACCTTATCTGGAACATCCTTTCTGAAAATTTGAAAATTCTTAAAAAATTCGTCCAAAATCTTGATGTCTCCAATCTCTTGTTTTGTACGTTTTTTCCACGTGTCTTGACATCCAATGTATCCCTGCAAAGTTTGGTGAAGATCTGAGTATGTAGTTTTTGACCTTATATGGAACCTCCTTTCTGAAAATTTGAAAATTCTTAAAAAATTCGTCCAAAATCTTGATGTCTCCAATCTCTTGTTTTGTACGTTTTTTCCACGTGTCTTGACATCCAATGTATCCCTGCAAAGTTTGGTGAAGATCTGAGTATGTAGTTTTTGACCTTATATGGAACCTCCTTTCTGAAAATTTGAAAATTCTTAAAAAATTCGTCCAAAATCTTGATGTCTCCAATCTCTTGTTTTGTACGTTTTTTCCACGTGTCTTGACATCCAATGTATCCCTGCAAAGTTTGGTGAAGATCTGAGTATGTAGTTTTTGACCTTATCTGGAACCTCCCATCTGAAAATTTGAAAATTCCTAAAAAATCCGTCCAAAATCTTGATGACCTCAATCTATTGTTTTGTACGTTTTTTCCACGTGTCTTGACATCCAATGTATCCATGCAAAGTTTGGTGAAGATCTGAGTATGTAGTTTTTGACCTTATATGGAACCTCCTATCTGAAAATTTGAGAATTCTTGAAAAATTCGTCCAAAATCTTGATGTCTCCAATCTCTTGTTTTGTACGTTTTTTCCACGTGTCTTGACATCCAATGTATCGCTGCAAAGTTTGGTGAAGATCTGAGTATGTAGTTTTTGACCTTATCTGGAACCTCCCATCTGAAAATTTCTAAAAAATCCGTCCAAAATCTTGATGACCTCAATCTATTGTTTTGTACGTTTTTTCCACGTGTCTTGACATCCAATGTATCCCTGCAATTTTGGTGAAGATCTGAGTATGTAGTTTTTGACCTTATATGGAACATCCTTTCTGAAAATTTGAAAATTCTTAAAAAATTCGTCCAAAATCTTGATGTCTCCAATCTCTTGTTTTGTACGTTTTTTCCACGTGTCTTGACATCCAATGTATCCCTGCAAAGTTTGGTGAAGATCTGAGTATGTAGTTTTTGACCTTATCTGGAACCTCCTATCTGAAAATTTGAAAATTTTTAAAAAATTCGGTCAAAATCTTGATGTCTTCAATCTCTTGTTTTGTACTTTTTTTCCACGTGTCTTGACCTCCAATGTATCCCTGCAAAGTTTGGTGAAGATCTGAGTATGTCGTTTTTGACCTTATCTGGAACATCCTTTCTGAAAATTTGAAAATTCTTAAAAAATTCGTCCAAAATCTTGATGTCTCCAATCTCTTGTTTTGTACGTTTTTTCCACGTGTCTTGACATCCAATGTATCCCTGAAAAAAGTTTGGTGTAGATCTGAGTATGTAGTTTTTGACCTTATATGGAACCTCCTTTCTGAAAATTTGAAAATTCTTAAAATATTCGTCCAAAATCTTGATGTCTCCAATGTCTTGTTTTGTACGTTTTTTCCACGTGTCTTGACATCCAATGTATCCCTGCAAAGTTTGGTGAAGATCTGAGTATGTAGTTTTTGACTTTATATGGAACCTCCCATCTGAAAATTTGAAAATTCCTAAAAAATCCGTCTAAAATCTTGATGTCTCCACTCTCTTGTTTTGTACTTTTTTTCCACGTGTCTTGACCTCCAATGTATCCCTGCAAAGTTTGGTGAAGATCTGAGTATGTAGTTTTTGACCTTATATGGAACCTCCTTTCTGAAAATTTGAAAATTCTTAAAAAATTCGACCAAAATCTTGATGTCTCCAATCCTATGTTTTGTATGTTTTTTCCACGTGTCTTGACATCCAATGTATCCATGCAAAGTTTGGTGAAGATCTGAGTATGTAGTTTTTGACCTTATATGGAACCTCCTATCTGAAAATTTGAGAATCCTTGAAAAATTCGTCCAAAATCTTGATGTCTCCAATCTCTTGTTTTGTACGTTTTTTCCACTTGTCTTGACATCCAATGTATCCCTGCAAAGTTTGGTGAAGATCTGAGTATGTAGTTTTTGACCTTATCTGGAACCTCCCATCTGAAAATTTGAAAATTCCTAAAAAATCCGTCCAAAATCTTGATGACCTCAATCTATTGTTTTGTACGTTTTTTCCACGTGTCTTGACATCCAATGTATCCCTGCAATTTTGGTGAAGATCTGAGTATGTAGTTTTTGACCTTATATGGAACCTCTTATCTGAAAATTTGAAAATTCTTAAAAATATTTGACCAAAATCTTGATGTCCCCAATCCTATATTTTGTATGTTTTTTCCACGTGTCTTGACATCCTATGTATTTCTGCAAAGTTTGGTGAAGATCTGAGTATGTCGTTTTTGACCTTATCTGGAACATCCTTTCTGAACATTTGAAAATTCTTAAAAAATTCGTCCAAAATCTTGATGTCTCCAATCTCTTGTTTTGTACGTTTTTTCCACGTGTCTTGACATCCAATGTATCCCTGCAAAGTTTGGTGAAGATCTGAGTATGTAGTTTTTGACCTTATATGGAACCTCCCATCTGAAAATTTGAAAATTCTTAAAAAATTCGACCAAAATCTTGATGTCTCCAATCCTATGTTTTGTATGTTTTTTCCACGTGTCTTGACATCCAATGTATCCATGCAAAGTTTGGTGAAGATCTGAGTATGTAGTTTTTGACCTTATATGGAACCTCCTATCTGAAAATTTGAGAATTCTTGAAAAATTCGTCCAAAATCTTGATGTCTCCAATCTCTTGTTTTGTACGTTTTTTCCACGTGTCTTGACATCCAATGTATCCCTGCAAAGTTTGGTGAAGATCTGAGTATGTAGTTTTTGACCTTATCTGGAACCTCCCATCTGAAAATTTGAAAATTCCTAAAAAATCCGTCCAAAATCTTGATGACCTCAATCTCTTGTTTTGTACGTTTTTTCCACGTGTCTTGACATCCAATGTATCCCTGCAATGTTTGGTGAAGATCTGAGTATGTAGTTTTTGACCTTATATGGAACCTCTTATCTGAAAATTTGAAAATTCTTAAAAATATTTGACCAAAATCTTGATGTCCCCAATCCTATGTTTTGTGTTTTTTCCACGTGTCTTGACATCCAATGTATTTCTGCAAAGTTTGGTGAAGATCTGAGTATGTCGTTTTTGACCTTATCTGGATCATCCTTTCTGAAAATTTGAAAATTCTTAAAAAATTCGTCCAAAATCTTGATGTCTCCAATCTCTTGTTTTGTACGTTTTTTCCACGTGTCTTGACATCCAATGTATCCCTGCAAAGTTTGGTGAAGAACTGAGTATGTAGTTTTTGACCTTATATGGAACCTCCCATCTGAAAATTTGAAAATTCTTAAAAAATTCGACCAAAATCTGGATGTCTCCAATCCTATGTTTTGTATGTTTTTCCACGTGTCTTGACATCCAATGTATCCCTGCAAAGTTTGGTGAAGATCTGAGTATGTAGTTTTTGACCTTATCTGAAACCTCCCATCTGAAAATTTGAAAATTTTTAAAAAATTCGTCCAAAATCTTGATGTCTCCAATCTCTTGTTTTATACGTTTTTTCCACGTGTCTTGACCTCCAATGTATCCCTGCCATGTTTGGTGAAGATCTGAGTATGTAGTTTTTGACCTTATATGGAACCTCCTATCTGAAAATTTGAAAATTCTTAAAAAATTTGACCAAAATCTTGATGTCCCCAATCCTATGTTTTGTATGTTTTTTCCACGTGCCTTGACATCCAATGTATCCCTGCAAAGTTTGGTGAAGATCTGAGTATGTCGTTTTTGACCTTATCTGGAACATCCTTTCTGAAAATTTGAAAATTCTTAAAAAATTCGTCCAAAATCTTGATGTCTCCAATCTCTTGTTTTGTACGTTTTTTCCACGTGTCTTGACATCCAATGTATCCCTGCAAAGTTTGGTGAAGATCTGAGTATGTAGTTTTTGACCTGATATGGAACCTCCCATCTGAAAATTTGAAAATTCCTAAAATATCCGTTTAAAATCTTGATGTCCCCTATCCTATGTTTTGTATGTTTTTTCCACGTGTCTTGACATCCAATGTATTTCTGCAAAGTTTGGTGAAGATCTGAGTATGTCGTTTTTGACCTTATCTGGAACATCCTTTCTGAAAATTTGAAAATTCTTAAAAAATTCGTCCAAAATCTTGATGTCTCCAATCTCTTGTTTTGTACGTTTTTTCCACGTGTCTTGACTTCCAAGTATCCCTGCAATGTTTGGTGAAGATCTGAGTATGTAGTTTTTGACCTTATATGGAACCTCCTATCTGAAAATTTGAAAATTCTTAAAAAATTTGACCAAAATCTTGATGTCCCCAATCCTATGTTTTGTATGTTTTTTCCACGTGTCTTGACATCCAATGTATCCCTGCAAATTTTGGTGAAGATCTGAGTATGTCGTTTTTGAACTTATCTGGAACATTCTTTCTGAAAATTTGAAAATTCTTAAAAAATTCGTCGAAAATCTTGATGTCTCCAATCTCTTGTTTTGTACGTTTTTTTAACGTGTCATGACATCCAATGTATCCCTGCAAAGTTTGGTGAAGATCTGAGTATGTAGTTTTTGACCTTATATGGAACCTCCTTTCTGAAAATTTGAAAATTCTTAAAAAATTCGTCCAAAATCTTGATGTCTCCAATCTCTTGTTTTGTACGTTTTTTCCACGTGTCTTGACATCCAATGTATCCCTGCAAAATTTGGTGAAGATCTGAGTATGTAGTTTTTGACCTTATCTGGAACCTCCCATCTGAAAATTTGAAAATTTTTAAAAAATTCGTCCAAAATCTTGATGTCTCCAATCTCTTGTTTTGTACGTTTTTTCCACGTGTCTTGACCTCCAATGTATCCCTGCAATGTTTGGTGAAGATCTGAGTATGTAGTTTTTAACCTTATATGGAACCTCCTATCTGAAAATTTGAAAATTCTTAAAAAATTTGACCAAAATCTTGATGTCCCCAATCCTATGTTTTGTATGTTTTTTCCACGTGTCTTGACATCCAATGTATCCCTGCAAAGTTTGGTGAAGATCTGAGTATGTCGTTTTTGACCTTATCTGGAACCTCCTATCTGAAAATTTGAAAATTCTTCAAAAATTCGTCCAAAATCTTGATGTCTCCAATCTCTTGTTTTGTACGTTTTTTCCAGGTTTCTTGACATCCAATGTATCCCTGCAATGTTTGGTGAAGATCTGAGTATGTAGTTTTTGACCTTATATGGAACCTCCTATCTGAAAATTTGAAAATTCTTAAGAAATTTGACCAAAATCTTGATATCCCCAATCCTATGTTTTGTATGTTTTTTCCACGTGTCTTGACATCCAATGTATCCCTGCAAAGTTTGGTGAAGATCTGAGTATGTAGTTTTTGACCTTATCTGGAACCTCCTATCTGAAATTTGAAAATTTTTAAAAAATTCGGTCAAAATCTTGATGTCTTCAATCTCTTGTTTTGTACTTTTTTTCCACGTGTCTTGACCTCCAATGTATCCCTGCAAAGTTTGGTGAAGATCTGAGTATGTCGTTTTTGACCTTATCTGGAACATCCTTTCTGAAAATTTGAAAATTCTTAAAAAATTCGTCCAAAATCTTGATGTCTCCAATCTCTTGTTTTGTACGTTTTTTCCACGTGTCTTGACATCCAATGTATCCCTGAAAAAAGTTTGGTGTAGATCTGAGTATGTAGTTTTTGACCTTATATGGAACCTCCTTTCTGAAAATTTGAAAATTCTTAAAATATTCGTCCAAAATCTTGATGTCTCCAATGTCTTGTTTTGTACGTTTTTTCCACGTGTCTTGACATCCAATGTATCCCTGCAAAGTTTGGTGAAGATCTGAGTATGTAGTTTTTGACTTTATATGGAACCTCCCATCTGAAAATTTGAAAATTCCTAAAAAATCCGTCTAAAATCTTGATGTCTCCACTCTCTTGTTTTGTACTTTTTTTCCACGTGTCTTGACCTCCAATGTATCCCTGCAAAGTTTGGTGAAGATCTGAGTCTGTAGTTTTTGACCTTATATGGAACCTCCTTTCTGAAAATTTGAAAATTCTTAAAAAATTCGACCAAAATCTTGATGTCTCCAATCCTATGTTTTGTATGTTTTTTCCACGTGTCTTGACATCCAATGTATCCATGCAAAGTTTGGTGAAGATCTGAGTATGTAGTTTTTGACCTTATATGGAACCTCCTATCTGAAAATTTGAGAATCCTTGAAAAATTCGTCCAAAATCTTGATGTCTCCAATCTCTTGTTTTGTACGTTTTTTCCACGTGTCTTGACATCCAATGTATCCCTGCAAAGTTTGGTGAAGATCTGAGTATGTAGTTTTTGACCTTATCTGGAACCTCCCATCTGAAAATTTGAAAATTCCTAAAAAATCCGTCCAAAATCTTGATGACCTCAATCTATTGTTTTGTACGTTTTTTCCACGTGTCTTGACATCCAATGTATCCCTGCAATTTTGGTGAAGATCTGAGTATGTAGTTTTTGACCTTATATGGAACCTCTTATCTGAAAATTTGAAAATTCTTAAAAATATTTGACCAAAATCTTGATGTCCCCAATCCTATATTTTGTATGTTTTTTCCACGTGTCTTGACATCCTATGTATTTCTGCAAAGTTTGGTGAAGATCTGAGTATGTCGTTTTTGACCTTATCTGGAACATCCTCTCTGAACATTTGAAAATTCTTAAAAAATTCGTCCAAAATCTTGATGTCTCCAATCTCTTGTTTTGTACGTTTTTTCCACGTGTCTTGACATCCAATGTATCCCTGCAAAGTTTGGTGAAGATCTGAGTATGTAGTTTTTGACCTTATATGGAACCTCCCATCTGAAAATTTGAAAATTCTTAAAAAATTCGACCAAAATCTTGATGTCTCCAATCCTATGTTTTGTATGTTTTTTCCACGTGTCTTGACATCCAATGTATCCATGCAAAGTTTGGTGAAGATCTGAGTATGTAGTTTTTGACCTTATCTGGAACCTCCCATCTGAAAATTTGAAAATTTTTAAAAAATTCGTCCAAAATCTTGATGTCTCCAATCTCTTGTTTTGTACGTTTTTTCCACGTGTCTTGACCTCCAATGTATCCCTGCAATGTTTGGTGAAGATCTGAGTATGTAGTTTTTGACCTTATATGGAACCTCCTATCTGAAAATTTGAAAATTCTTAAAAAATTTGACCAAAATCTTGATGTCCCCAATCCTATGTTTTGTATGTTTTTTCCACGTGTCTTGACATCCAATGTATCCCTGCAAAGTTTGGTGAAGATCTGAGTATGTAGTTTTTGACCTTATATGGAACCTCCTTTCTGAAAATTTGAAAATTCTTAAAAAATTCGTCCAAAATCTTGATGTCTCCAATCTCTTGTTTTGTACGTTTTTTCCAAGTGTCTTGACATCCAATGTATCCCTGCAAAGTTTGGTGAAGATCTGAGTATGTAGTTTTTGACCTTATATGGAACCTCCTTTCTGAAAATTTGAAAATTCTTAAAAAATTCGTCCAAAATCTTGATGTCTCCAATCTCTTGTTTTGTACGTTTTTTCCACGTGTCTTGACATCCAATGTATCCCTGCAAAGTTTGGTGAAGATCTGAGTATGTAGTTTTTACCTTATATGGAACCTCCTATCTGAAAATTTGAAAATTTTTAAAAAAATCGTCCAAAATCTTGATGTCTTCAATCTCTTGTTTTGTACTTTTTTTCCACGTGTCTTGACCTCCAATGTATCCCTGCAAAGTTTGGTGAAGATCTGAGTATGTCGTTTTTGACCTTATCTGGAACATCCTATCTGAAAATTTGAAAATTCTTAAAAAATTTGACCAAAATCTTGATGTCCCCAATCCTATGTTTTGTATGTTTTTTCCACGTGTCTTGACATCCAATGTATCCCTGCAAAGTTTGGTGAAGATCTGAGTATGTCGTTTTTGAACTTATCTGGAACCTCCTATCTGAAAATTTGAAAATTCTTCAAAAATTCGTCCAAAATCTTGATGTCTCCAATCTCTTGTTTTGTACGTTTTTTCCACGTTTCTTGACATCCAATGTATCCCTGCAATGTTTGGTGAAGATCTGAGTATGTAGTTTTTGACCTTATATGGAACCTCCTATCTGAAAATTTGAAAATTCTTAAGAAATTTGACCAAAATCTTGATATCCCCAATCCTATGTTTTGTATGTTTTTTCCACGTGTCTTGACATCCAATGTATCCCTGCAAAGTTTGGTGAAGATCTGAGTATGTAGTTTTTGACCTTATCTGGAACCTCCTATCTGAAAATTTGAAAATTTTTAAAAAATTCGTCCAAAATCTTGATGTCTTCAATCTCTTGTTTTGTACGTTTTTTCCACGTGTCTTGACCTCCAATGTATCCCTGCAAAGTTTGGTGAAGATCTGAGTATGTCGTTTTTGACCTTATCTGGAACATCCTTTCTGAAAATTTGTAAATTCTTAAAAAATTCGTCCAAAATCTTGATGTCTCCAATCTCTTGTTTTGTACGTTTTTTCCACGTGTCTTGACATCCAATGTATCCCTGCAAAGTTTGGTGTAGATCTGAGTATGTAGTTTTTGACCTTATATGGAACCTCCTTTCTGAAAATTTGAAAATTCTTAAAATATTCGTCCAAAATCTTGATGTCTCCAATCTCTTGTTTTGTACGTTTTTTCCACGTGTCTTGACATCCAATGTATCCCTGCAAAGTTTGGTGAAGATCTGAGTATGTAGTTTTTGACCTTATATGGAACCTCCCATCTGAAAATTTGATAATTCCTAAAAAATCCGTCTAAAATCTTGATGTCTCCACTCTCTTGTTTTGTACTTTTTTTCCACGTGTCTTGACCTCCAATGTATCCCTGCAAAGTTTGGTGAAGATCTGAGTATGTAGTTTTTGACCTTATATGGAAATTTGAAAATTCTTAAAAAATTCGACCAAAATCTTGATGTCTCCAATCCTATGTTTTGTATGTTTTTTCCACGTGTCTTGACATCCAATGTATCCATGCAAAGTTTGGTGAAGATCTGAGTATGTAGTTTTTGACCTTATATGGAACCTCCTATCTGAAAATTTGAGAATTCTTGAAAAATTCGTCCAAAATCTTGATGTCTCCAATCTCTTGTTTTGTACGTTTTTTCCACGTGTCTTGACATCCAATGTATCCCTGCAAAGTTTGGTGAAGATCTGAGTATGTAGTTTTTGACCTTATCTGGAACCTCCCATCTGAAAATTTGAAAATTCCTAAAAAATCCGTCCAAAATCTTGATGACCTCAATCTATTGTTTTGTACGTTTTTTCCACGTGTCTTGACATCCAATGTATCCCTGCAATTTTGGTGAAGATCTGAGTATGTAGTTTTTGACCTTATATGGAACCTCTTATCTGAAAATTTGAAAATTCTTAAAAATATTTGACCAAAATCTTGATGTCCCCAATCCTATATTTTGTATGTTTTTTCCACGTGTCTTGACATCCAATGTATTTCTGCAAAGTTTGGTGAAGATCTGAGTATGTCGTTTTTGACCTTATCTGGAACATCCTTTCTGAACATTTGAAAATTCTTAAAAAATTCGTCCAAAATCTTGATGTCTCCAATCTCTTGTTTTGTACGTTTTTTCCACGTGTCTTGACATCCAATGTATCCCTGCAAAGTTTGGTGAAGATCTGAGTATGTAGTTTTTGAACTTATATGGAACCTCCCATCTGAAAATTTGAAAATTCTTAAAAAATTCGACCAAAATCTTGATGTCTCCAATCCTATGTTTTGTATGTTTTTTCCACGTGTCTTGACATCCAATGTATCCATGCAAAGTTTGGTGAAGATCTGAGTATGTAGTTTTTGACCTTATCTGGAACCTCCCATCTGAAAATTTGAAAATTTTTAAAAAATTCGTCCAAAATCTTGATGTCTCCAATCTCTTGTTTTGTACGTTTTTTCCACGTGTCTTGACCTCCAATGTATCCCTGCAAAGTTTGGTGAAGATCTGAGTATGTAGTTTTTGACCTTATATGGAACCTCCTATCTGAAAATTTGAAAATTCTTAAAAAATTTGACCAAAATCTTGATGTCCCCAATCCTATGTTTTGTATGTTTTTTCCACGTGTCTTGACATCCAATGTATCCCTGCAAAGTTTAGTGAAGATCTGAGTATGTCGTTTTTGACCTTATCTGGAACATCCTTTCTGAAAATTTGAAAATTCTTAAAAAATTCGTCCAAAATCTTGATGTCTCCAATCTCTTGTTTTGTACGTTTTTTCCACGTGTCTTGACATCCAATGTATCCCTGCAAAGTTTGGTGAAGATCTGAGTATGTCGTTTTTGACCTTATCTGGAACATCCTTTCTGAAAATTTGAAAATTCTTAAAAAATTCGTCCAAAATCTTGATGTCTCCAATCTCTTGTTTTGTACGTTTTTTCCACGTGTCTTGACATCCAATGTATCCCTGCAAAGTTTGGTGAAGATCTGAGTATGTAGTTTTTGACCTTATATGGAACCTCCCATCTGAAAATTTGAAAATTCTTAAAAAATTCGACCAAAATCTTGATGTCTCCAATCCTATGTTTTGTATGTTTTTTCCACGTGTCTTGACATCCAATGTATCCATGCAAAGTTTGGTGAAGATCTGAGTATGTAGTTTTTGACTTTATCTGGAACCTCCCATCTGAAAATTTGAAAATTTTTAAAAAATTCGTCCAAAATCTTGATGTCTCCAATCTCTTGTTTTGTACGTTTTTTCCACGTGTCTTGACCTCCAATGTATCCCTGCAATGTTTGGTGAAGATCTGAGTATGTAGTTTTTGACCTTATATGGAACCTCCTATCTGAAAATTTGAAAATTCTTAAAAAATTTGACCAAAATCTTGATGTCCCCAATCCTATGTTTTGTATGTTTTTTCCACGTGTCTTGACATCCAATGTATCCCTGCAAAGTTTGGTGAAGATCTGAGTATGTAGTTTTTGACCTTATATGGAACCTCCTTTCTGAAAATTTGAAAATTCTTAAAAAATTCGTCCAAAATCTTGATGTCTCCAATCTCTTGTTTTGTACGTTTTTTCCACGTGTCTTGACATCCAATGTATCCCTGCAAAGTTTGGTGAAGATCTGAGTATGTAGTTTTTGACCTTATATGGAACCTCCTTTCTGAAAATTTGAAAATTCTTAAAAAATTCGTCCAAAATCTTGATGTCTCCAATCTCTTGTTTTGTACGTTTTTTCCACGTGTCTTGACATCCAATGTATCCCTGCAAAGTTTGGTGAAGATCTGAGTATGTAGTTTTTACCTTATATGGAACCTCCTATCTGAAAATTTGAAAATTTTTAAAAAAATCGTCCAAAATCTTGATGTCTTCAATCTCTTGTTTTGTACTTTTTTTCCACGTGTCTTGACCTCCAATGTATCCCTGCAAAGTTTGGTGAAGATCTGAGTATGTCGTTTTTGACCTTATCTGGAACATCCTATCTGAAAATTTGAAAATTCTTAAAAAATTTGACCAAAATCTTGATGTCCCCAATCCTATGTTTTGTATGTTTTTTCCACGTGTCTTGACATCCAATGTATCCCTGCAAAGTTTGGTGAAGATCTGAGTATGTCGTTTTTGAACTTATCTGGAACTTCCTATCTGAAAATTTGAAAATTCTTCAAAAATTCGTCCAAAATCTTGATGTCTCCAATCTCTTGTTTTGTACGTTTTTTCCACGTTTCTTGACATCCAATGTATCCCTGCAATGTTTGGTGAAGATCTGAGTATGTAGTTTTTGACCTTATATGGAACCTCCTATCTGAAAATTTGAAAATTCTTAAGAAATTTGACCAAAATCTTGATATCCCCAATCCTATGTTTTGTATGTTTTTTCCACGTGTCTTGACATCCAATGTATCCCTGCAAAGTTTGGTGAAGATCTGAGTATGTAGTTTTTGACCTTATCTGGAACCTCCTATCTGAAAATTTGAAAATTTTTAAAAAATTCGTCCAAAATCTTGATGTCTTCAATCTCTTGTTTTGTACGTTTTTTCCACGTGTCTTGACCTCCAATGTATCCCTGCAAAGTTTGGTGAAGATCTGAGTATGTCGTTTTTGACCTTATCTGGAACATCCTTTCTGAAAATTTGAAAATTCTTAAAAAATTCGTCCAAAATCTTGATGTCTCCAATCTCTTGTTTTGTACGTTTTTTCCACGTGTCTTGACATCCAATGTATCCCTGCAAAGTTTGGTGTAGATCTGAGTATGTAGTTTTTGACCTTATATGGAACCTCCTTTCTGAAAATTTGAAAATTCTTAAAATATTCGTCCAAAATCTTGATGTCTCCAATCTCTTGTTTTGTACGTTTTTTCCACGTGTCTTGACATCCAATGTATCCCTGCAAAGTTTGGTGAAGATCTGAGTATGTAGTTTTTGACCTTATATGGAACCTCCCATCTGAAAATTTGATAATTCCTAAAAAATCCGTCTAAAATCTTGATGTCTCCACTCTCTTGTTTTGTACTTTTTTTCCACGTGTCTTGACCTCCAATGTATCCCTGCAAAGTTTGGTGAAGATCTGAGTATGTAGTTTTTGACCTTATATGGAACCTCCTTTCTGAAAATTTGAAAATTCTTAAAAAATTCGACCAAAATCTTGATGTCTCCAATCCTATGTTTTGTATGTTTTTTCCACGTGTCTTGACATCCAATGTATCCATGCAAAGTTTGGTGAAGATCTGAGTATGTAGTTTTTGACCTTATATGGAACCTCCTATCTGAAAATTTGAGAATTCTTGAAAAATTCGTCCAAAATCTTGATGTCTCCAATCTCTTGTTTTGTACGTTTTTTCCACGTGTCTTGACATCCAATGTATCCCTGCAAAGTTTGGTGAAGATCTGAGTATGTAGTTTTTGACCTTATCTGGAACCTCCCATCTGAAAAGTTGAAAATTCCTAAAAAATCCGTCCAAAATCTTGATGACCTCAATCTATTGTTTTGTACGTTTTTTCCACGTGTCTTGACATCCAATGTATCCCTGCAATTTTGGTGAAGATCTGAGTATGTAGTTTTTGACCTTATATGGAACCTCTTATCTGAAAATTTGAAAATTCTTAAAAATATTTGACCAAAATCTTGATGTCCCCAATCCTATATTTTGTATGTTTTTTCCACGTGTCTTGACATCCAATGTATTTCTGCAAAGTTTGGTGAAGATCTGAGTATGTCGTTTTTGACCTTATCTGGAACATCCTTTCTGAACATTTGAAAATTCTTAAAAAATTCGTCCAAAATCTTGATGTCTCCAATCTCTTGTTTTGTACGTTTTTTCCACGTGTCTTGACATCCAATGTATCCCTGCAAAGTTTGGTGAAGATCTGAGTATGTAGTTTTTGAACTTATATGGAACCTCCCATCTGAAAATTTGAAAATTCTTAAAAAATTCGACCAAAATCTTGATGTCTCCAATCCTATGTTTTGTATGTTTTTTCCACGTGTCTTGACATCCAATGTATCCATGCAAAGTTTGGTGAAGATCTGAGTATGTAGTTTTTGACCTTATCTGGAACCTCCCATCTGAAAATTTGAAAATTTTTAAAAAATTCGTCCAAAATCTTGATGTCTCCAATCTCTTGTTTTGTACGTTTTTTCCACGTGTCTTGACCTCCAATGTATCCCTGCAAAGTTTGGTGAAGATCTGAGTATGTAGTTTTTGACCTTATATGGAACCTCCTATCTGAAAATTTGAAAATTCTTAAAAAATTTGACCAAAAACTTGATGTCCCCAATCCTATGTTTTGTATGTTTTTTCCACGTGTCTTGACATCCAATGTATCCCTGCAAAGTTTAGTGAAGATCTGAGTATGTCGTTTTTGACCTTATCTGGAACATCCTTTCTGAAAATTTGAAAATTCTTAAAAAATTCGTCCAAAATCTTGATGTCTCCAATCTCTTGTTTTGTACGTTTTTTCCACGTGTCTTGACATCCAATGTATCCCTGCAAAGTTTGGTGAAGATCTGAGTATGTCGTTTTTGACCTTATCTGGAACATCCTTTCTGAAAATTTGAAAATTCTTAAAAAATTCGTCCAAAATCTTGATGTCTCCAATCTCTTGTTTTGTACGTTTTTTCCACGTGTCTTGACATCCAATGTATCCCTGCAAAGTTTGGTGAAGATCTGAGTATGTAGTTTTTGACCTTATATGGAACCTCCTTTCTGAAAATTTGAAAATTCTTAAAAAATTCGTCCAAAATCTTGATGTCTCCAATCTCTTGTTTTGTACGTTTTTTCCACGTGTCTTGACATCCAATGTATCCCTGCAAAGTTTGGTGAAGATCTGAGTATGTAGTTTTTGACCTTATATGGAACCTCCTTTCTGAAAATTTGAAAATTCTTAAAAAATTCGTCCAAAATCTTGATGTCTCCAATCTCTTGTTTTGTACGTTTTTTCCACGTGTCTTGACATCCAATGTATCCCTGCAAAGTTTGGTGAAGATCTGAGTATGTAGTTTTTGACCTTATCTGGAACCTCCCATCTGAAAATTTGAAAATTCCTAAAAAATCCGTCCAAAATCTTGATGACCTCAATCTATTGTTTTGTACGTTTTTTCCACGTGTCTTGACATCCAATGTATCCATGCAAAGTTTGGTGAAGATCTGAGTATGTAGTTTTTGACCTTATATGGAACCTCCTATCTGAAAATTTGAGAATTCTTGAAAAATTCGTCCAAAATCTTGATGTCTCCAATCTCTTGTTTTGTACGTTTTTTCCACGTGTCTTGACATCCAATGTATCGCTGCAAAGTTTGGTGAAGATCTGAGTATGTAGTTTTTGACCTTATCTGGAACCTCCCATCTGAAAATTTGAAAATTCCTAAAAAATCCGTCCAAAATCTTGATGACCTCAATCTATTGTTTTGTACGTTTTTTCCACGTGTCTTGACATCCAATGTATCCCTGCAATTTTGGTGAAGATCTGAGTATGTAGTTTTTGACCTTATATGGAACCTCTTATCTGAAAATTTGAAAATTCTTAAAAATATTTGACCAAAATCTTGATGTCCCCAATCCTATATTTTGTATGTTTTTTCCACGTGTCTTGACATCCAATGTATTTCTGCAAAGTTTGGTGAAGATCTGAGTATGTCGTTTTTGACCTTATCTGGAACATCCTTTCTGAACATTTGAAAATTCTTAAAAAATTCGTCCAAAATCTTGATGTCTCCAATCTCTTGTTTTGTACGTTTTTTCCACGTGTCTTGACATCCAATGTATCCCTGCAAAGTTTGGTGAAGATCTGAGTATGTAGTTTTTGACCTTATATGGAACCTCCCATCTGAAAATTTGAAAATTCTTAAAAAATTCGACCAAAATCTTGATGTCTCCAATCCTATGTTTTGTATGTTTTTTCCACGTGTCTTGACATCCAATGTATCCATGCAAAGTTTGGTGAAGATCTGAGTATGTAGTTTTTGACCTTATCTGGAACCTCCCATCTGAAAATTTGAAAATTTTTAAAACATTCGTCCAAAATCTTGATGTCTCCAATCTCTTGTTTTGTACGTTTTTTCCACGTGTCTTGACCTCCAATGTATCCCTGCAATGTTTGGTGAAGATCTGAGTATGTAGTTTTTGACCTTATATGGAACCTCCTATCTGAAAATTTGAAAATTCTTAAAAAATTTGACCAAAATCTTGATGTCCCCAATCCTATGTTTTGTATGTTTTTTCCACGTGTCTTGACATCCAATGTATCCCTGCAAAGTTTGGTGAAGATCTGAGTATGTCGTTTTTGACCTTATCTGGAACATCCTTTCTGAAAATTTGAAAATTCTTAAAAAATTCGTCCAAAATCTTGATGTCTCCAATCTCTTGTTTTGTACGTTTTTTCCACGTGTCTTGACATCCAATGTATCCCTGCAAAGTTTGGTGAAGATCTGAGTATGTAGTTTTTGACCTTATATGGAACCTCCTTTCTGAAAATTTGAAAATTCTTAAAAAATTCGTCCAAAATCTTGATGTCTCCAATCTCTTGTCTTGTACGTTTTTTCCACGTGTCTTGACATCCAATGTATCCCTGCAAAGTTTGGTGAAGATCTGAGTATGTAGTTTTTGACCTTATATGGAACCTCCTTTCTGAAAATTTGAAAATTCTTAAAAAATTCGTCGAAAATCTTGATGTCTCCAATCTCTTGTTTTGTACGTTTTTTCCACGTGTCTTGACATCCAATGTATCCCTGCAAAGTTTGGTGAAGATCTGAGTATGTAGTTTTTACCTTATATGGAACCTCCTATCTGAAAATTTGAAAATTTTTAAAAAATTCGTCCAAAATCTTGATGTCTTCAATCTCTTGTTTTGTACTTTTTTTCCACGTGTCTTGACCTCCAATGTATCCCTGCAAAGTTTGGTGAAGATCTGAGTATGTCGTTTTTGACCTTATCTGGAACATCCTATCTGAAAATTTGAAAATTCTTAAAAAATTTGACCAAAATCTTGATGTCCCCAATCCTATGTTTTGTATGTTTTTTCCACGTGTCTTGACATCCAATGTATCCCTGCAAAGTTTGGTGAAGATCTGAGTATGTCGTTTTTGACCTTATCTGGAACCTCCTTTCTGAAAATTTGAAAATTCTTAAAAAATTCGTCCAAAATCTTGATGTCTCCAATCTCTTGTCTTGTACGTTTTTTCCACGTGTCTTGACATCCAATGTATCCCTGCAAAGTTTGGTGAAGATCTGAGTATGTAGTTTTTGACCTTATATGGAACCTCCCATCTGAAAATTTGAAAATTCTTAAAAAATTCGACCAAAATCTTGATGTCTCCAATCCTATGTTTTGTATGTTTTTTCCACGTGTCTTGACATCCAATGTATCCATGCAAAGTTTGGTGAAGATCTGAGTATGTAGTTTTTGACCTTATCTGGAACCTCCCATCTGAAAATTTGAAAATTTTTAAAACATTCGTCCAAAATCTTGATGTCTCCAATGTCTTGTTTTGTACGTTTTTTCCACGTGTCTTGACATCCAATGTATCCCTGCAAAGTTTGGTGAAGATCTGAGTATGTAGTTTTTGACTTTATATGGAACCTCCCATCTGAAAATTTGAAAATTCCTAAAAAATCCGTCTAAAATCTTGATGTCTCCACTCTCTTGTTTTGTACTTTTTTTCCACGTGTCTTGACCTCCAATGTATCCCTGCAAAGTTTGGTGAAGATCTGAGTATGTAGTTTTTGACCTTATATGGAACCTCCTTTCTGAAAATTTGAAAATTCTTAAAAAATTCGACCAAAATCTTGATGTCTCCAATCCTATGTTTTGTATGTTTTTTCCACGTGTCTTGACATCCAATGTATCCATGCAAAGTTTGGTGAAGATCTGAGTATGTAGTTTTTGACCTTATATGGAACCTCCTATCTGAAAATTTGAGAATCCTTGAAAAATTCGTCCAAAATCTTGATGTCTCCAATCTCTTGTTTTGTACGTTTTTTCCACGTGTCTTGACATCCAATGTATCCCTGCAAAGTTTGGTGAAGATCTGAGTATGTAGTTTTTGACCTTATCTGGAACCTCCCATCTGAAAATTTGAAAATTCCTAAAAAATCCGTCCAAAATCTTGATGACCTCAATCTATTGTTTTGTACGTTTTTTCCACGTGTCTTGACATCCAATGTATCCCTGCAATTTTGGTGAAGATCTGAGTATGTAGTTTTTGACCTTATATGGAACCTCTTATCTGAAAATTTGAAAATTCTTAAAAATATTTGACCAAAATCTTGATGTCCCCAATCCTATATTTTGTATGTTTTTTCCACGTGTCTTGACATCCTATGTATTTCTGCAAAGTTTGGTGAAGATCTGAGTATGTCGTTTTTGACCTTATCTGGAACATCCTTTCTGAACATTTGAAAATTCTTAAAAAATTCGTCCAAAATCTTGATGTCTCCAATCTCTTGTTTTGTACGTTTTTTCCACGTGTCTTGACATCCAATGTATCCCTGCAAAGTTTGGTGAAGATCTGAGTATGTAGTTTTTGACCTTATATGGAACCTCCCATCTGAAAATTTGAAAATTCTTAAAAAATTCGACCAAAATCTTGATGTCTCCAATCCTATGTTTTGTATGTTTTTTCCACGTGTCTTGACATCCAATGTATCCATGCAAAGTTTGGTGAAGATCTGAGTATGTAGTTTTTGACCTTATATGGAACCTCCTATCTGAAAATTTGAGAATTCTTGAAAAATTCGTCCAAAATCTTGATGTCTCCAATCTCTTGTTTTGTACGTTTTTTCCACGTGTCTTGACATCCAATGTATCCCTGCAAAGTTTGGTGAAGATCTGAGTATGTAGTTTTTGACCTTATCTGGAACCTCCCATCTGAAAATTTGAAAATTCCTAAAAAATCCGTCCAAAATCTTGATGACCTCAATCTCTTGTTTTGTACGTTTTTTCCACGTGTCTTGACATCCAATGTATCCCTGCAATGTTTGGTGAAGATCTGAGTATGTAGTTTTTGACCTTATATGGAACCTCTTATCTGAAAATTTGAAAATTCTTAAAAATATTTGACCAAAATCTTGATGTCCCCAATCCTATGTTTTGTGTTTTTTCCACGTGTCTTGACATCCAATGTATTTCTGCAAAGTTTGGTGAAGATCTGAGTATGTCGTTTTTGACCTTATCTGGAACATCCTTTCTGAAAATTTGAAAATTCTTAAAAAATTCGTCCAAAATCTTGATGTCTCCAATCTCTTGTTTTGTACGTTTTTTCCACGTGTCTTGACATCCAATGTATCCCTGCAAAGTTTGGTGAAGAACTGAGTATGTAGTTTTTGACCTTATATGGAACCTCCCATCTGAAAATTTGAAAATTCTTAAAAAATTCGACCAAAATCTGGATGTCTCCAATCCTATGTTTTGTATGTTTTTCCACGTGTCTTGACATCCAATGTATCCCTGCAAAGTTTGGTGAAGATCTGAGTATGTAGTTTTTGACCTTATCTGAAACCTCCCATCTGAAAATTTGAAAATTTTTAAAAAATTCGTCCAAAATCTTGATGTCTCCAATCTCTTGTTTTATACGTTTTTTCCACGTGTCTTGACCTCCAATGTATCCCTGCCATGTTTGGTGAAGATCTGAGTATGTAGTTTTTGACCTTATGTGGAACCTCCTATCTGAAAATTTGAAAATTCTTAAAAAATTTGACCAAAATCTTGATGTCCCCAATCCTATGTTTTGTATGTTTTTTCCACGTGCCTTGACATCCAATGTATCCCTGCAAAGTTTGGTGAAGATCTGAGTATGTCGTTTTTGACCTTATCTGGAACATCCTTTCTGAAAATTTGAAAATTCTTAAAAAATTCGTCCAAAATCTTGATGTCTCCAATCTCTTGTTTTGTACGTTTTTTCCACGTGTCTTGACATCCAATGTATCCCTGCAAAGTTTGGTGAAGATCTGAGTATGTAGTTTTTGACCTGTTATGGAACCTCCCATCTGAAAATTTGAAAATTCCTAAAATATCCGTTTAAAATCTTGATGTCCCCTATCCTATGTTTTGTATGTTTTTTCCACGTGTCTTGACATCCAATGTATTTCTGCAAAGTTTGGTGAAGATCTGAGTATGTCGTTTTTGACCTTATCTGGAACATCCTTTCTGAAAATTTGAAAATTCTTAAAAAATTCGTCCAAAATCTTGATGTCTCCAATCTCTTGTTTTGTACGTTTTTTCCACGTGTCTTGACTTCCAAGTATCCCTGCAATGTTTGGTGAAGATCTGAGTATGTAGTTTTTGACCTTATATGGAACCTCCTATCTGAAAATTTGAAAATTCTTAAAAAATTTGACCAAAATCTTGATGTCCCCAATCCTATGTTTTGTATGTTTTTTCCACGTGTCTTGACATCCAATGTATCCCTGCAAATTTTGGTGAAGATCTGAGTATGTCGTTTTTGAACTTATCTGGAACATTCTTTCTGAAAATTTGAAAATTCTTAAAAAATTCGTCGAAAATCTTGATGTCTCCAATCTCTTGTTTTGTACGTTTTTTTAACGTGTCATGACATCCAATGTATCCCTGCAAAGTTTGGTGAAGATCTGAGTATGTAGTTTTTGACCTTATATGGAACCTCCTTTCTGAAAATTTGAAAATTCTTAAAAAATTCGTCCAAAATCTTGATGTCTCCAATCTCTTGTTTTGTACGTTTTTTCCACGTGTCTTGACATCCAATGTATCCCTGCAAAATTTGGTGAAGATCTGAGTATGTAGTTTTTGACCTTATCTGGAACCTCCCATCTGAAAATTTGAAAATTTTTAAAAAATTCGTCCAAAATCTTGATGTCTCCAATCTCTTGTTTTGTACGTTTTTTCCACGTGTCTTGACCTCCAATGTATCCCTGCAATGTTTGGTGAAGATCTGAGTATGTAGTTTTTGACCTTATATGGAACCTCCTATCTGAAAATTTGAAAATTCTTAAGAAATTTGACCAAAATCTTGATATCCCCAATCCTATGTTTTGTATGTTTTTTCCACGTGTCTTGACATCCAATGTATCCCTGCAAAGTTTGGTGAAGATCTGAGTATGTAGTTTTTGACCTTATCTGGAACCTCCTATCTGAAATTTGAAAATTTTTAAAAAATTCGGTCAAAATCTTGATGTCTTCAATCTCTTGTTTTGTACTTTTTTTCCACGTGTCTTGACCTCCAATGTATCCCTGCAAAGTTTGGTGAAGATCTGAGTATGTCGTTTTTGACCTTATCTGGAACATCCTTTCTGAAAATTTGAAAATTCTTAAAAAATTCGTCCAAAATCTTGATGTCTCCAATCTCTTGTTTTGTACGTTTTTTCCACGTGTCTTGACATCCAATGTATCCCTGAAAAAAGTTTGGTGTAGATCTGAGTATGTAGTTTTTGACCTTATATGGAACCTCCTTTCTGAAAATTTGAAAATTCTTAAAATATTCGTCCAAAATCTTGATGTCTCCAATGTCTTGTTTTGTACGTTTTTTCCACGTGTCTTGACATCCAATGTATCCCTGCAAAGTTTGGTGAAGATCTGAGTATGTAGTTTTTGACTTTATATGGAACCTCCCATCTGAAAATTTGAAAATTCCTAAAAAATCCGTCTAAAATCTTGATGTCTCCACTCTCTTGTTTTGTACTTTTTTTCCACGTGTCTTGACCTCCAATGTATCCCTGCAAAGTTTGGTGAAGATCTGAGTATGTAGTTTTTGACCTTATATGGAACCTCCTTTCTGAAAATTTGAAAATTCTTAAAAAATTCGACCAAAATCTTGATGTCTCCAATCCTATGTTTTGTATGTTTTTTCCACGTGTCTTGACATCCAATGTATCCATGCAAAGTTTGGTGAAGATCTGAGTATGTAGTTTTTGACCTTATATGGAACCTCCTATCTGAAAATTTGAGAATCCTTGAAAAATTCGTCCAAAATCTTGATGTCTCCAATCTCTTGTTTTGTACGTTTTTTCCACGTGTCTTGACATCCAATGTATCCCTGCAAAGTTTGGTGAAGATCTGAGTATGTAGTTTTTGACCTTATCTGGAACCTCCCATCTGAAAATTTGAAAATTCCTAAAAAATCCGTCCAAAATCTTGATGACCTCAATCTATTGTTTTGTACGTTTTTTCCACGTGTCTTGACATCCAATGTATCCCTGCAATTTTGGTGAAGATCTGAGTATGTAGTTTTTGACCTTATATGGAACCTCTTATCTGAAAATTTGAAAATTCTTAAAAATATTTGACCAAAATCTTGATGTCCCCAATCCTATATTTTGTATGTTTTTTCCACGTGTCTTGACATCCTATGTATTTCTGCAAAGTTTGGTGAAGATCTGAGTATGTCGTTTTTGACCTTATCTGGAACATCCTTTCTGAACATTTGAAAATTCTTAAAAAATTCGTCCAAAATCTTGATGTCTCCAATCTCTTGTTTTGTACGTTTTTTCCACGTGTCTTGACATCCAATGTATCCCTGCAAAGTTTGGTGAAGATCTGAGTATGTAGTTTTTGACCTTATATGGAACCTCCCATCTGAAAATTTGAAAATTCTTAAAAAATTCGACCAAAATCTTGATGTCTCCAATCCTATGTTTTGTATGTTTTTTCCACGTGTCTTGACATCCAATGTATCCATGCAAAGTTTGGTGAAGATCTGAGTATGTAGTTTTTGACCTTATCTGGAACCTCCCATCTGAAAATTTGAAAATTTTTAAAAAATTCGTCCAAAATCTTGATGTCTCCAATCTCTTGTTTTGTACGTTTTTTCCACGTGTCTTGACCTCCAATGTATCCCTGCAATGTTTGGTGAAGATCTGAGTATGTAGTTTTTGACCTTATATGGAACCTCCTATCTGAAAATTTGAAAATTCTTAAAAAATTTGACCAAAATCTTGATGTCCCCAATCCTATGTTTTGTATGTTTTTTCCACGTGTCTTGACATCCAATGTATCCCTGCAAAGTTTGGTGAAGATCTGAGTATGTCGTTTTTGACCTTATATGGAACCTCCTTTCTGAAAATTTGAAAATTCTTAAAAAATTCGTCCAAAATCTTGATGTCTCCAATCTCTTGTTTTGTACGTTTTTTCCACGTGTCTTGACATCCAATGTATCCCTGCAAAGTTTGGTGAAGATCTGAGTATGTAGTTTTTGACCTTATATGGAACCTCCTTTCTGAAAATTTGAAAATTCTTAAAAAATTCGTCCAAAATCTTGATGTCTCCAATCTCTTGTTTTGTACGTTTTTTCCACGTGTCTTGACATCCAATGTATCCCTGCAAAGTTTGGTGAAGATCTGAGTATGTAGTTTTTACCTTATATGGAACCTCCTATCTGAAAATTTGAAAATTTTTAAAAAAATCGTCCAAAATCTTGATGTCTCCAATCTCTTGTTTTGTACGTTTTTTCCACGTGTCTTGACCTCCAATGTATCCCTGCAATGTTTGGTGAAGATCTGAGTATGTAGTTTTTAACCTTATATGGAACCTCCTATCTGAAAATTTGAAAATTCTTAAAAAATTTGACCAAAATCTTGATGTCCCCAATCCTATGTTTTGTATGTTTTTTCCACGTGTCTTGACATCCAATGTATCCCTGCAAAGTTTGGTGAAGATCTGAGTATGTCGTTTTTGACCTTATCTGGAACCTCCTATCTGAAAATTTGAAAATTCTTCAAAAATTCGTCCAAAATCTTGATGTCTCCAATCTCTTGTTTTGTACGTTTTTTCCAGGTTTCTTGACATCCAATGTATCCCTGCAATGTTTGGTGAAGATCTGAGTATGTAGTTTTTGACCTTATATGGAACCTCCTATCTGAAAATTTGAAAATTCTTAAGAAATTTGACCAAAATCTTGATATCCCCAATCCTATGTTTTGTATGTTTTTTCCACGTGTCTTGACATCCAATGTATCCCTGCAAAGTTTGGTGAAGATCTGAGTATGTAGTTTTTGACCTTATCTGGAACCTCCTATCTGAAATTTGAAAATTTTTAAAAAATTCGGTCAAAATCTTGATGTCTTCAATCTCTTGTTTTGTACTTTTTTTCCACGTGTCTTGACCTCCAATGTATCCCTGCAAAGTTTGGTGAAGATCTGAGTATGTCGTTTTTGACCTTATCTGGAACATCCTTTCTGAAAATTTGAAAATTCTTAAAAAATTCGTCCAAAATCTTGATGTCTCCAATCTCTTGTTTTGTACGTTTTTTCCACGTGTCTTGACATCCAATGTATCCCTGAAAAAAGTTTGGTGTAGATCTGAGTATGTAGTTTTTGACCTTATATGGAACCTCCTTTCTGAAAATTTGAAAATTCTTAAAATATTCGTCCAAAATCTTGATGTCTCCAATGTCTTGTTTTGTACGTTTTTTCCACGTGTCTTGACATCCAATGTATCCCTGCAAAGTTTGGTGAAGATCTGAGTATGTAGTTTTTGACTTTATATGGAACCTCCCATCTGAAAATTTGAAAATTCCTAAAAAATCCGTCTAAAATCTTGATGTCTCCACTCTCTTGTTTTGTACTTTTTTTCCACGTGTCTTGACCTCCAATGTATCCCTGCAAAGTTTGGTGAAGATCTGAGTATGTAGTTTTTGACCTTATATGGAACCTCCTTTCTGAAAATTTGAAAATTCTTAAAAAATTCGACCAAAATCTTGATGTCTCCAATCCTATGTTTTGTATGTTTTTTCCACGTGTCTTGACATCCAATGTATCCATGCAAAGTTTGGTGAAGATCTGAGTATGTAGTTTTTGACCTTATATGGAACCTCCTATCTGAAAATTTGAGAATCCTTGAAAAATTCGTCCAAAATCTTGATGTCTCCAATCTCTTGTTTTGTACGTTTTTTCCACGTGTCTTGACATCCAATGTATCCCTGCAAAGTTTGGTGAAGATCTGAGTATGTAGTTTTTGACCTTATCTGGAACCTCCCATCTGAAAATTTGAAAATTCCTAAAAAATCCGTCCAAAATCTTGATGACCTCAATCTATTGTTTTGTACGTTTTTTCCACGTGTCTTGACATCCAATGTATCCCTGCAATTTTGGTGAAGATCTGAGTATGTAGTTTTTGACCTTATATGGAACCTCTTATCTGAAAATTTGAAAATTCTTAAAAATATTTGACCAAAATCTTGATGTCCCCAATCCTATATTTTGTATGTTTTTTCCACGTGTCTTGACATCCTATGTATTTCTGCAAAGTTTGGTGAAGATCTGAGTATGTCGTTTTTGACCTTATCTGGAACATCCTTTCTGAACATTTGAAAATTCTTAAAAAATTCGTCCAAAATCTTGATGTCTCCAATCTCTTGTTTTGTACGTTTTTTCCACGTGTCTTGACATCCAATGTATCCCTGCAAAGTTTGGTGAAGATCTGAGTATGTAGTTTTTGACCTTATATGGAACCTCCCATCTGAAAATTTGAAAATTCTTAAAAAATTCGACCAAAATCTTGATGTCTCCAATCCTATGTTTTGTATGTTTTTTCCACGTGTCTTGACATCCAATGTATCCATGCAAAGTTTGGTGAAGATCTGAGTATGTAGTTTTTGACCTTATCTGGAACCTCCCATCTGAAAATTTGAAAATTTTTAAAAAATTCGTCCAAAATCTTGATGTCTCCAATCTCTTGTTTTGTACGTTTTTTCCACGTGTCTTGACCTCCAATGTATCCCTGCAATGTTTGGTGAAGATCTGAGTATGTAGTTTTTGACCTTATATGGAACCTCCTATCTGAAAATTTGAAAATTCTTAAAAAATTTGACCAAAATCTTGATGTCCCCAATCCTATGTTTTGTATGTTTTTTCCACGTGTCTTGACATCCAATGTATCCCTGCAAAGTTTGGTGAAGATCTGAGTATGTCGTTTTTGACCTTATATGGAACCTCCTTTCTGAAAATTTGAAAATTCTTAAAAAATTCGTCCAAAATCTTGATGTCTCCAATCTCTTGTTTTGTACGTTTTTTCCACGTGTCTTGACATCCAATGTATCCCTGCAAAGTTTGGTGAAGATCTGAGTATGTAGTTTTTGACCTTATATGGAACCTCCTTTCTGAAAATTTGAAAATTCTTAAAAAATTCGTCCAAAATCTTGATGTCTCCAATCTCTTGTTTTGTACGTTTTTTCCACGTGTCTTGACATCCAATGTATCCCTGCAAAGTTTGGTGAAGATCTGAGTATGTAGTTTTTACCTTATATGGAACCTCCTATCTGAAAATTTGAAAATTTTTAAAAAAATCGTCCAAAATCTTGATGTCTTCAATCTCTTGTTTTGTACTTTTTTTCCACGTGTCTTGACCTCCAATGTATCCCTGCAAAGTTTGGTGAAGATCTGAGTATGTCGTTTTTGACCTTATCTGGAACATCCTATCTGAAAATTTGAAAATTCTTAAAAAATTTGACCAAAATCTTGATGTCCCCAATCCTATGTTTTGTATGTTTTTTCCACGTGTCTTGACATCCAATGTATCCCTGCAAAGTTTGGTGAAGATCTGAGTATGTCGTTTTTGAACTTATCTGGAACCTCCTATCTGAAAATTTGAAAATTCTTCAAAAATTCGTCCAAAATCTTGATGTCTCCAATCTCTTGTTTTGTACGTTTTTTCCACGTTTCTTGACATCCAATGTATCCCTGCAATGTTTGGTGAAGATCTGAGTATGTAGTTTTTGACCTTATATGGAACCTCCTATCTGAAAATTTGAAAATTCTTAAGAAATTTGACCAAAATCTTGATATCCCCAATCCTATGTTTTGTATGTTTTTTCCACGTGTCTTGACATCCAATGTATCCCTGCAAAGTTTGGTGAAGATCTGAGTATGTAGTTTTTGACCTTATCTGGAACCTCCTATCTGAAAATTTGAAAATTTTTAAAAAATTCGTCCAAAATCTTGATGTCTTCAATCTCTTGTTTTGTACGTTTTTTCCACGTGTCTTGACCTCCAATGTATCCCTGCAAAGTTTGGTGAAGATCTGAGTATGTCGTTTTTGACCTTATCTGGAACATCCTTTCTGAAAATTTGAAAATTCTTAAAAAATTCGTCCAAAATCTTGATGTCTCCAATCTCTTGTTTTGTACGTTTTTTCCACGTGTCTTGACATCCAATGTATCCCTGCAAAGTTTGGTGTAGATCTGAGTATGTAGTTTTTGACCTTATATGGAACCTCCTTTCTGAAAATTTGAAAATTCTTAAAATATTCGTCCAAAATCTTGATGTCTCCAATCTCTTGTTTTGTACGTTTTTTCCACGTGTCTTGACATCCAATGTATCCCTGCAAAGTTTGGTGAAGATCTGAGTATGTAGTTTTTGACCTTATATGGAACCTCCCATCTGAAAATTTGATAATTCCTAAAAAATCCGTCTAAAATCTTGATGTCTCCACTCTCTTGTTTTGTACTTTTTTTCCACGTGTCTTGACCTCCAATGTATCCCTGCAAAGTTTGGTGAAGATCTGAGTATGTAGTTTTTGACCTTATATGGAACCTCCTTTCTGAAAATTTGAAAATTCTTAAAAAATTCGACCAAAATCTTGATGTCTCCAATCCTATGTTTTGTATGTTTTTTCCACGTGTCTTGACATCCAATGTATCCATGCAAAGTTTGGTGAAGATCTGAGTATGTAGTTTTTGACCTTATATGGAACCTCCTATCTGAAAATTTGAGAATTCTTGAAAAATTCGTCCAAAATCTTGATGTCTCCAATCTCTTGTTTTGTACGTTTTTTCCACGTGTCTTGACATCCAATGTATCCCTGCAAAGTTTGGTGAAGATCTGAGTATGTAGTTTTTGACCTTATCTGGAACCTCCCATCTGAAAATTTGAAAATTCCTAAAAAATCCGTCCAAAATCTTGATGACCTCAATCTATTGTTTTGTACGTTTTTTCCACGTGTCTTGACATCCAATGTATCCCTGCAATTTTGGTGAAGATCTGAGTATGTAGTTTTTGACCTTATATGGAACCTCTTATCTGAAAATTTGAAAATTCTTAAAAATATTTGACCAAAATCTTGATGTCCCCAATCCTATATTTTGTATGTTTTTTCCACGTGTCTTGACATCCAATGTATTTCTGCAAAGTTTGGTGAAGATCTGAGTATGTCGTTTTTGACCTTATCTGGAACATCCTTTCTGAACATTTGAAAATTCTTAAAAAATTCGTCCAAAATCTTGATGTCTCCAATCTCTTGTTTTGTACGTTTTTTCCACGTGTCTTGACATCCAATGTATCCCTGCAAAGTTTGGTGAAGATCTGAGTATGTAGTTTTTGAACTTATATGGAACCTCCCATCTGAAAATTTGAAAATTCTTAAAAAATTCGACCAAAATCTTGATGTCTCCAATCCTATGTTTTGTATGTTTTTTCCACGTGTCTTGACATCCAATGTATCCATGCAAAGTTTGGTGAAGATCTGAGTATGTAGTTTTTGACCTTATCTGGAACCTCCCATCTGAAAATTTGAAAATTTTTAAAAAATTCGTCCAAAATCTTGATGTCTCCAATCTCTTGTTTTGTACGTTTTTTCCACGTGTCTTGACCTCCAATGTATCCCTGCAAAGTTTGGTGAAGATCTGAGTATGTAGTTTTTGACCTTATATGGAACCTCCTATCTGAAAATTTGAAAATTCTTAAAAAATTTGACCAAAATCTTGATGTCCCCAATCCTATGTTTTGTATGTTTTTTCCACGTGTCTTGACATCCAATGTATCCCTGCAAAGTTTAGTGAAGATCTGAGTATGTCGTTTTTGACCTTATCTGGAACATCCTTTCTGAAAATTTGAAAATTCTTAAAAAATTCGTCCAAAATCTTGATGTCTCCAATCTCTTGTTTTGTACGTTTTTTCCACGTGTCTTGACATCCAATGTATCCCTGCAAAGTTTGGTGAAGATCTGAGTATGTCGTTTTTGACCTTATCTGGAACATCCTTTCTGAAAATTTGAAAATTCTTAAAAAATTCGTCCAAAATCTTGATGTCTCCAATCTCTTGTTTTGTACGTTTTTTCCACGTGTCTTGACATCCAATGTATCCCTGCAAAGTTTGGTGAAGATCTGAGTATGTAGTTTTTGACCTTATATGGAACCTCCCATCTGAAAATTTGAAAATTCTTAAAAAATTCGACCAAAATCTTGATGTCTCCAATCCTATGTTTTGTATGTTTTTTCCACGTGTCTTGACATCCAATGTATCCATGCAAAGTTTGGTGAAGATCTGAGTATGTAGTTTTTGACTTTATCTGGAACCTCCCATCTGAAAATTTGAAAATTTTTAAAAAATTCGTCCAAAATCTTGATGTCTCCAATCTCTTGTTTTGTACGTTTTTTCCACGTGTCTTGACCTCCAATGTATCCCTGCAATGTTTGGTGAAGATCTGAGTATGTAGTTTTTGACCTTATATGGAACCTCCTATCTGAAAATTTGAAAATTCTTAAAAAATTTGACCAAAATCTTGATGTCCCCAATCCTATGTTTTGTATGTTTTTTCCACGTGTCTTGACATCCAATGTATCCCTGCAAAGTTTGGTGAAGATCTGAGTATGTAGTTTTTGACCTTATATGGAACCTCCTTTCTGAAAATTTGAAAATTCTTAAAAAATTCGTCCAAAATCTTGATGTCTCCAATCTCTTGTTTTGTACGTTTTTTCCACGTGTCTTGACATCCAATGTATCCCTGCAAAGTTTGGTGAAGATCTGAGTATGTAGTTTTTGACCTTATATGGAACCTCCTTTCTGAAAATTTGAAAATTCTTAAAAAATTCGTCCAAAATCTTGATGTCTCCAATCTCTTGTTTTGTACGTTTTTTCCACGTGTCTTGACATCCAATGTATCCCTGCAAAGTTTGGTGAAGATCTGAGTATGTAGTTTTTACCTTATATGGAACCTCCTATCTGAAAATTTGAAAATTTTTAAAAAAATCGTCCAAAATCTTGATGTCTTCAATCTCTTGTTTTGTACTTTTTTTCCACGTGTCTTGACCTCCAATGTATCCCTGCAAAGTTTGGTGAAGATCTGAGTATGTCGTTTTTGACCTTATCTGGAACATCCTATCTGAAAATTTGAAAATTCTTAAAAAATTTGACCAAAATCTTGATGTCCCCAATCCTATGTTTTGTATGTTTTTTCCACGTGTCTTGACATCCAATGTATCCCTGCAAAGTTTGGTGAAGATCTGAGTATGTCGTTTTTGAACTTATCTGGAACCTCCTATCTGAAAATTTGAAAATTCTTCAAAAATTCGTCCAAAATCTTGATGTCTCCAATCTCTTGTTTTGTTTTTTCCACGTTTCTTGACATCCAATGTATCCCTGCAATGTTTGGTGAAGATCTGAGTATGTAGTTTTTGACCTTATATGGAACCTCCTATCTGAAAATTTGAAAATTCTTAAGAAATTTGACCAAAATCTTGATATCCCCAATCCTATGTTTTGTATGTTTTTTCCACGTGTCTTGACATCCAATGTATCCCTGCAAAGTTTGGTGAAGATCTGAGTATGTAGTTTTTGACCTTATCTGGAACCTCCTATCTGAAAATTTGAAAATTTTTAAAAAATTCGTCCAAAATCTTGATGTCTTCAATCTCTTGTTTTGTACGTTTTTTCCACGTGTCTTGACCTCCAATGTATCCCTGCAAAGTTTGGTGAAGATCTGAGTATGTCGTTTTTGACCTTATCTGGAACATCCTTTCTGAAAATTTGAAAATTCTTAAAAAATTCGTCCAAAATCTTGATGTCTCCAATCTCTTGTTTTGTACGTTTTTTCCACGTGTCTTGACATCCAATGTATCCCTGCAAAGTTTGGTGTAGATCTGAGTATGTAGTTTTTGACCTTATATGGAACCTCCTTTCTGAAAATTTGAAAATTCTTAAAATATTCGTCCAAAATCTTGATGTCTCCAATCTCTTGTTTTGTACGTTTTTTCCACGTGTCTTGACATCCAATGTATCCCTGCAAAGTTTGGTGAAGATCTGAGTATGTAGTTTTTGACCTTATATGGAACCTCCCATCTGAAAATTTGATAATTCCTAAAAAATCCGTCTAAAATCTTGATGTCTCCACTCTCTTGTTTTGTACTTTTTTTCCACGTGTCTTGACCTCCAATGTATCCCTGCAAAGTTTGGTGAAGATCTGAGTATGTAGTTTTTGACCTTATATGGAACCTCCTTTCTGAAAATTTGAAAATTCTTAAAAAATTCGACCAAAATCTTGATGTCTCCAATCCTATGTTTTGTATGTTTTTTCCACGTGTCTTGACATCCAATGTATCCATGCAAAGTTTGGTGAAGATCTGAGTATGTAGTTTTTGACCTTATATGGAACCTCCTATCTGAAAATTTGAGAATTCTTGAAAAATTCGTCCAAAATCTTGATGTCTCCAATCTCTTGTTTTGTACGTTTTTTCCACGTGTCTTGACATCCAATGTATCCCTGCAAAGTTTGGTGAAGATCTGAGTATGTAGTTTTTGACCTTATCTGGAACCTCCCATCTGAAAAGTTGAAAATTCCTAAAAAATCCGTCCAAAATCTTGATGACCTCAATCTATTGTTTTGTACGTTTTTTCCACGTGTCTTGACATCCAATGTATCCCTGCAATTTTGGTGAAGATCTGAGTATGTAGTTTTTGACCTTATATGGAACCTCTTATCTGAAAATTTGAAAATTCTTAAAAATATTTGACCAAAATCTTGATGTCCCCAATCCTATATTTTGTATGTTTTTTCCACGTGTCTTGACATCCAATGTATTTCTGCAAAGTTTGGTGAAGATCTGAGTATGTCGTTTTTGACCTTATCTGGAACATCCTTTCTGAACATTTGAAAATTCTTAAAAAATTCGTCCAAAATCTTGATGTCTCCAATCTCTTGTTTTGTACGTTTTTTCCACGTGTCTTGACATCCAATGTATCCCTGCAAAGTTTGGTGAAGATCTGAGTATGTAGTTTTTGAACTTATATGGAACCTCCCATCTGAAAATTTGAAAATTCTTAAAAAATTCGACCAAAATCTTGATGTCTCCAATCCTATGTTTTGTATGTTTTTTCCACGTGTCTTGACATCCAATGTATCCATGCAAAGTTTGGTGAAGATCTGAGTATGTAGTTTTTGACCTTATCTGGAACCTCCCATCTGAAAATTTGAAAATTTTTAAAAAATTCGTCCAAAATCTTGATGTCTCCAATCTCTTGTTTTGTACGTTTTTTCCACGTGTCTTGACCTCCAATGTATCCCTGCAAAGTTTGGTGAAGATCTGAGTATGTAGTTTTTGACCTTATATGGAACCTCCTATCTGAAAATTTGAAAATTCTTAAAAAATTTGACCAAAATCTTGATGTCCCCAATCCTATGTTTTGTATGTTTTTTCCACGTGTCTTGACATCCAATGTATCCCTGCAAAGTTTAGTGAAGATCTGAGTATGTCGTTTTTGACCTTATCTGGAACATCCTTTCTGAAAATTTGAAAATTCTTAAAAAATTCGTCCAAAATCTTGATGTCTCCAATCTCTTGTTTTGTACGTTTTTTCCACGTGTCTTGACATCCAATGTATCCCTGCAAAGTTTGGTGAAGATCTGAGTATGTCGTTTTTGACCTTATCTGGAACATCCTTTCTGAAAATTTGAAAATTCTTAAAAAATTCGTCCAAAATCTTGATGTCTCCAATCTCTTGTTTTGTACGTTTTTTCCACGTGTCTTGACATCCAATGTATCCCTGCAAAGTTTGGTGAAGATCTGAGTATGTAGTTTTTGACCTTATATGGAACCTCCTTTCTGAAAATTTGAAAATTCTTAAAAAATTCGTCCAAAATCTTGATGTCTCCAATCTCTTGTTTTGTACGTTTTTTCCACGTGTCTTGACATCCAATGTATCCCTGCAAAGTTTGGTGAAGATCTGAGTATGTAGTTTTTGACCTTATATGGAACCTCCTTTCTGAAAATTTGAAAATTCTTAAAAAATTCGTCCAAAATCTTGATGTCTCCAATGTCTTGTTTTGTACGTTTTTTCCACGTGTCTTGACATCCAATGTATCGCTGCAAAGTTTGGTGAAGATCTGAGTATGTAGTTTTTGACCTTATCTGGAACCTCCCATCTGAAAATTTGAAAATTCCTAAAAAATCCGTCCAAAATCTTGATGACCTCAATCTATTGTTTTGTACGTTTTTTCCACGTGTCTTGACATCCAATGTATCCCTGCAATTTTGGTGAAGATCTGAGTATGTAGTTTTTGACCTTATATGGAACCTCTTATCTGAAAATTTGAAAATTCTTAAAAATATTTGACCAAAATCTTGATGTCCCCAATCCTATATTTTGTATGTTTTTTCCACGTGTCTTGACATCCAATGTATTTCTGCAAAGTTTGGTGAAGATCTGAGTATGTCGTTTTTGACCTTATCTGGAACATCCTTTCTGAACATTTGAAAATTCTTAAAAAATTCGTCCAAAATCTTGATGTCTCCAATCTCTTGTTTTGTACGTTTTTTCCACGTGTCTTGACATCCAATGTATCCCTGCAAAGTTTGGTGAAGATCTGAGTATGTAGTTTTTGACCTTATATGGAACCTCCCATCTGAAAATTTGAAAATTCTTAAAAAATTCGACCAAAATCTTGATGTCTCCAATCCTATGTTTTGTATGTTTTTTCCACGTGTCTTGACATCCAATGTATCCATGCAAAGTTTGGTGAAGATCTGAGTATGTAGTTTTTGACCTTATCTGGAACCTCCCATCTGAAAATTTGAAAATTTTTAAAACATTCGTCCAAAATCTTGATGTCTCCAATCTCTTGTTTTGTACGTTTTTTCCACGTGTCTTGACCTCCAATGTATCCCTGCAATGTTTGGTGAAGATCTGAGTATGTAGTTTTTGACCTTATATGGAACCTCCTATCTGAAAATTTGAAAATTCTTAAAAAATTTGACCAAAATCTTGATGTCCCCAATCCTATGTTTTGTATGTTTTTTCCACGTGTCTTGACATCCAATGTATCCCTGCAAAGTTTGGTGAAGATCTGAGTATGTCGTTTTTGACCTTATCTGGAACATCCTTTCTGAAAATTTGAAAATTCTTAAAAAATTCGTCCAAAATCTTGATGTCTCCAATCTCTTGTTTTGTACGTTTTTTCCACGTGTCTTGACATCCAATGTATCCCTGCAAAGTTTGGTGAAGATCTGAGTATGTAGTTTTTGACCTTATATGGAACCTCCTTTCTGAAAATTTGAAAATTCTTAAAAAATTCGTCCAAAATCTTGATGTCTCCAATCTCTTGTCTTGTACGTTTTTTCCACGTGTCTTGACATCCAATGTATCCCTGCAAAGTTTGGTGAAGATCTGAGTATGTAGTTTTTGACCTTATATGGAACCTCCTTTCTGAAAATTTGAAAATTCTTAAAAAATTCGTCGAAAATCTTGATGTCTCCAATCTCTTGTTTTGTACGTTTTTTCCACGTGTCTTGACATCCAATGTATCCCTGCAAAGTTTGGTGAAGATCTGAGTATGTAGTTTTTACCTTATATGGAACCTCCTATCTGAAAATTTGAAAATTTTTAAAAAATTCGTCCAAAATCTTGATGTCTTCAATCTCTTGTTTTGTACTTTTTTTCCACGTGTCTTGACCTCCAATGTATCCCTGCAAAGTTTGGTGAAGATCTGAGTATGTCGTTTTTGACCTTATCTGGAACATCCTATCTGAAAATTTGAAAATTCTTAAAAAATTTGACCAAAATCTTGATGTCCCCAATCCTATGTTTTGTATGTTTTTTCCACGTGTCTTGACATCCAATGTATCCCTGCAAAGTTTGGTGAAGATCTGAGTATGTCGTTTTTGACCTTATCTGGAACCTCCTTTCTGAAAATTTGAAAATTCTTAAAAAATTCGTCCAAAATCTTGATGTCTCCAATCTCTTGTCTTGTACGTTTTTTCCACGTGTCTTGACATCCAATGTATCCCTGCAAAGTTTGGTGAAGATCTGAGTATGTAGTTTTTGACCTTATCTGGAACCTCCCATCTGAAAATTTGAAAATTCCTAAAAAATCCGTCCAAAATCTTGATGACCTCAATCTATTGTTTTGTACGTTTTTTCCACGTGTCTTGACATCCAATGTATCCCTGCAATTTTGGTGAAGATCTGAGTATGTAGTTTTTGACCTTATATGGAACCTCTTATCTGAAAATTTGAAAATTCTTAAAAATATTTGACCAAAATCTTGATGTCCCCAATCCTATATTTTGTATGTTTTTTCCACGTGTCTTGACATCCAATGTATTTCTGCAAAGTTTGGTGAAGATCTGAGTATGTCGTTTTTGACCTTATCTGGAACATCCTTTCTGAACATTTGAAAATTCTTAAAAAATTCGTCCAAAATCTTGATGTCTCCAATCTCTTGTTTTGTACGTTTTTTCCACGTGTCTTGACATCCAATGTATCCCTGCAAAGTTTGGTGAAGATCTGAGTATGTAGTTTTTGAACTTATATGGAACCTCCCATCTGAAAATTTGAAAATTCTTAAAAAATTCGACCAAAATCTTGATGTCTCCAATCCTATGTTTTGTATGTTTTTTCCACGTGTCTTGACATCCAATGTATCCATGCAAAGTTTGGTGAAGATCTGAGTATGTAGTTTTTGACCTTATCTGGAACCTCCCATCTGAAAATTTGAAAATTTTTAAAAAATTCGTCCAAAATCTTGATGTCTCCAATCTCTTGTTTTGTACGTTTTTTCCACGTGTCTTGACCTCCAATGTATCCCTGCAAAGTTTGGTGAAGATCTGAGTATGTAGTTTTTGACCTTATATGGAACCTCCTATCTGAAAATTTGAAAATTCTTAAAAAATTTGACCAAAATCTTGATGTCCCCAATCCTATGTTTTGTATGTTTTTTCCACGTGTCTTGACATCCAATGTATCCCTGCAAAGTTTAGTGAAGATCTGAGTATGTCGTTTTTGACCTTATCTGGAACATCCTTTCTGAAAATTTGAAAATTCTTAAAAAATTCGTCCAAAATCTTGATGTCTCCAATCTCTTGTTTTGTACGTTTTTTCCACGTGTCTTGACATCCAATGTATCCCTGCAAAGTTTGGTGAAGATCTGAGTATGTCGTTTTTGACCTTATCTGGAACATCCTTTCTGAAAATTTGAAAATTCTTAAAAAATTCGTCCAAAATCTTGATGTCTCCAATCTCTTGTTTTGTACGTTTTTTCCACGTGTCTTGACATCCAATGTATCCCTGCAAAGTTTGGTGAAGATCTGAGTATGTAGTTTTTGACCTTATATGGAACCTCCTTTCTGAAAATTTGAAAATTCTTAAAAAATTCGTCCAAAATCTTGATGTCTCCAATCTCTTGTTTTGTACGTTTTTTCCACGTGTCTTGACATCCAATGTATCCCTGCAAAGTTTGGTGAAGATCTGAGTATGTAGTTTTTGACCTTATATGGAACCTCCTTTCTGAAAATTTGAAAATTCTTAAAAAATTCGTCCAAAATCTTGATGTCAACAATCTCTTGTTTTGTACGTTTTTTCCACGTGTCTTGACATCCAATGTATCCCTGCAAAGTTTGGTGAAGATCTGAGTATGTAGTTTTTGACCTTATCTGGAACCTCCCATCTGAAAATTTGAAAATTTCTAAAAAATCCGTCCAAAATCTTGATGACCTCAATCTATTGTTTTGTACGTTTTTTCCACGTGTCTTGACATCCAATGTATCCATGCAAAGTTTGGTGAAGATCTGAGTATGTAGTTTTTGACCTTATATGGAACCTCCTATCTGAAAATTTGAGAATTCTTGAAAAATTCGTCCAAAATCTTGATGTCTCCAATCTCTTGTTTTGTACGTTTTTTCCACGTGTCTTGACATCCAATGTATCGCTGCAAAGTTTGGTGAAGATCTGAGTATGTAGTTTTTGACCTTATCTGGAACCTCCCATCTGAAAATTTGAAAATTCCTAAAAAATCCGTCCAAAATCTTGATGACCTCAATCTATTGTTTTGTACGTTTTTTCCACGTGTCTTGACATCCAATGTATCCCTGCAATTTTGGTGAAGATCTGAGTATGTAGTTTTTGACCTTATATGGAACCTCTTATCTGAAAATTTGAAAATTCTTAAAAATATTTGACCAAAATCTTGATGTCCCCAATCCTATATTTTGTATGTTTTTTCCACGTGTCTTGACATCCAATGTATTTCTGCAAAGTTTGGTGAAGATCTGAGTATGTCGTTTTTGACCTTATCTGGAACATCCTTTCTGAACATTTGAAAATTCTTAAAAAATTCGTCCAAAATCTTGATGTCTCCAATCTCTTGTTTTGTACGTTTTTTCCACGTGTCTTGACATCCAATGTATCCCTGCAAAGTTTGGTGAAGATCTGAGTATGTAGTTTTTGACCTTATATGGAACCTCCCATCTGAAAATTTGAAAATTCTTAAAAAATTCGACCAAAATCTTGATGTCTCCAATCCTATGTTTTGTATGTTTTTTCCACGTGTCTTGACATCCAATGTATCCATGCAAAGTTTGGTGAAGATCTGAGTATGTAGTTTTTGACCTTATCTGGAACCTCCCATCTGAAAATTTGAAAATTTTTAAAAAATTCGTCCAAAATCTTGATGTCTCCAATCTCTTGTTTTGTACGTTTTTTCCACGTGTCTTGACCTCCAATGTATCCCTGCAATGTTTGGTGAAGATCTGAGTATGTAGTTTTTGACCTTATATGGAACCTCCTATCTGAAAATTTGAAAATTCTTAAAAAATTTGACCAAAATCTTGATGTCCCCAATCCTATGTTTTGTATGTTTTTTCCACGTGTCTTGACATCCAATGTATCCCTGCAAAGTTTGGTGAAGATCTGAGTATGTCGTTTTTGACCTTATCTGGAACATCCTTTCTGAAAATTTGAAAATTCTTAAAAAATTCGTCCAAAATCTTGATGTCTCCAATCTCTTGTTTTGTACGTTTTTTCCACGTGTCTTGACATCCAATGTATCCCTGCAAAGTTTGGTGAAGATCTGAGTATGTAGTTTTTGACCTTATATGGAACCTCCTTTCTGAAAATTTGAAAATTCTTAAAAAATTCGTCCAAAATCTTGATGTCTCCAATCTCTTGTCTTGTACGTTTTTTCCACGTGTCTTGACATCCAATGTATCCCTGCAAAGTTTGGTGAAGATCTGAGTATGTAGTTTTTGACCTTATATGGAACCTCCTTTCTGAAAATTTGAAAATTCTTAAAAAATTCGTCCAAAATCCTGATGTCTCCAATCTCTTGTTTTGTACGTTTTTTCCACGTGTCTTGACATCCAATGTATCCCTGCAAAGTTTGGTGAAGATCTGAGTATGTAGTTTTTACCTTATATGGAACCTCCTATCTGAAAATTTGAAAATTTTTAAAAAATTCGTCCAAAATCTTGATGTCTTCAATCTCTTGTTTTGTACTTTTTTTCCACGTGTCTTGACCTCCAATGTATCCCTGCAAAGTTTGGTGAAGATCTGAGTATGTCGTTTTTGACCTTATCTGGAACATCCTATCTGAAAATTTGAAAATTCTTAAAAAATTTGACCAAAATCTTGATGTCCCCAATCCTATGTTTTGTATGTTTTTTCCACGTGTCTTGACATCCAATGTATCCCTGCAAAGTTTGGTGAAGATCTGAGTATGTCGTTTTTGACCTTATCTGGAACCTCCTATCTGAAAATTTGAAAATTCTTCAAAAATTCGTCCAAAATCTTGATGTCTCCAATCTCTTGTTTTGTACGTTTTTTCCACGTTTCTTGACATCCAATGTATCCCTGCAATGTTTGGTGAAGATCTGAGTATGTAGTTTTTGACCTTATATGGAACCTCCTATCTGAAAATTTGAAAATTCTTAAGAAATTTGACCAAAATCTTGATATCCCCAATCCTATGTTTTGTATGTTTTTTCCACGTGTCTTGACATCCAATGTATCCCTGCAAAGTTTGGTGAAGATCTGAGTATGTAGTTTTTGACCTTATCTGGAACCTCCTATCTGAAAATTTGAAAATTTTTAAAAAATTCGTCCAAAATCTTGATGTCTTCAATCTCTTGTTTTGTACTTTTTTCCACGTGTCTTGACCTCCAATGTATCCCTGCAAAGTTTGGTGAAGATCTGAGTATGTCGTTTTTGACCTTATCTGGAACATCCTTTCTGAAAATTTGAAAATTCTTAAAAAATTCGTCCAAAATCTTGATGTCTCCAATCTCTTGTTTTGTACGTTTTTTCCACGTGTCTTGACATCCAATGTATCCCTGCAAAGTTTGGTGTAGATCTGAGTATGTAGTTTTTGACCTTATATGGAACCTCCTTTCTGAAAATTTGAAAATTCTTAAAATATTCGTCCAAAATCTTGATGTCTCCAATCTCTTGTTTTGTACGTTTTTTCCACGTGTCTTGACCTCCAATGTATCCCTGCAAAGTTTGGTGAAGATCTGAGTATGTAGTTTTTGACCTTATATGGAACCTCCTTTCTGAAAATTTGAAAATTCTTAAAAAATTCGACCAAAATCTTGATGTCTCCAATCCTATGTTTTGTATGTTTTTTCCACGTGTCTTGACATCCAATGTATCCATGCAAAGTTTGGTGAAGATCTGAGTATGTAGTTTTTGACCTTATATGGAACCTCCTATCTGAAAATTTGAGAATTCTTGAAAAATTCGTCCAAAATCTTGATGTCTCCAATCTCTTGTTTTGTACGTTTTTTCCACGTGTCTTGACATCCAATGTATCCCTGCAAAGTTTGGTGAAGATCTGAGTATGTAGTTTTTGACCTTATCTGGAACCTCCCATCTGAAAATTTGAAAATTCCTAAAAAATCCGTCCAAAATCTTGATGACCTCAATCTATTGTTTTGTACGTTTTTTCCACGTGTCTTGACATCCAATGTATCCCTGCAATTTTGGTGAAGATCTGAGTATGTAGTTTTTGACCTTATATGGAACCTCTTATCTGAAAATTTGAAAATTCTTAAAAATATTTGACCAAAATCTTGATGTCCCCAATCCTATATTTTGTATGTTTTTTCCACGTGTCTTGACATCCAATGTATTTCTGCAAAGTTTGGTGAAGATCTGAGTATGTCGTTTTTGACCTTATCTGGAACATCCTTTCTGAACATTTGAAAATTCTTAAAAAATTCGTCCAAAATCTTGATGTCTCCAATCTCTTGTTTTGTACGTTTTTTCCACGTGTCTTGACCTCCAATGTATCCCTGCAATGTTTGGTGAAGATCTGAGTATGTAGTTTTTGACCTTATATGGAACCTCCAATCTGAAAATTTGAAAATTCTTAAAAAATTTGACCAAAATCTTGATGTCCCCAATCCTATGTTTTGTATGTTTTTTCCACGTGTCTTGACATCCAATGTATCCCTGCAAAGTTTGGTGAAGATCTGAGTATGTCGTTTTTGACCTTATCTGGAACCTCCTATCTGAAAATTTGAAAATTCTTCAAAAATTCGTCCAAAATCTTGATGTCTCCAATCTCTTGTTTTGTACGTTTTTTCCACGTTTCTTGACATCCAATGTATCCCTGCAATGTTTGGTGAAGATCTGAGTATGTAGTTTTTGACCTTATCTGGAACCTCCTATCTGAAAATTTGAAAATTCTTAAAAAATTTGACCAAAATCTTGATATCCCCAATCCTATGTTTTGTATGTTTTTCCACGTGTCTTGACATCCAATGTATCCCTGCAAAGTTTGGTGAAGATCTGAGTATGTAGTTTTTGACCTTATCTGGAACCTCCTATCTGAAAATTTGAAAATTTTTAAAAAATTCGTCCAAAATCTTGATGTCTTCAATCTCTTGTTTTGTACTTTTTTTCCACGTGTCTTGACCTCCAATGTATCCCTGCAAAGTTTGGTGAAGATCTGAGTATGTCGTTTTTGACCTTATCTGGAACATCCTTTCTGAAAATTTGAAAATTCTTAAAAAATTCGTCCAAAATCTTGATGTCTCCAATCTCTTGTTTTGTACGTTTTTTCCACGTGTCTTGACATCCAATGTATCCCTGCAATGTTTGGTGAAGATCTGAGTATGTAGTTTTTGACCTTATATGGAACCTCCTATCTGAAAATTTGAGAATTCTTGAAAAATTCGTCCAAAATCTTGATGTCTCCAATCTCTTGTTTTGTACGTTTTTTCCACGTGTCTTGACATCCAATGTATCCCTGCAAAGTTTGGTGAAGATCTGAGTATGTAGTTTTTGACCTTATCTGGAACCTCCCATCTGAAAATTTGAAAATTCCTAAAAAATCCGTCCAAAATCTTGATGACCTCAATCTATTGTTTTGTACGTTTTTTCCACGTGTCTTGACATCCAATGTATCCCTGCAATTTTGGTGAAGATCTGAGTATGTAGTTTTTGACCTTATATGGAACCTCTTATCTGAAAATTTGAAAATTCTTAAAAATATTTGACCAAAATCTTGATGTCCCCAATCCTATATTTTGTATGTTTTTTCCACGTGTCTTGACATCCAATGTATTTCTGCAAAGTTTGGTGAAGATCTGAGTATGTCGTTTTTGACCTTATCTGGAACATCCTTTCTGAACATTTGAAAATTCTTAAAAAATTCGTCCAAAATCTTGATGTCTCCAATCTCTTGTTTTGTACGTTTTTTCCACGTGTCTTGACCTCCAATGTATCCCTGCAATGTTTGGTGAAGATCTGAGTATGTAGTTTTTGACCTTATATGGAACTACAATCTGAAAATTTGAAAATTCTTAAAAAATTTGACCAAAATCTTGATGTCCCCAATCCTATGTTTTGTATGTTTTTTCCACGTGTCTTGACATCCAATGTATCCCTGCAAAGTTTGGTGAAGATCTGAGTATGTCGTTTTTGACCTTATCTGGAACCTCCTATCTGAAAATTTGAAAATTCTTCAAAAATTCGTCCAAAATCTTGATGTCTCCAATCTCTTGTTTTGTACGTTTTTTCCACGTTTCTTGACATCCAATGTATCCCTGCAATGTTTGGTGAAGATCTGAGTATGTAGTTTTTGACCTTATCTGGAACCTCCTATCTGAAAATTTGAAAATTCTTAAAAAATTTGACCAAAATCTTGATATCCCCAATCCTATGTTTTGTATGTTTTTCCACGTGTCTTGACATCCAATGTATCCCTGCAAAGTTTGGTGAAGATCTGAGTATGTAGTTTTTGACCTTATCTGGAACCTCCTATCTGAAAATTTGAAAATTTTTAAAAAATTCGTCCAAAATCTTGATGTCTTCAATCTCTTGTTTTGTACTTTTTTTCCACGTGTCTTGACCTCCAATGTATCCCTGCAAAGTTTGGTGAAGATCTGAGTATGTCGTTTTTGACCTTATCTGGAACATCCTTTCTGAAAATTTGAAAATTCTTAAAAAATTCGTCCAAAATCTTGATGTCTCCAATCTCTTGTTTTGTACGTTTTTTCCACGTGTCTTGACATCCAATGTATCCATGCAAAGTTTGGTGAAGATCTGAGTATGTAGTTTTTGACCTTATATGGAACCTCCTATCTGAAAATTTGAGAATTCTTGAAAAATTCGTCCAAAATCTTGATGTCTCCAATCTCTTGTTTTGTACGTTTTTTCCACGTGTCTTGACATCCAATGTATCCCTGCAAAGTTTGGTGAAGATCTGAGTATGTAGTTTTTGACCTTATCTGGAACCTCCCATCTGAAAATTTGAAAATTCCTAAAAAATCCGTTTAAAATCTTGATGACCTCAATCTCTTGTTTTGTACGTTTTTTCCACGTGTCTTGACATCCAATGTATCCCTGCAATGTTTGGTGAAGATCTGAGTATGTAGTTTTTGACCTTATATGGAACCTCTTATCTGAAAATTTGAAAATTCTTAAAAATATTTGACCAAAATCTTGATGTCCCCAATCCTATGTTTTGTGTTTTTTCCACGTGTCTTGACATCCAATGTATCCCTGCCATGTTTGGTGAAGATCTGAGTATGTAGTTTTTGACCTTATATGGAACCTCCTATCTGAAAATTTGAAAATTCTTAAAAAATTTGACCAAAATCTTGATGTCCCCAATCCTATGTTTTGTATGTTTTTTCCACGTGCCTTGACATCCAATGTATCCCTGCAAAGTTTGGTGAAGATCTGAGTATGTCGTTTTTGACCTTATCTGGAACATCCTTTCTGAAAATTTGAAAATTCTTAAAAAATTCGTCCAAAATCTTGATGTCTCCAATCTCTTGTTTTGTACGTTTTTTCCACGTGTCTTGACATCCAATGTATCCCTGCAAAGTTTGGTGAAGATCTGAGTATGTAGTTTTTGACCTTATATGGAACCTCCCATCTGAAAATTTGAAAATTCCTAAAAAATCCGTTTAAAATCTTGATGTCCCCTATCCTATGTTTTGTATGTTTTTTCCACGTGTCTTGACATCCAATGTATTTCTGCAAAGTTTGGTGAAGATCTGAGTATGTCGTTTTTGACCTTATCTGGAACATCCTTTCTGAAAATTTGAAAATTCTTAAAAAATTCGTCCAAAATCTTGGATGTCTCCAATCTCTTGTTTTGTACGTTTTTTCCACGTGTCTTGACTTCCAAGTATCCCTGCAATGTTTGGTGAAGATCTGAGTATGTAGTTTTTGACCTTATATGGAACCTCCTATCTGAAAATTTGAAAATTCTTAAAAAATTTGACCAAAATCTTGATGTCCCCAATCCTATGTTTTGTATGTTTTTTCCACGTGTCTTGACATCCAATGTATCCCTGCAAAGTTTGGTGAAGATCTGAGTATGTCGTTTTTGAACTTATCTGGAACATTCTTTCTGAAAATTTGAAAATTCTTAAAAAATTCGTCGAAAATCTTGATGTCTCCAATCTCTTGTT
Organism: Lepisma saccharinum; assembly: GCF_977018435.1. Lineage (NCBI taxonomy): Eukaryota > Metazoa > Arthropoda > Insecta > Zygentoma > Lepismatidae > Lepisma > Lepisma saccharinum. The sequence goes on from NW_028143024.1 coordinate 91,911, forward strand.
TTGTACGTTTTTTTAACGTGTCATGACATCCAATGTATCCCTGCAAAGTTTGGTGAAGATCTGAGTATGTAGTTTTTGACCTTATATGGAACCTCCTTTCTGAAAATTTGAAAATTCTTAAAAAATTCGTCCAAAATCTTGATGTCTCCAATCTCTTGTTTTGTACGTTTTTTCCACGTGTCTTGACATCCAATGTATCCCTGCAAAATTTGGTGAAGATCTGAGTATGTAGTTTTTGACCTTATCTGGAACCTCCCATCTGAAAATTTGAAAATTTTTAAAAAATTCGTCCAAAATCTTGATGTCTCCAATCTCTTGTTTTGTACGTTTTTTCCACGTGTCTTGACCTCCAATGTATCCCTGCAATGTTTGGTGAAGATCTGAGTATGTAGTTTTTAACCTTATATGGAACCTCCTATCTGAAAATTTGAAAATTCTTAAAAAATTTGACCAAAATCTTGATGTCCCCAATCCTATGTTTTGTATGTTTTTTCCACGTGTCTTGACATCCAATGTATCCCTGCAAAGTTTGGTGAAGATCTGAGTATGTCGTTTTTGACCTTATCTGGAACCTCCCATCTGAAAATTTGAAAATTTTTAAAAAATTCGTCCAAAATCTTGATGTCTCCAATCTCTTGTTTTGTACGTTTTTTCCACGTGTCTTGACCTCCAATGTATCCCTGCAATGTTTGGTGAAGATCTGAGTATGTAGTTTTTGACCTTATATGGAACCTCCTATCTGAAAATTTGAAAATTCTTAAAAAATTTGACCAAAATCTTGATGTCCCCAATCCTATGTTTTGTATGTTTTTTCCACGTGTCTTGACATCCAATGTATCCCTGCAAAGTTTGGTGAAGATCTGAGTATGTCGTTTTTGACCTTATCTGGAACATCCTTTCTGAAAATTTGAAAATTCTTAAAAAATTCGTCCAAAATCTTGATGTCTCCAATCTCTTGTTTTGTACGTTTTTTCCACGTGTCTTGACATCCAACGTATCCCTGCAAAGTTTGGTGAAGATCTGAGTATGTAGTTTTTGACCTTATATGGAACCTCCTTTCTGAAAATTTGAAAATTCTTAAAAAATTCGTCCAAAATCTTGATGTCTCCAATCTCTTGTCTTGTACGTTTTTTCCACGTGTCTTGACATCCAATGTATCCCTGCAAAGTTTGGTGAAGATCTGAGTATGTAGTTTTTGACCTTATATGGAACCTCCTTTCTGAAAATTTGAAAATTCTTAAAAAATTCGTCCAAAATCTTGATGTCTCCAATCTCTTGTTTTGTACGTTTTTTCCACGTGTCTTGACATCCAATGTATCCCTGCAAAGTTTGGTGAAGATCTGAGTATGTAGTTTTTACCTTATATGGAACCTCCTATCTGAAAATTTGAAAATTTTTAAAAAATTCGTCCAAAATCTGGATGTCTTCAATCTCTTGTTTTGTACTTTTTTTCCACGTGTCTTGACCTCCAATGTATCCCTGCAAAGTTTGGTGAAGATCTGAGTATGTCGTTTTTGACCTTATCTGGAACATCCTATCTGAAAATTTGAAAATTCTTAAAAAATTTGACCAAAATCTTGATGTCCCCAATCCTATGTTTTGTATGTTTTTTCCACGTGTCTTGACATCCAATGTATCCCTGCAAAGTTTGGTGAAGATCTGAGTATGTCGTTTTTGACCTTATCTGGAACCTCCTATCTGAAAATTTGAAAATTCTTCAAAAATTCGTCCAAAATCTTGATGTCTCCAATCTCTTGTTTTGTACGTTTTTTCCACGTTTCTTGACATCCAATGTATCCCTGCAATGTTTGGTGAAGATCTGAGTATGTAGTTTTTGACCTTATATGGAACCTCCTATCTGAAAATTTGAAAATTCTTAAGAAATTTGACCAAAATCTTGATATCCCCAATCCTATGTTTTGTATGTTTTTTCCACGTGTCTTGACATCCAATGTATCCCTGCAAAGTTTGGTGAAGATCTGAGTATGTAGTTTTTGACCTTATCTGGAACCTCCTATCTGAAAATTTGAAAATTTTTAAAAAATTCGTCCAAAATCTTGATGTCTTCAATCTCTTGTTTTGTACTTTTTTTCCACGTGTCTTGACCTCCAATGTATCCCTGCAAAGTTTGGTGAAGATCTGAGTATGTCGTTTTTGACCTTATCTGGAACATCCTTTCTGAAAATTTGAAAATTCTTAAAAAATTCGTCCAAAATCTTGATGTCTCCAATCTCTTGTTTTGTACGTTTTTTCCACGTGTCTTGACATCCAATGTATCCCTGCAAAGTTTGGTGTAGATCTGAGTATGTAGTTTTTGACCTTATATGGAACCTCCTTTCTGAAAATTTGAAAATTCTTAAAATATTCGTCCAAAATCTTGATGTCTCCAATCTCTTGTTTTGTACGTTTTTTCCACGTGTCTTGACCTCCAATGTATCCCTGCAAAGTTTGGTGAAGATCTGAGTATGTAGTTTTTGACCTTATATGGAACCTCCTTTCTGAAAATTTGAAAATTCTTAAAAAATTCGACCAAAATCTTGATGTCTCCAATCCTATGTTTTGTATGTTTTTTCCACGTGTCTTGACATCCAATGTATCCATGCAAAGTTTGGTGAAGATCTGAGTATGTAGTTTTTGACCTTATATGGAACCTCCTATCTGAAAATTTGAGAATTCTTGAAAAATTCGTCCAAAATCTTGATGTCTCCAATCTCTTGTTTTGTACGTTTTTTCCACGTGTCTTGACATCCAATGTATCCCTGCAAAGTTTGGTGAAGATCTGAGTATGTAGTTTTTGACCTTATCTGGAACCTCCCATCTGAAAATTTGAAAATTCCTAAAAAATCCGTCCAAAATCTTGATGACCTCAATCTATTGTTTTGTACGTTTTTTCCACGTGTCTTGACATCCAATGTATCCCTGCAATTTTGGTGAAGATCTGAGTATGTAGTTTTTGACCTTATATGGAACCTCTTATCTGAAAATTTGAAAATTCTTAAAAATATTTGACCAAAATCTTGATGTCCCCAATCCTATATTTTGTATGTTTTTTCCACGTGTCTTGACATCCAATGTATTTCTGCAAAGTTTGGTGAAGATCTGAGTATGTCGTTTTTGACCTTATCTGGAACATCCTTTCTGAACATTTGAAAATTCTTAAAAAATTCGTCCAAAATCTTGATGTCTCCAATCTCTTGTTTTGTACGTTTTTTCCACGTGTCTTGACCTCCAATGTATCCCTGCAATGTTTGGTGAAGATCTGAGTATGTAGTTTTTGACCTTATATGGAACCTCCAATCTGAAAATTTGAAAATTCTTAAAAAATTTGACCAAAATCTTGATGTCCCCAATCCTATGTTTTGTATGTTTTTTCCACGTGTCTTGACATCCAATGTATCCCTGCAAAGTTTGGTGAAGATCTGAGTATGTCGTTTTTGACCTTATCTGGAACCTCCTATCTGAAAATTTGAAAATTCTTCAAAAATTCGTCCAAAATCTTGATGTCTCCAATCTCTTGTTTTGTACGTTTTTTCCACGTTTCTTGACATCCAATGTATCCCTGCAATGTTTGGTGAAGATCTGAGTATGTAGTTTTTGACCTTATCTGGAACCTCCTATCTGAAAATTTGAAAATTCTTAAAAAATTTGACCAAAATCTTGATATCCCCAATCCTATGTTTTGTATGTTTTTCCACGTGTCTTGACATCCAATGTATCCCTGCAAAGTTTGGTGAAGATCTGAGTATGTAGTTTTTGACCTTATCTGGAACCTCCAATCTGAAAATTTGAAAATTCTTAAAAAATTCGTCCAAAATCTTGATGTCTCCAATCTCTTGTTTTGTACGTTTTTTCCACGTGTCTTGACATCCAATGTATCCATGCAAAGTTTGGTGAAGATCTGAGTATGTAGTTTTTGATCTTATATGGAACCTCCTATCTGAAAATTTGAGAATTCTTGAAAAATTCGTCCAAAATCTTGATGTCTCCAATCTCTTGTTTTGTACGTTTTTTCCACGTGTCTTGACATCCAATGTATCCCTGCAAAGTTTGGTGAAGATCTGAGTATGTAGTTTTTGACCTTATCTGGAACCTCCCATCTGAAAATTTGAAAATTCCTAAAAAATCCGTCCAAAATCTTGATGACCTCAATCTCTTGTTTTGTACGTTTTTTCCACGTGTCTTGACATCCAATGTATCCCTGCAATGTTTGGTGAAGATCTGAGTATGTAGTTTTTGACCTTATATGGAACCTCTTATCTGAAAATTTGAAAATTCTTAAAAATATTTGACCAAAATCTTGATGTCCCCAATCCTATGTTTTGTGTTTTTTCCACGTGTCTTGACATCCAATGTATCCCTGCCATGTTTGGTGAAGATCTGAGTATGTAGTTTTTGACCTTATATGGAACCTCCTATCTGAAAATTTGAAAATTCTTAAAAAATTTGACCAAAATCTTGATGTCCCCAATCCTATGTTTTGTATGTTTTTTCCACGTGCCTTGACATCCAATGTATCCCTGCAAAGTTTGGTGAAGATCTGAGTATGTCGTTTTTGACCTTATCTGGAACATCCTTTCTGAAAATTTGAAAATTCTTAAAAAATTCGTCCAAAATCTTGATGTCTCCAATCTCTTGTTTTGTACGTTTTTTCCACGTGTCTTGACATCCAATGTATCCCTGCAAAGTTTGGTGAAGATCTGAGTATGTAGTTTTTGACCTTATATGGAACCTCCCATCTGAAAATTTGAAAATTCCTAAAAAATCCGTTTAAAATCTTGATGTCCCCTATCCTATGTTTTGTATGTTTTTTCCACGTGTCTTGACATCCAATGTATTTCTGCAAAGTTTGGTGAAGATCTGAGTATGTCGTTTTTGACCTTATCTGGAACATCCTTTCTGAAAATTTGAAAATTCTTAAAAAATTCGTCCAAAATCTTGGATGTCTCCAATCTCTTGTTTTGTACGTTTTTTCCACGTGTCTTGACTTCCAAGTATCCCTGCAATGTTTGGTGAAGATCTGAGTATGTAGTTTTTGACCTTATATGGAACCTCCTATCTGAAAATTTGAAAATTCTTAAAAAATTTGACCAAAATCTTGATGTCCCCAATCCTATGTTTTGTATGTTTTTTCCACGTGTCTTGACATCCAATGTATCCCTGCAAAGTTTGGTGAAGATCTGAGTATGTCGTTTTTGAACTTATCTGGAACATTCTTTCTGAAAATTTGAAAATTCTTAAAAAATTCGTCGAAAATCTTGATGTCTCCAATCTCTTGTTTTGTACGTTTTTTTAACGTGTCATGACATCCAATGTATCCCTGCAAAGTTTGGTGAAGATCTGAGTATGTAGTTTTTGACCTTATATGGAACCTCCTTTCTGAAAATTTGAAAATTCTTAAAAAATTCGTCCAAAATCTTGATGTCTCCAATCTCTTGTTTTGTACGTTTTTTCCACGTGTCTTGACATCCAATGTATCCCTGCAAAATTTGGTGAAGATCTGAGTATGTAGTTTTTGACCTTATCTGGAACCTCCCATCTGAAAATTTGAAAATTTTTAAAAAATTCGTCCAAAATCTTGATGTCTCCAATCTCTTGTTTTGTACGTTTTTTCCACGTGTCTTGACCTCCAATGTATCCCTGCAATGTTTGGTGAAGATCTGAGTATGTAGTTTTTAACCTTATATGGAACCTCCTATCTGAAAATTTGAAAATTCTTAAAAAATTTGACCAAAATCTTGATGTCCCCAATCCTATGTTTTGTATGTTTTTTCCACGTGTCTTGACATCCAATGTATCCCTGCAAAGTTTGGTGAAGATCTGAGTATGTCGTTTTTGACCTTATCTGGAACCTCCTATCTGAAAATTTGAAAATTCTTCAAAAATTCGTCCAAAATCTTGATGTCTCCAATCTCTTGTTTTGTACGTTTTTTCCAGGTTTCTTGACATCCAATGTATCCCTGCAATGTTTGGTGAAGATCTGAGTATGTAGTTTTTGACCTTATATGGAACCTCCTATCTGAAAATTTGAAAATTCTTAAGAAATTTGACCAAAATCTTGATATCCCCAATCCTATGTTTTGTATGTTTTTTTCCACGTGTCTTGACATCCAATGTATCCCTGCAAAGTTTGGTGAAGATCTGAGTATGTAGTTTTTGACCTTATCTGGAACCTCCTATCTGAAAATTTGAAAATTTTTAAAAAATTCGGTCAAAATCTTGATGTCTTCAATCTCTTGTTTTGTACTTTTTTTCCACGTGTCTTGACATCCAATGTATCCCTGCAAAGTTTGGTGAAGATCTGAGTATGTCGTTTTTGACCTTATCTGGAACATCCTTTCTGAAAATTTGAAAATTCTTAAAAAATTCGTCCAAAATCTTGATGTCTCCAATCTCTTGTTTTGTACGTTTTTTCCACGTGTCTTGACATCCAATGTATCCCTGAAAAAAGTTTGGTGTAGATCTGAGTATGTAGTTTTTGACCTTATATGGAACCTCCTTTCTGAAAATTTGAAAATTCTTAAAATATTCGTCCAAAATCTTGATGTCTCCAATGTCTTGTTTTGTACGTTTTTTCCACGTGTCTTGACATCCAATGTATCCCTGCAAAGTTTGGTGAAGATCTGAGTATGTAGTTTTTGACTTTATATGGAACCTCCCATCTGAAAATTTGAAAATTCCTAAAAAATCCGTCTAAAATCTTGATGTCTCCACTCTCTTGTTTTGTACTTTTTTTCCACGTGTCTTGACCTCCAATGTATCCCTGCAAAGTTTGGTGAAGATCTGAGTATGTAGTTTTTGACCTTATATGGAACCTCCTTTCTGAAAATTTGAAAATTCTTAAAAAATTCGACCAAAATCTTGATGTCTCCAATCCTATGTTTTGTATGTTTTTTCCACGTGTCTTGACATCCAATGTATCCATGCAAAGTTTGGTGAAGATCTGAGTATGTAGTTTTTGACCTTATATGGAACCTCCTATCTGAAAATTTGAGAATCCTTGAAAAATTCGTCCAAAATCTTGATGTCTCCAATCTCTTGTTTTGTACGTTTTTTCCACGTGTCTTGACATCCAATGTATCCCTGCAAAGTTTGGTGAAGATCTGAGTATGTAGTTTTTGACCTTATCTGGAACCTCCCATCTGAAAATTTGAAAATTCCTAAAAAATCCGTCCAAAATCTTGATGACCTCAATCTATTGTTTTGTACGTTTTTTCCACGTGTCTTGACATCCAATGTATCCCTGCAATTTTGGTGAAGATCTGAGTATGTAGTTTTTGACCTTATATGGAACCTCTTATCTGAAAATTTGAAAATTCTTAAAAATATTTGACCAAAATCTTGATGTCCCCAATCCTATATTTTGTATGTTTTTTCCACGTGTCTTGACATCCTATGTATTTCTGCAAAGTTTGGTGAAGATCTGAGTATGTCGTTTTTGACCTTATCTGGAACATCCTTTCTGAACATTTGAAAATTCTTAAAAAATTCGTCCAAAATCTTGATGTCTCCAATCTCTTGTTATGTACGTTTTTTCCACGTGTCTTGACATCCAATGTATCCCTGCAAAGTTTGGTGAAGATCTGAGTATGTAGTTTTTGACCTTATATGGAACCTCCCATCTGAAAATTTGAAAATTCTTAAAAAATTCGACCAAAATCTTGATGTCTCCAATCCTATGTTTTGTATTTTTTTTCCACGTGTCTTGACATCCAATGTATCCATGCAAAGTTTGGTGAAGATCTGAGTATGTAGTTTTTGACCTTATCTGGAACCTCCCATCTGAAAATTTGAAAATTTTTAAAAAATTCGTCCAAAATCTTGATGTCTCCAATCTCTTGTTTTGTACGTTTTTTCCACGTGTCTTGACCTCCAATGTATCCCTGCAATGTTTGGTGAAGATCTGAGTATGTAGTTTTTGACCTTATATGGAATCTCCTATCTGAAAATTTGAAAATTCTTAAAAAATTTGACCAAAATCTTGATGTCCCCAATCCTATGTTTTGTATGTTTTTTCCACGTGTCTTGACATCCAATGTATCCCTGCAAAGTTTGGTGAAGATCTGAGTATGTAGTTTTTGACCTTATATGGAACCTCCTTTCTGAAAATTTGAAAATTCTTAAAAAATTCGTCCAAAATCTTGATGTCTCCAATCTCTTGTTTTGTACGTTTTTTCCACGTGTCTTGACATCCAATGTATCCCTGCAAAGTTTGGTGAAGATCTGAGTATGTAGTTTTTGACCTTATATGGAACCTCCTTTCTGAAAATTTGAAAATTCTTAAAAAATTCGTCCAAAATCTTGATGTCTCCAATCTCTTGTTTTGTACGTTTTTTCCACGTGTCTTGACATCCAATGTATCCCTGCAAAGTTTGGTGAAGATCTGAGTATGTAGTTTTTACCTTATATGGAACCTCCGATCTGAAAATTTGAAAATTTTTAAAAAATTCGTCCAAAATCTTGATGTCTTCAATCTCTTGTTTTGTACTTTTTTTCCACGTGTCTTGACCTCCAATGTATCCCTGCAAAGTTTGGTGAAGATCTGAGTATGTCGTTTTTGACCTTATCTGGAACATCCTATCTGAAAATTTGAAAATTCTTAAAAAATTTGACCAAAATCTTGATGTCCCCAATCCTATGTTTTGTATGTTTTTTCCACGTGTCTTGACATCCAATGTATCCCTGCAAAGTTTGGTGAAGATCTGAGTATGTCGTTTTTGAACTTATCTGGAACCTCCTATCTGAAAATTTGAAAATTCTTCAAAAATTCGTCCAAAATCTTGATGTCTCCAATCTCTTGTTTTGTACGTTTTTTCCACGTTTCTTGACATCCAATGTATCCCTGCAATGTTTGGTGAAGATCTGAGTATGTAGTTTTTGACCTTATATGGAACCTCCTATCTGAAAATTTGAAAATTCTTAAGAAATTTGACCAAAATCTTGATATCCCCAATCCTATGTTTTGTATGTTTTTTCCACGTGTCTTGACATCCAATGTATGGTATCCCTGCAAAGTTTGGTGAAGATCTGAGTATGTCGTTTTTGACCTTATCTGGAACATCCTATCTGAAAATTTGAAAATTTTTAAAAAATTCGTCCAAAATCTTGATGTCTTCAATCTCTTGTTTTGTACTTTTTTTCCACGTGTCTTGACCTCCAATGTATGGTATCCCTGCAAAGTTTGGTGAAGATCTGAGTATGTCGTTTTTGACCTTATCTGGAACATCCTTTCTGAAAATTTGAAAATTCTTAAAAAATTCGTCCAAAATCTTGATGTCTCCAATCTCTTGTTTTGTACGTTTTTTCCACGTGTCTTGACATCCAATGTATCCCTGCAAAGTTTGGTGTAGATCTGAGTATGTAGTTTTTGACCTTATATGGAACCTCCTTTCTGAAAATTTGAAAATTCTTAAAATATTCGTCCAAAATCTTGATGTCTCCAATCTCTTGTTTTGTACGTTTTTTCCACGTGTCTTGACATCCAATGTATCCCTGCAAAGTTTGGTGAAGATCTGAGTATGTAGTTTTTGACCTTATATGGAACCTCCCATCTGAAAATTTGATAATTCCTAAAAAATCCGTCTAAAATCTTGATGTCTTCACTCTCTTGTTTTGTACTTTTTTTCCACGTGTCTTGACCTCCAATGTATCCCTGCAAAGTTTGGTGAAGATCTGAGTATGTAGTTTTTGACCTTATATGGAACCTCCTTTCTGAAAATTTGAAAATTCTTAAAAAATTCGACCAAAATCTTGATGTCTCCAATCCTATGTTTTGTATGTTTTTTCCACGTGTCTTGACATCCAATGTATCCATGCAAAGTTTGGTGAAGATCTGAGTATGTAGTTTTTGACCTTATATGGAACCTCCTATCTGAAAATTTGAGAATTCTTGAAAAATTCGTCCAAAATCTTGATGTCTCCAATCTCTTGTTTTGTACGTTTTTTCCACGTGTCTTGACATCCAATGTATCCCTGCAAAGTTTGGTGAAGATCTGAGTATGTAGTTTTTGACCTTATCTGGAACCTCCCATCTGAAAATTTGAAAATTCCTAAAAAATCCGTCCAAAATCTTGATGACCTCAATCTATTGTTTTGTACGTTTTTTCCACGTGTCTTGACATCCAATGTATCCCTGCAATTTTGGTGAAGATCTGAGTATGTAGTTTTTGACCTTATATGGAACCTCTTATCTGAAAATTTGAAAATTCTTAAAAATATTTGACCAAAATCTTGATGTCCCCAATCCTATATTTTGTATGTTTTTTCCACGTGTCTTGACATCCAATGTATTTCTGCAAAGTTTGGTGAAGATCTGAGTATGTCGTTTTTGACCTTATCTGGAACATCCTTTCTGAACATTTGAAAATTCTTAAAAAATTCGTCCAAAATCTTGATGTCTCCAATCTCTTGTTTTCTACGTTTTTTCCACGTGTCTTGACATCCAATGTATCCCTGCAAAGTTTGGTGAAGATCTGAGTATGTAGTTTTTGAACTTATATGGAACCTCCCATCTGAAAATTTGAAAATTCTTAAAAAATTCGACCAAAATCTTGATGTCTCCAATCCTATGTTTTGTATGTTTTTTCCACGTGTCTTGACATCCAATGTATCCATGCAAAGTTTGGTGAAGATCTGAGTATGTAGTTTTTGACCTTATCTGGAACCTCCCATCTGAAAATTTGAAAATTTTTAAAAAATTCGTCCAAAATCTTGATGTCTCCAATCTCTTGTTTTGTACGTTTTTTCCACGTGTCTTGACCTCCAATGTATCCCTGCAAAGTTTGGTGAAGATCTGAGTATGTAGTTTTTGACCTTATATGGAACCTCCTATCTGAAAATTTGAAAATTCTTAAAAAATTTGACCAAAATCTTGATGTCCCCAATCCTATGTTTTGTATGTTTTTTCCACGTGTCTTGACATCCAATGTATCCCTGCAAAGTTTAGTGAAGATCTGAGTATGTCGTTTTTGACCTTATCTGGAACATCCTTTCTGAAAATTTGAAAATTCTTAAAAAATTCGTCCAAAATCTTGATGTCTCCAATCTCTTGTTTTGTACGTTTTTTCCACGTGTCTTGACATCCAATGTATCCCTGCAAAGTTTGGTGAAGATCTGAGTATGTCGTTTTTGACCTTATCTGGAACATCCTTTCTGAAAATTTGAAAATTCTTAAAAAATTCGTCCAAAATCTTGATGTCTCCAATCTCTTGTTTTGTACGTTTTTTCCACGTGTCTTGACATCCAATGTATCCCTGCAAAGTTTGGTGAAGATCTGAGTATGTAGTTTTTGACCTTATATAGAACCTCCTTTCTGAAAATTTGAAAATTCTTAAAAAATTCGTCCAAAATCTTGATGTCTCCAATCTCTTGTTTTGTACGTTTTTTCCACGTGTCTTGACATCCAATGTATCCCTGCAAAGTTTGGTGAAGATCTGAGTATGTAGTTTTTGACCTTATATGGAACCTCCTTTCTGAAAATTTGAAAATTCTTAAAAAATTCGTCCAAAATCTTGATGTCTCCAATCTCTTGTTTTGTACGTTTTTTCCACGTGTCTTGACATCCAATGTATCCCTGCAAAGTTTGGTGAAGATCTGAGTATGTAGTTTTTGACCTTATCTGGAACCTCCCATCTGAAAATTTGAAAATTCCTAAAAAATCCGTCCAAAATCTTGATGACCTCAATCTATTGTTTTGTACGTTTTTTCCACGTGTCTTGACATCCAATGTATCCATGCAAAGTTTGGTGAAGATCTGAGTATGTAGTTTTTGACCTTATATGGAACCTCCTATCTGAAAATTTGAGAATTCTTGAAAAATTCGTCCAAAATCTTGATGTCTCCAATCTCTTGTTTTGTACGTTTTTTCCACGTGTCTTGACATCCAATGTATCGCTGCAAAGTTTGGTGAAGATCTGAGTATGTAGTTTTTGACCTTATCTGGAACCTCCCATCTGAAAATTTGAAAATTCCTAAAAAATCCGTCCAAAATCTTGATGACTTCAATCTATTGTTTTGTACGTTTTTTCCACGTGTCTTGACATCCAATGTATCCCTGCAATTTTGGTGAAGATCTGAGTATGTAGTTTTTGACCTTATATGGAACCTCTTATCTGAAAATTTGAAAATTCTTAAAAATATTTGACCAAAATCTTGATGTCCCCAATCCTATATTTTGTATGTTTTTTCCACGTGTCTTGACATCCAATGTATTTCTGCAAAGTTTGGTGAAGATCTGAGTATGTCGTTTTTGACCTTATCTGGAACATCCTTTCTGAACATTTGAAAATTCTTAAAAAATTCGTCCAAAATCTTGATGTCTCCAATCTCTTGTTTTGTACGTTTTTTCCACGTGTCTTGACATCCAATGTATCCCTGCAAAGTTTGGTGAAGATCTGAGTATGTAGTTTTTGACCTTATATGGAACCTCCCATCTGAAAATTTGAAAATTCTTAAAAAATTCGACCAAAATCTTGATGTCTCCAATCCTATGTTTTGTATGTTTTTTCCACGTGTCTTGACATCCAATGTATCCATGCAAAGTTTGGTGAAGATCTGAGTATGTAGTTTTTGACCTTATCTGGAACCTCCCATCTGAAAATTTGAAAATTTTTAAAAAATTCGTCCAAAATCTTGATGTCTCCAATCTCTTGTTTTGTACGTTTTTTCCACGTGTCTTGACCTCCAATGTATCCCTGCAATGTTTGGTGAAGATCTGAGTATGTAGTTTTTGACCTTATATGGAACCTCCTATCTGAAAATTTGAAAATTCTTAAAAAATTTGACCAAAATCTTGATGTCCCCAATCCTATGTTTTGTATGTTTTTTCCACGTGTCTTGACATCCAATGTATCCCTGCAAAGTTTGGTGAAGATCTGAGTATGTCGTTTTTGACCTTATCTGGAACATCCTTTCTGAAAATTTGAAAATTCTTAAAAAATTCGTCCAAAATCTTGATGTCTCCAATCTCTTGTTTTGTACGTTTTTTCCACGTGTCTTGACATCCAATGTATCCCTGCAAAGTTTGGTGAAGATCTGAGTATGTAGTTTTTGACCTTATATGGAACCTCCTTTCTGAAAATTTGAAAATTCTTAAAAAATTCGTCCAAAATCTTGATGTCTCCAATCTCTTGTTTTGTACGTTTTTTCCACGTGTCTTGACATCCAATGTATCCCTGCAAAGTTTGGTGAAGATCTGAGTATGTAGTTCTAGACCTTATATGGAACCTCCTTTCTGAAAATTTGAAAATTCTTAAAAAATTCGTCCAAAATCTTGATGTCTCCAATCTCTTGTTTTGTACGTTTTTTCCACGTGTCTTGACATCCAATGTATCCCTGCAAAGTTTGGTGAAGATCTGAGTATGTAGTTTTTACCTTATATGGAACCTCCTATCTGAAAATTTGAAAATTTTTAAAAAATTCGTCCAAAATCTTGATGTCTTCAATCTCTTGTTTTGTACTTTTTTTCCACGTGTCTTGACCTCCAATGTATCCCTGCAAAGTTTGGTGAAGATCTGAGTATGTCGTTTTTGACCTTATCTGGAACATCCTATCTGAAAATTTGAAAATTCTTAAAAAATTTGACCAAAATCTTGATGTCCCCAATCCTATGTTTTGTATGTTTTTTCCACGTGTCTTGACATCCAATGTATCCCTGCAAAGTTTGGTGAAGATCTGAGTATGTCGTTTTTGACCTTATCTGGAACCTCCTATCTGAAAATTTGAAAATTCTTCAAAAATTCGTCCAAAATCTTGATGTCTCCAATCTCTTGTTTTGTACGTTTTTTCCACGTTTCTTGACATCCAATGTATCCCTGCAATGTTTGGTGAAGATCTGAGTATGTAGTTTTTGACCTTATATGGAACCTCCTATCTGAAAATTTGAAAATTCTTAAGAAATTTGACCAAAATCTTGATATCCCCAATCCTATGTTTTGTATGTTTTTTCCACGTGTCTTGACATCCAATGTATCCCTGCAAAGTTTGGTGAAGATCTGAGTATGTAGTTTTTGACCTTATCTGGAACCTCCTATCTGAAAATTTGAAAATTTTTAAAAAATTCGTCCAAAATCTTGATGTCTTCAATCTCTTGTTTTGTACTTTTTTTCCACGTGTCTTGACCTCCAATGTATCCCTGCAAAGTTTGGTGAAGATCTGAGTATGTCGTTTTTGACCTTATCTGGAACATCCTTTCTGAAAATTTGAAAATTATTAAAAAATTCGTCCAAAATCTTGATGTCTCCAATCTCTTGTTTTGTACGTTTTTTCCACGTGTCTTGACATCCAATGTATCCCTGCAAAGTTTGGTGTAGATCTGAGTATGTAGTTTTTGACCTTATATGGAACCTCCTTTCTGAAAATTTGAAAATTCTTAAAATATTCGTCCAAAATCTTGATGTCTCCAATCTCTTGTTTTGTACGTTTTTTCCACGTGTCTTGACCTCCAATGTATCCCTGCAAAGTTTGGTGAAGATCTGAGTATGTAGTTTTTGACCTTATATGGAACCTCCTTTCTGAAAATTTGAAAATTCTTAAAAAATTCGACCAAAATCTTGATGTCTCCAATCCTATGTTTTGTATGTTTTTTCCACGTGTCTTGACATCCAATGTATCCATGCAAAGTTTGGTGAAGATCTGAGTATGTAGTTTTTGACCTTATATGGAACCTCCTATCTGAAAATTTGAGAATTCTTGAAAAATTCGTCCAAAATCTTGATGTCTCCAATCTCTTGTTTTGTACGTTTTTTCCACGTGTCTTGACATCCAATGTATCCCTGCAAAGTTTGGTGAAGATCTGAGTATGTAGTTTTTGACCTTATCTGGAACCTCCCATCTGAAAATTTGAAAATTCGTAAAAAATCCGTCCAAAATCTTGATGACCTCAATCTATTGTTTTGTACGTTTTTTCCACGTGTCTTGACATCCAATGTATCCCTGCAATTTTGGTGAAGATCTGAGTATGTAGTTTTTGACCTTATATGGAACCTCTTATCTGAAAATTTGAAAATTCTTAAAAATATTTGACCAAAATCTTGATGTCCCCAATCCTATATTTTGTATGTTTTTTCCACGTGTCTTGACATCCAATGTATTTCTGCAAAGTTTGGTGAAGATCTGAGTATGTCGTTTTTGACCTTATCTGGAACATCCTTTCTGAACATTTGAAAATTCTTAAAAAATTCGTCCAAAATCTTGATGTCTCCAATCTCTTGTTTTGTACGTTTTTTCCACGTGTCTTGACATCCAATGTATCCCTGCAAAGTTTGGTGAAGATCTGAGTATGTAGTTTTTGACCTTATATGGAACCTCCCATCTGAAAATTTGAAAATTCTTAAAAAATTCGACCAAAATCTTGATGTCTCCAATCCTATGTTTTGTATGTTTTTTCCACGTGTCTTGACATCCAATGTATCCATGCAAAGTTTGGTGAAGATCTGAGTATGTAGTTTTTGACCTTATCTGGAACCTCCCATCTGAAAATTTGAAAATTTTTAAAAAATTCGTCCAAAATCTTGATGTCTCCAATCTCTTGTTTTGTACGTTTTTTCCACGTGTCTTGACCTCCAATGTATCCCTGCAATGTTTGGTGAAGATCTGAGTATGTAGTTTTTGACCTTATATGGAACCTCCTATCTGAAAATTTGAAAATTCTTAAAAAATTTGACCAAAATCTTGATGTCCCCAATCCTATGTTTTGTATGTTTTTTCCACGTGTCTTGACATCCAATGTATCCCTGCAAAGTTTGGTGAAGATCTGAGTATGTCGTTTTTGACCTTATCTGGAACATCCTTTCTGAAAATTTGAAAATTCTTAAAAAATTCGTCCAAAATCTTGATGTCTCCAATCTCTTGTTTTGTACGTTTTTTCCACGTGTCTTGACATCCAATGTATCCCTGCAAAGTTTGGTGAAGATCTGAGTATGTAGTTTTTGACCTTATATGGAACCTCCTTTCTGAAAATTTGAAAATTCTTAAAAAATTCGTCCAAAATCTTGATGTCTCCAATCTCTTGTTTTGTACGTTTTTTCCACGTGTCTTGACATCCAATGTATCCCTGCAAAGTTTGGTGAAGATCTGAGTATGTAGTTTTTGACCTTATCTGGAACCTCCCATCTGAAAATTTGAAAATTCCTAAAAAATCCGTCCAAAATCTTGAAGACCTCAATCTATTGTTTTGTACGTTTTTTCCACGTGTCTTGACATCCAATGTATCCATGCAAAGTTTGGTGAAGATCTGAGTATGTAGTTTTTGACCTTATATGGAACCTCCTATCTGAAAATTTGAGAATTCTTGAAAAATTCGTCCAAAATCTTGATGTCTCCAATCTCTTGTTTTGTACGTTTTTTCCACGTGTCTTGACATCCAATGTATCCCTGCAAAGTTTGGTGAAGATCTGAGTATGTAGTTTTTGACCTTATCTGGAACCTCCCATCTGAAAATTTGAAAATTCCTAAAAAATCCGTCCAAAATCTTGATGACCTCAATCTATTGTTTTGTACGTTTTTTCCACGTGTCTTGACATCCAATGTATCCCTGCAATTTTGGTGAAGATCTGAGTATGTAGTTTTTGACCTTATATGGAACCTCTTATCTGAAAATTTGAAAATTCTTAAAAATATTTGACCAAAATCTTGATGTCCCCAATCCTATATTTTGTATGTTTTTTCCACGTGTCTTGACATCCAATGTATTTCTGCAAAGTTTGGTGAAGATCTGAGTATGTCGTTTTTGACCTTATCTGGAACATCCTTTCTGAACATTTGAAAATTCTTAAAAAATTCGTCCAAAATCTTGATGTCTCCAATCTCTTGTTTTGTACGTTTTTTCCACGTGTCTTGACATCCAATGTATCCCTGCAAAGTTTGGTGAAGATCTGAGTATGTAGTTTTTGACCTTATATGGAACCTCCCATCTGAAAATTTGAAAATTCTTAAAAAATTCGACCAAAATCTTGATGTCTCCAATCCTATGTTTTGTATGTTTTTTCCACGTGTCTTGACATCCAATGTATCCATGCAAAGTTTGGTGAAGATCTGAGTATGTAGTTTTTGACCTTATCTGGAACCTCCCATCTGAAAATTTGAAAATTTTTAAAAAATTCGTCCAAAATCTTGATGTCTCCAATCTCTTGTTTTGTACGTTTTTTCCACGTGTCTTGACCTCCAATGTATCCCTGCAATGTTTGGTGAAGATCTGAGTATGTAGTTTTTGACCTTATATGGAACCTCCTATCTGAAAATTTGAAAATTCTTAAAAAATTTGACCAAAATCTTGATGTCCCCAATCCTATGTTTTGTATGTTTTTTCCACGTGTCTTGACATCCAATGTATCCCTGCAAAGTTTGGTGAAGATCTGAGTATGTCGTTTTTGACCTTATCTGGAACATCCTTTCTGAAAATTTGAAAATTCTTAAAAAATTCGTCCAAAATCTTGATGTCTCCAATCTCTTGTTTTGTACGTTTTTTCCACGTGTCTTGACATCCAATGTATCCCTGCAAAGTTTGGTGAAGATCTGAGTATGTAGTTTTTGACCTTATATGGAACCTCCTTTCTGAAAATTTGAAAATTCTTAAAAAATTCGTCCAAAATCTTGATGTCTCCAATCTCTTGTTTTGTACGTTTTTTCCACGTGTCTTGACATCCAATGTATCCCTGCAAAGTTTGGTGAAGATCTGAGTATGTAGTTTTTGACCTTATATGGAACCTCCTTTCTGAAAATTTGAAAATTCTTAAAAAATTCGTCCAAAATCTTGATGTCGCCAATCTCTTGTTTTGTACGTTTTTTCCACGTGTCTTGACATCCAATGTATCCCTGCAAAGTTTGGTGAAGATCTGAGTATGTAGTTTTTACCTTATATGGAACCTCCTATCTGAAAATTTGAAAATTTTTAAAAAATTCGTCCAAAATCTTGATGTCTTCAATCTCTTGTTTTGTACGTTTCTTCCACGTGTCTTGACCTCCAATGTATCCCTGCAAAGTTTGGTGAAGATCTGAGTATGTCGTTTTTGACCTTATCTGGAACATCCTATCTGAAAATTTGAAAATTCTTAAAAAATTTGACCAAAATCTTGATGTCCCCAATCCTATGTTTTGTGTTTTTTCCACGTGTCTTGACATCCAATGTATCCCTGCAAAGTTTGGTGAAGATCTGAGTATGTCGTTTTTGACCTTATCTGGAACCTCCTATCTGAAAATTTGAAAATTCTTCAAAAATTCGTCCAAAATCTTGATGTCTCCAATCTCTTGTTTTGTACGTTTTTTCCACGTTTCTTGACATCCAATGTATCCCTGCAATGTTTGGTGAAGATCTGAGTATGTAGTTTTTGACCTTATATGGAACCTCCTATCTGAAAATTTGAAAATTCTTAAGAAATTTGACCAAAATCTTGATATCCCCAATCCTATGTTTTGTATGTTTTTTCCACGTGTCTTCACATCCAATGTATCCCTGCAAAGTTTGGTGAAGATCTGAGTATGTAGTTTTTGACCTTATCTGGAACCTCCTATCTGAAAATTTGAAAATTTTTAAAAAATTCGTCCAAAATCTTGATGTCTTCATTCTCTTGTTTTGTACTTTTTTTCCACGTGTCTTGACCTCCAATGTATCCCTGCAAAGTTTGGTGAAGATCTGAGTATGTCGTTTTTGACCTTATCTGGAACATCCTTTCTGAAAATTTGAAAATTCTTAAAAAATTCGTCCAAAATCTTGATGTCTCCAATCTCTTGTTTTGTACGTTTTTTCCACGTGTCTTGACATCCAATGTATCCCTGCAAAGTTTGGTGTAGATCTGAGTATGTAGTTTTTGACCTTATATGGAACCTCCTTTCTGAAAATTTGAAAATTCTTAAAATATTCGTCCAAAATCTTGATGTCTCCAATCTCTTGTTTTGTACGTTTTTTCCACGTGTCTTGACCTCCAATGTATCCCTGCAAAGTTTGGTGAAGATCTGAGTATGTAGTTTTTGACCTTATATGGAACCTCCTTTCTGAAAATTTGAAAATTCTTAAAAAATTCGACCAAAATCTTGATGTCTCCAATCCTATGTTTTGTATGTTTTTTCCACGTGTCTTGACATCCAATGTATCCATGCAAAGTTTGGTGAAGATCTGAGTATGTAGTTTTTGACCTTATATGGAACCTCCTATCTGAAAATTTGAGAATTCTTGAAAAATTCGTCCAAAATCTTGATGTCTCCAATCTCTTGTTTTGTACGTTTTTTCCACGAGTCTTGACATCCAATGTATCCCTGCAAAGTTTGGTGAAGATCTGAGTATGTAGTTTTTGACCTTATCTGGAACCTCCCATCTGAAAATTTGAAAATTCCTAAAAAATCCGTCCAAAATCTTGATGACCTCAATCTATTGTTTTGTACGTTTTTTCCACGTGTCTTGACATCCAATGTATCCCTGCAATTTTGGTGAAGATCTTAGTATGTAGTTTTTGACCTTATATGGAACCTCTTATCTGAAAATTTGAAAATTCTTAAAAATATTTGACCAAAATCTTGATGTCCCCAATCCTATATTTTGTATGTTTTTTCCACGTGTCTTGACATCCAATGTATTTCTGCAAAGTTTGGTGAAGATCTGAGTATGTCGTTTTTGACCTTATCTGGAACATCCTTTCTGAACATTTGAAAATTCTTAAAAAATTCGTCCAAAATCTTGATGTCTCCAATCTCTTGTTTTGTACGTTTTTTCCACGTGTCTTGACATCCAATGTATCCCTGCAAAGTTTGGTGAAGATCTGAGTATGTAGTTTTTGAACTTATATGGAACCTCCCATCTGAAAATTTGAAAATTCTTAAAAAATTCGACCAAAATCTTGATGTCTCCAATCCTATGTTTTGTATGTTTTTTCCACGTGTCTTGACATCCAATGTATCCATGCAAAGTTTGGTGAAGATCTGAGTATGTATTTTTTGACCTTATCTGGAACCTCCCATCTGAAAATTTGAAAATTTTTAAAAAATTCGTCCAAAATCTTGATGTCTCCAATCTCTTGTTTTGTACGTTTTTTCCACGTGTCTTGACCTCCAATGTATCCCTGCAAAGTTTGGTGAAGATCTGAGTATGTAGTTTTTGACCTTATATGGAACCTCCTATCTGAAAATTTGAAAATTCTTAAAAAATTTGACCAAAATCTTGATGTCCCCAATCCTATGTTTTGTATGTTTTTTCCACTTGTCTTGACATCCAATGTATCCCTGCAAAGTTTGGTGAAGATCTGAGTATGTCGTTTTTGACCTTATCTGGAACATCCTTTCTGAAAATTTGAAAATTCTTAAAAAATTCGTCCAAAATCTTGATGTCTCCAATCTCTTGTTTTGTACGTTTTTTCCACGTGTCTTGACATCCAATGTATCCCTGCAAAGTTTGGTGAAGATCTGAGTATGTCGTTTTTGACCTTATCTGGAACATCCTTTCTGAAAATTTGAAAATTCTTAAAAAATTCGTCCAAAATCTTGATGTCTCCAATCTCTTGTTTTGTACGTTTTTTCCACGTGTCTTGACATCCAATGTATCCCTGCAAAGTTTGGTGAAGATCTGAGTATGTAGTTTTTGACCTTATATGGAACCTCCTTTCTGAAAATTTGAAAATTCTTAAAAAATTCGTCCAAAATCTTGATGTCTCCAATCTCTTGTTTTGTACGTTTTTTCCACGTGTCTTGACATCCAATGTATCCCTGCAAAGTTTGGTGAAGATCTGAGTATGTAGTTTTTGACCTTATATGGAACCTCCTTTCTGAAAATTTGAAAATTCTTAAAAAATTCGTCCAAAATCTTGATGTCTCCAATCTCTTGTTTTGTACGTTTTTTCCACGTGTCTTGACATCCAATGTATCCCTGCAAAGTTTGGTGAAGATCTGAGTATGTAGTTTTTGACCTTATATGGAACCTCATATCTGAAAATTTGGTAATTCTTAAAAAATTCGACCAAAATCTTGATGTCTCCAATCCTATGTTTTGTATGTTTTTTCCACGTGTCTTGACATCCAATGTATCCATGCAAAGTTTGGTGAAGATCTGAGTATGTAGTTTTTGACCTTATATGGAACCTCCTATCTGAAAATTTGAAAATTCTTAAAAAATTCGTCCAAAATCTTGATGTCTCCAATCTCTTGTTTTGTACGTTTTTTCCACGTGTCTTGACATCCAATGTATCCCTGCAAAGTTTGGTGAAGATCTGAGTATGTAGTTTTTGACCTTATCTGGAACCTCCCATCTGAAAATTTGAAAATTCCTAAAAAATCCGTCCAAAATCTTGATGACCTCAATCTCTTGTTTTGTACGTTTTTTCCACGTGTCTTGACATCCAATGTATCCCTGCAAAGTTTGGTGAAGATCTGAGTATGTAGTTTTTGACCTTATATGGAACCTCCCATCTGAAAATTTGAAAATTCCTAAAAAATCCGTCTAAAATCTTGATGTCCCCAATCCTATGTCTTGTATGTTTTTCCACGTGTCTTGACATCCAATGTATCCCTGCAAAGTTTGGTGAAGATCTGAGTATGTAGTTTTTGACCTTATATGGAACCTCATATCTGAAAATTTGAAAATTCTTAAAAAATTCGACCAAAATCTTGATGTCTCCAATCCTATGTTTTGTATGTTTTTTCCACGTGTCTTGACATCCAATGTATCCATGCAAAGTTTGGTGAAGATCTGAGTATGTAGTTTTTGACCTTATATGGAACCTCCTATCTGAAAATTTGAGAATTCTTGAAAAATTCGTCCAAAATCTTGATGTCTCCAATCTCTTGTTTTGTACGTTTTTTCCACGTGTCTTGACATCCAATGTATCCCTGCAAAGTTTGGTGAAGATCTGAGTATGTAGTTTTTGACCTTATCTGGAACCTCCCATCTGAAAATTTGAAAATTCCTAAAAAATCCGTCCAAAATCTTGATGACCTCAATCTATTGTTTTGTACGTTTTTTCCACGTGTCTTGACATCCAATGTATCCCTGCAAAGTTTGGTGAAGATCTGAGTATGTAGTTTTTGACCTTATATGGAACCTCCTTTCTGAAAATTTGAAAATTCTTAAAAAATTCGACCAAAATCTTGATGTCTCCAATCCTATGTTTTGTATGTTTTTTCCACGTGTCTTGACATCCAATGTATCCATGCAAAGTTTGGTGAAGATCTGAGTATGTCGTTTTTGACCTTATCTGGAACCTCCCATCTGAAAATTTGAAAATTTTTAAAAAATTCGTCCAAAATCTTGATGTCTCCAATCTCTTGTTTTGTACGTTTTTTCCACGTGTCTTGACCTCCAATGTATCCCTGCAAAGTTTGGTGAAGATCTGAGTATGTAGTTTTTGACCTTATATGGAACCTCCTATCTGAAAATTTGAAAATTCTTAAAAAATTTGACCAAAATCTTGATGTCCCCAATCCTATGTTTTGTATGTTTTTTCCACGTGTCTTGACATCCAATGTATCCCTGCAAAGTTTGGTGAAGATCTGAGTATGTCGTTTTTGACCTTATCTGGAACATCCTTTCTGAAAATTTGAAAATTCTTAAAAAATTCGTCCAAAATCTTGATGTCTCCAATCTCTTGTTTTGTACGTTTTTTCCACGTGTCTTGACATCCAATGTATCCCTGCAAAGTTTGGTGAAGATCTGAGTATGTCGTTTTTGACCTTATCTGGAACATCCTTTCTGAAAATTTGAAAATTCTTAAAAAATTCGTCCAAAATCTTGATGTCTCCAATCTCTTGTTTTGTACGTTTTTCCACGTGTCTTGACATCCAATGTATCCCTGCAAAGTTTGGTGAAGATCTGAGTATGTAGTTTTTGACCTTATATGGAACCTCCTTTCTGAAAATTTGAAAATTCTTAAAAAATTCGTCCAAAATCTTGATGTCTCCAATCTCTTGTTTTGTACGTTTTTTCCACGTGTCTTGACATCCAATGTATCCCTGCAAAGTTTGGTGAAGATCTGAGTATGTAGTTTTTGACCTTATATGGAACCTCATATCTGAAAATTTGAAAATTCTTAAAAAATTCGACCAAAATCTTGATGTCTCCAATCCTATGTTTTGTATGTTTTTTCCACGTGTCTTGACATCCAATGTATCCATGCAAAGTTTGGTGAAGATCTGAGTATGTAGTTTTTGACCTTATATGGAACCTCCTATCTGAAAATTTGAGAATTCTTGAAAAATTCGTCCAAAATCTTGATGTCTCCAATCTCTTGTTTTGTACGTTTTTTCCACGTGTCTTGACATCCAATGTATCCCTGCAAAGTTTGGTGAAGATCTGAGTATGTAGTTTTTGACCTTATCTGGAACCTTCCATCTGAAAATTTGAAAATTCCTAAAAAATCCGTCCAAAACCTTGATGACCTCAATCTATTGTTTTGTACGTTTTTTCCACGTGTCTTGACATCCAATGTATCCCTGCAATTTTGGTGAAGATCTGAGTATGTAGTTTTTGACCTTATATGGAACCTCTTATCTGAAAATTTGAAAATTCTTAAAAATATTTGACCAAAATCTTGATGTCCCCAATCCTATATTTTGTATGTTTTTTCCACGTGTCTTGACATCCAATGTATTTCTGCAAAGTTTGGTGAAGATCTGAGTATGTCGTTTTTGACCTTATCTGGAACATCCTTTCTGAACATTTGAAAATTCTTAAAAAAATTCGTCCAAAATCTTGATGTCTCCAATCTCTTGTTTTGTACGTTTTTTCCACGTGTCTTGACATCCAATGTATCCCTGCAAAGTTTGGTGAAGATCTGAGTATGTAGTTTTTGAACTTATATGGAACCTCCCATCTGAAAATTTGAAAATTCTTAAAAAATTCGACCAAAATCTTGATGTCTCCAATCCTATGTTTTGTATGTTTTTTCCACGTGTCTTGACATCCAATGTATCCATGCAAAGTTTGGTGAAGATCTGAGTATGTAGTTTTTGACCTTATCTGGAACCTCCCATCTGAAAATTTGAAAATTTTTAAAAAATTCGTCCAAAATCTTGATGTCTCCAATCTCTTGTTTTGTACGTTTTTTCCACGTGTCTTGACCTCCAATGTATCCCTGCAAAGTTTGGTGAAGATCTGAGTATGTCGTTTTTGACCTTATCTGGAACATCCTTTCTGAAAATTTGAAAATTCTTAAAAAATTCGTCCAAAATCTTGATGTCTCCAATCTCTTGTTTTGTACGTTTTTTCCACGTGTCTTGACATCCAATGTATCCCTGCAAAGTTTGGTGTAGATCTGAGTATGTAGTTTTTGACCTTATATGGAACCTCCTTTCTGAAAATTTGAAAATTCTTAAAATATTCGTCCAAAATCTTGATGTCTCCAATCTCTTGTTTTGTACGTTTTTTCCACGTGTCTTGACCTCCAATGTATCCCTGCAAAGTTTGGTGAAGATCTGAGTATGTAGTTTTTGACCTTATATGGAACCTCCTTTCTGAAAATTTGAAAATTCTTAAAAAATTCGACCAAAATCTTGATGTCTCCAATCCTATGTTTTGTATGTTTTTTCCACGTGTCTTGACATCCAATGTATCCATGCAAAGTTTGGTGAAGATCTGAGTATGTAGTTTTTGACCTTATATGGAACCTCCTATCTGAAAATTTGAGAATTCTTGAAAAATTCGTCCAAAATCTTGATGTCTCCAATCTCTTGTTTTGTACGTTTTTTCCACGTGTCTTGACATCCAATGTATCCCTGCAAAGTTTGGTGAAGATCTGAGTATGTAGTTTTTGACCTTATCTGGAACCTCCCATCTGAAAATTTGAAAATTCCTAAAAAATCCGTCCAAAATCTTGATGACCTCAATCTATTGTTTTGTACGTTTTTTCCACGTGTCTTGACATCCAATGTATCCCTGCAATTTTGGTGAAGATCTTAGTATGTAGTTTTTGACCTTATATGGAACCTCTTATCTGAAAATTTGAAAATTCTTAAAAATATTTGACCAAAATCTTGATGTCCCCAATCCTATATTTTGTATGTTTTTTCCACGTGTCTTGACATCCAATGTATTTCTGCAAAGTTTGGTGAAGATCTGAGTATGTCGTTTTTGACCTTATCTGGAACATCCTTTCTGAACATTTGAAAATTCTTAAAAAATTCGTCCAAAATCTTGATGTCTCCAATCTCTTGTTTTGTACGTTTTTTCCACGTGTCTTGACATCCAATGTATCCCTGCAAAGTTTGGTGAAGATCTGAGTATGTAGTTTTTGAACTTATATGGAACCTCCCATCTGAAAATTTGAAAATTCTTAAAAAATTCGACCAAAATCTTGATGTCTCCAATCCTATGTTTTGTATGTTTTTTCCAAGTGTCTTGACATCCAATGTATCCATGCAAAGTTTGGTGAAGATCTGAGTATGTATTTTTTGACCTTATCTGGAACCTCCCATCTGAAAATTTGAAAATTTTTAAAAAATTCGTCCAAAATCTTGATGTCTCCAATCTCTTGTTTTGTACGTTTTTTCCACGTGTCTTGACCTCCAATGTATCCCTGCAAAGTTTGGTGAAGATCTGAGTATGTAGTTTTTGACCTTATATGGAACCTCCTATCTGAAAATTTGAAAATTCTTAAAAAATTTGACCAAAATCTTGATGTCCCCAATCCTATGTTTTGTATGTTTTTTCCACTTGTCTTGACATCCAATGTATCCCTGCAAAGTTTGGTGAAGATCTGAGTATGTCGTTTTTGACCTTATCTGGAACATCCTTTCTGAAAATTTGAAAATTCTTAAAAAATTCGTCCAAAATCTTGATGTCTCCAAACTCTTGTTTTGTACGTTTTTTTCCACGTGTCTTGACATCCAATGTATCCCTGCAAAGTTTGGTGAAGATCTGAGTATGTCGTTTTTGACCTTATCTGGAACATCCTTTCTGAAAATTTGAAAATTCTTAAAAAATTCGTCCAAAATCTTGATGTCTCCAATCTCTTGTTTTGTACGTTTTTTCCACGTGTCTTGACATCCAATGTATCCCTGCAAAGTTTGGTGAAGATCTGAGTATGTAGTTTTTGACCTTATATGGAACCTCCTTTCTGAAAATTTGAAAATTCTTAAAAAATTCGTCCAAAATCTTGATGTCTCCAATCTCTTGTTTTGTACGTTTTTTCCACGTGTCTTGACATCCAATGTATCCCTGCAAAGTTTGGTGAAGATCTGAGTATGTAGTTTTTGACCTTATATGGAACCTCCTTTCTGAAAATTTGAAAATTCTTAAAAAATTCGTCCAAAATCTTGATGTCTCCAATCTCTTGTTTTGTACGTTTTTTCCACGTGTCTTGACATCCAATGTATCCCTGCAAAGTTTGGTGAAGATCTGAGTATGTAGTTTTTGACCTTATATGGAACCTCATATCTGAAAATTTGGTAATTCTTAAAAAATTCGACCAAAATCTTGATGTCTCCAATCCTATGTTTTGTATGTTTTTTCCACGTGTCTTGACATCCAATGTATCCATGCAAAGTTTGGTGAAGATCTGAGTATGTAGTTTTTGACCTTATATGGAACCTCCTATCTGAAAATTTGAAAATTCTTAAAAAATTCGTCCAAAATCTTGATGTCTCCAATCTCTTGTTTTGTACGTTTTTTCCACGTGTCTTGACATCCAATGTATCCCTGCAAAGTTTGGTGAAGATCTGAGTATGTAGTTTTTGACCTTATCTGGAACCTCCCATCTGAAAATTTGAAAATTCCTAAAAAATCCGTCCAAAATCTTGATGACCTCAATCTCTTGTTTTG
This sequence comes from Lepisma saccharinum, assembly GCF_977018435.1. Lineage (NCBI taxonomy): Eukaryota > Metazoa > Arthropoda > Insecta > Zygentoma > Lepismatidae > Lepisma > Lepisma saccharinum. The sequence continues at coordinate 118,639 of NW_028143024.1, forward strand.
TACGTTTTTTCCACGTGTCTTGACATCCAATGTATCCCTGCAAAGTTTGGTGAAGATCTGAGTATGTAGTTTTTGACCTTATATGGAACCTCCCATCTGAAAATTTGAAAATTCCTAAAAAATCCTTCTAAAATCTTGATGTCCCCAATCCTATGTCTTGTATGTTTTTTCCACGTGTCTTGACATCCAATGTATCCCTGCAAAGTTTGGTGAAGATCTGAGTATGTAGTTTTTGACCTTATATGGAACCTCATATCTGAAAATTTGAAAATTCTTAAAAAATTCGACCAAAATCTTGATGTCTCCAATCCTATGTTTTGTATGTTTTTTCCACGTGTCTTGACATCCAATGTATCCATGCAAAGTTTGGTGAAGATCTGAGTATGTAGTTTTTGACCTTATATGGAACCTCCTATCTGAAAATTTGAGAATTCTTGAAAAATTCGTCCAAAATCTTGATGTCTCCAATCTCTTGTTTTGTACGTTTTTTCCACGTGTCTTGACATCCAATGTATCCCTGCAAAGTTTGGTGAAGATCTGAGTATGTAGTTTTTGACCTTATCTGGAACCTCCCATCTGAAAATTTGAAAATTCCTAAAAAATCCGTCCAAAATCTTGATGACCTCAATCTATTGTTTTGTACGTTTTTTCCACGTGTCTTGACATCCAATGTATCCCTGCAAAGTTTGGTGAAGATCTGAGTATGTAGTTTTTGACCTTATATGGAACCTCCTTTCTGAAAATTTGAAAATTCTTAAAAAATTCGACCAAAATCTTGATGTCTCCAATCCTATGTTTTGTATGTTTTTTCCACGTGTCTTGACATCCAATGTATCCATGCAAAGTTTGGTGAAGATCTGAGTATGTAGTTTTTGACCTTATCTGGAACCTCCCATCTGAAAATTTGAAAATTTTTAAAAAATTCGTCCAAAATCTTGATGTCTCCAATCTCTTGTTTTGTACGTTTTTTCCACGTGTCTTGACCTCCAATGTATCCCTGCAAAGTTTGGTGAAGATCTGAGTATGTAGTTTTTGACCTTATATGGAACCTCCTATCTGAAAATTTGAAAATTCTTAAAAAATTTGACCAAAATCTTGATGTCCCCAATCCTATGTTTTGTATGTTTTTTCCACGTGTCTTGACATCCAATGTATCCCTGCAAAGTTTGGTGAAGATCTGAGTATGTCGTTTTTGACCTTATCTGGAACATCCTTTCTGAAAATTTGAAAATTCTTAAAAAATTCGTCCAAAATCTTGATGTCTCCAATCTCTTGTTTTGTACGTTTTTTCCACGTGTCTTGACATCCAATGTATCCCTGCAAAGTTTATTGAAGATCTGAGTATGTCGTTTTTGACCTTATCTGGAACATCCTTTCTGAAAATTTGATAATTCTTAAAAAATTCGTCCAAAATCTTGATGTCTCCAATCTCTTGTTTTGTACGTTTTTTCCACGTGTCTTGACATCCAATGTATCCCTGCAAAGTTTGGTGAAGATCTGAGTATGTAGTTTTTGACCTTATATGGAACCTCCTTTCTGAAAATTTGAAAATTCTTAAAAAATTCGTCCAAAATCTTGATGTCTCCAATCTCTTGTTTTGTACGTTTTTTCCACGTGTCTTGACATCCAATGTATCCATGCAAAGTTTGGTGAAGATCTGAGTATGTAGTTTTTGACCTTATATGGAACCTCCTATCTGAAAATTTGAAAATTCTTAAAAAATTCGTCCAAAATCTTGATGTCTCCAATCTCTTGTTTTGTACGTTTTTTCCACGTGTCTTGACATCCAATGTATCCCTGCAAAGTTTGGTGAAGATCTGAGTATGTAGTTTTTGACCTTATCTGGAACCTCCCATCTGAAAATTTGAAAATTCCTAAAAAATCAGTCCAAAATCTTGATGACCTCAATCTCTTGTTTTGTACGTTTTTTCCACGTGTCTTGACATCCAATGTATCCCTGCAAAGTTTGGTGAAGATCTGAGTATGTAGTTTTTGACCTTATATGGAACCTCCCATCTGAAAATTTGAAAATTCCTAAAAAATCCGTCTAAAATCTTGATGTCCCCAATCCTATGTCTTGTATGTTTTTTCCACGTGTCTTGACATCCAATGTATCCCTGCAAAGTTTGGTGAAGATCTGAGTATGTAGTTTTTGACCTTATATGGAACCTCATATCTGAAAATTTGAAAATTCTTAAAAAATTCGACCAAAATCTTGATGTCTCCAATCCTATGTTTTGTATGTTTTTTCCACGTGTCTTGACATCCAATGTATCCATGCAAAGTTTGGTGAAGATCTGAGTATGTAGTTTTTGACCTTATATGGAACCTCCTATCTGAAAATTTGAGAATTCTTGAAAAATTCGTCCAAAATCTTGATGTCTCCAATCTCTTGTTTTGTACGTTTTTTCCACGTGTCTTGACATCCAATGTATCCCTGCAAAGTTTGGTGAAGATCTGAGTATGTAGTTTTTGACCTTATCTGGAACCTCCCATCTGAAAATTTGAAAATTCCTAAAAAATCCGTCCAAAACCTTGATGACCTCAATCTATTGTTTTGTACGTTTTTTCCACGTGTCTTGACATCCAATGTATCCCTGCAATTTTGGTGAAGATCTGAGTATGTAGTTTTTGACCTTATATGGAACCTCTTATCTGAAAATTTGAAAATTCTTAAAAATATTTGACCAAAATCTTGATGTCCCCAGTCCTATATTTTGTATGTTTTTTCCACGTGTCTTGACATCCAATGTATTTCTGCAAAGTTTGGTGAAGATCTGAGTATGTCGTTTTTGACCTTATCTGGAACATCCTTTCTGAACATTTGAAAATTCTTAAAAAATTCGTCCAAAATCTTGATGTCTCCAATCACTAGTTTTGTACGTTTTTTCCACGTGTCTTGACATCCAATGTATCCCTGCAAAGTTTGGTGAAGATCTGAGTATGTAGTTTTTGAACTTATATGGAACCTCCCATCTGAAAATTTGAAAATTCTTAAAAAATTCGACCAAAATCTTGATGTCTCCAATCCTATGTTTTGTATGTTTTTTCCACGTGTCTTGACATCCAATGTATCCATGCAAAGTTTGGTGAAGATCTGAGTATGTAGTTTTTGACCTTATCTGGAACCTCCCATCTGAAAATTTGAAAATTTTTAAAAAATTCGTCCAAAATCTTGATGTCTCCAATCTCTTGTTTTGTACGTTTTTTCCACGAGTCTTGACCTCCAATGTATCCCTGCAAAGTTTGGTGAAGATCTGAGTATGTCGTTTTTGACCTTATCTGGAACATCCTTTCTGAAAATTTGAAAATTCTTAAAAAATTCGTCCAAAATCTTGATGTCTCCAATCTCTTGTTTTGTACGTTTTTTCCACGTGTCTTGACATCCAATGTATCCCTGCAAAGTTTGGTGTAGATCTGAGTATGTAGTTTTTGACCTTATATGGAACCTCCTTTCTGAAAATTTGAAAATTCTTAAAATATTCGTCCAAAATCTTGATGTCTCCAATCTCTTGTTTTGTACGTTTTTTCCACGTGTCTTGACATCCAATGTATCCCTGCAAAGTTTGGTGAAGATCTGAGTATGTAGTTTTTGACCTTATATGGAACCTCCCATCTGAAAATTTGATAATTCCTAAAAAATCCGTCTAAAATCTTGATGTCTCCACTCTCTTGTTTTGTACTTTTTTTCCACGTGTCTTGACCTCCAATGTATCCCTGCAAAGTTTGGTGAAGATCTGAGTATGTAGTTTTTGACCTTATATGGAACCTCCTTTCTGAAAATTTGAAAATTCTTAAAAAATTCGATCAAAATCTTGATGTCTCCAATCCTATGTTTTGTATGTTTTTTCCACGTGTCTTGACATCCAATGTATCCATGCAAAGTTTGGTGAAGATCTGAGTACGTAGTTTTTGACCTTATATGGAACCTCCTATCTGAAAATTTGAGAATTCTTGAAAAATTCGTCCAAAATCTTGATGTCTCCAATCTCTTGTTTTGTACGTTTTTTCCACGTGTCTTGACATCCAATGTATCCCTGCAAAGTTTGGTGAAGATCTGAGTATGTAGTTTTTGACCTTGTCTGGAACCTCCCATCTGAAAATTTGAAAATTCCTAAAAAATCCGTCCAAAATCTTGATGACCTCAATCTATTGTTTTGTACGTTTTTTCCACGTGTCTTGACATCCAATGTATCCCTGCAATTTTGGTGAAGATCTGAGTATGTAGTTTTTGACCTTATATGGAACCTCTTATCTGAAAATTTGAAAATTCTTAAAAATATTTGACCAAAATCTTGATGTCCCCAATCCTATATTTTGTATGTTTTTTCCACGTGTCTTGACATCCAATGTATTTCTGCAAAGTTTGGTGAAGATATGAGTATGTCGTTTTTGACCTTATCTGGAACATCCTTTCTGAACATTTGAAAATTCTTAAAAAATTCGTCCAAAATCTTGATGTCTCCAATCTCTTGTTTTGTACGTTTTTTCCACGTGTCTTGACATCCAATGTATCCCTGCAAAGTTTGGTGAAGATCTGAGTATGTAGTTTTTGAACTTATATGTAACCTCCCATCTGAAAATTTGAAAATTCTTAAAAAATTCGACCAAAATCTTGATGTCTCCAATCCTATGTTTTGTATGTTTTTTCCACGTGTCTTGACATCCAATGTATCCATGCAAAGTTTGGTGAAGATCTGAGTATGTAGTTTTTGACCTTATCTGGAACCTCCCATCTGAAAATTTGAAAATTTTTAAAAAATTCGTCCAAAATCTTGATGTCTCCAATCTCTTGTTTTGTACGTTTTTTCCACGTGTCTTGACATCCAATGTATCCCTGCAAAGTTTGGTGAAGATCTGAGTATGTAGTTTTTGACCTTATATGGAACCTCCTATCTGAAAATTTGAAAATTCTTAAAAAATTTGACCAAAATCTTGATGTCCCCAATCCTATGTTTTGTATGTTTTTTCCACGTGTCTTGACATCCAATGTATCCCTGCAAAGTTTGGTGAAGATATGAGTATGTCGTTTTTGACCTTATCTGGAACATCCTTTCTGAAAATTTGAAAATTCTTAAAAAATTCGTCCAAAATCTTGATGTCTCCAATCTCTTGTTTTGTACGTTTTTTCCACGTGTCTTGACATCCAATGTATCCCTGCAAAGTTTGGTGAAGATCTGAGTATGTAGTTTTTGACCTTATATGGAACCTCCTTTCTGAAAATTTGAAAATTCTTAAAAAATTCGTCCAAAATCTTGATGTCTCCAATCTCTTGTTTTGTACGTTTTTTCCACGTGTCTTGACATCCAATGTATCCCTGCAAAGTTTGGTGAAGATCTGAGTATGTAGTTTTTGACCTTATATGGAACCTCCTTTCTGAAAATTTGAAACTTCTTAAAAAATTCGTCCAAAATCTTGATGTCTCCAATCTCTTGTTTTGTACGTTTTTTCCACGTGTCTTGACATCCAATGTATCCCTGCAAAGTTTGGTGAAGATCTGAGTATGTAGTTTTTGACCTTATCTGGAACATCCTTTCTGAAAATTTGAAAATTGTTAAAAAATTCGTCCAAAATCTTGATGTCTCCAATCTCTTTTTTGTACGTTTTTTCCACGTGTCTTGACATCCAATGTATCCCTGCAAAGTTTGGTGAAGATCTGAGTATGTAGTTTTTGACCTTATCTGGAACCTCCCATCTGAAAATTTGAAAATTCTTAAAAAATTCGACCAAAATCTTGATGTCTCCAATCTTTTGTTTTGTACGTTTTTTCCACGTGTCTTGACACATAATGTATCCATGCAAAGTTTGGTGAAGATCTGAGTATGTAGTTTTTGACCTTATATGGAACCTCCTATCTGAAAATTTGAAAATTCTTAAAAAATTCGTCCAAAATCTTGATGTCTCCAATCTCTTGTTTTGTACGTTTTTTCCACGTGTCTTGACATCCAATGTATCCCTGCAAAGTTTGGTGAAGATCTGAGTATGTAGTTTTTGACCTTATCTGGAACCTCCCATCTGAAAATTTGAAAATTCCTAAAAAATCTGTGCAAAATCTTGATGACCCCAATCTCTTGTTTTGTACGTTTTTTCCACGTGTCTTGACATCCAATGTATTCCTGCAATGTTTGGTGAAGATCTGAGTATGTAGTTTTTGACCTTATATGGAACCTCCTATCTGAAAATTTGAAAATTCTTAAAAAATTCGACCAAAATCTTGATGTTCCGAATCCTATGTTTTGTATGTTTTTTCCACGTGTCTTGACATCCAATGTATCCATGCAAAGTTTGGTGAAGATCTGAGTATGTAGTTTTTGACCATATATTGAACCTCCCATCTGAAAATTTGAAAATTCTTAAAAAATTCGTCCAAAATCTTGATGACCCCAATCTCTTGTTTTGTACGTTTTTTCCACGTGTCTTGACATCCAAAGTATCCCTGCAAAGTTTGGTGAAGATCTGAGTATGTAGTTTTTGACCTTATATTGAACCTCCCATCTGAAAATTTGAAAATTGTTAAAAAATTCGTCCAAAATCTTGATGTCTCCAATCTCTTGTTTTGTACGTTTTTTCCACGTGTCTTGACATCCAATGTATCCATGCAAAGTTTGGTGAAGATCTGAGTATGTCGTTTTTGACCTTATCTGGAACCTCCCATCTGAAAATTTGAAAATTCTTAAAAAATTCGTCGAAAATCTTGATGTCTCCAATCTTTTGTTTTGTACGTTTTTTCCACGTGTCTTGACATGCAAAGTATCCCTGCAACGTTTGGTGAAGATCTGAGTATGTAGTTTTTGACCTTATCTGGAACCTCCTATCTGAAAATTTGAAAATTCTTCAAAAATTCGTCGAAAATCTTGATGTCTCCAATCTCTTGTTTTGTACGTTTTTTCCACGTGTCTTGACATCCAATGTATTCCTGCAATGTTTGGTGGAGATCTGAGTATGTAGTTTTAGACCTTATCTGGAACCTCCTATCTGAAAATTTGAAAATTCTTCAAAAATTCGTCCAAAATCTTGATGTCTCCAATCTCTTGTTTTGTACGTTTTTTCCACGTGTCTCGACCTCCAATGGATCCCTGCAAAGTTTGGTGAAGATCTGAGTATGTCGTTTTTGACCTTATCTGGAACATCCTTTCTGAAAATTTGAAAATTCTTAAAAAATTCGTCGAAAATCTTGATGTCTCCAATCTCTTGTTTTGTACGTTTTTTCCACGTGTCTTGACATCCAATGTATCCCTGCAAAGTTTGGTGAAGATCTGAGTATGTAGTTTTTGACCTTATATGGAACCTCCTATCTGAAAATTTGAAAATTCTTCAAAAATTCGTCCAAAATCTTGATGTCTCCAATCTCTTGTTTTGTACGTTTTTTCCACGTGTCTCGACCTGCAATGGATCCCTGCAAAGTTTGGTGAAGATCTGAGTATGTCGTTTTTGACCTTATCTGGAACCTCCCATCTGAAAATTTGAAAATTCTTAAAAAATTCGTCGAAAATCTTGATGTCTCCGATCTCTTGTTTTGTACGTTTTTTCCACGTGTCTTGACATGCAAAGTATCCCTGCAACGTTTGGTGAAGATCTGAGTATGTAGTTTTTGACCTTATCTGGAACCTCCTATCTGAAAATTTGAAAATTCTTCAAAAATTCGTCGAAAATCTTGATGTCTCCAATCTCTTGTTTTGTACGTTTTTTCCACGTGTCTTGACATCCAATGTATCCCTGCAATGTTTGGTGGAGATCTGAGTATGTAGTTTTTGACCTTATCTGGGACCTCCTATCAGAAAATTTGAAAATTCTTCAAAAATTCGTCCAAAATCTTGATGTCTCCAATCTCTTCTTTTGTACGTTTTTTCCACGTGTCTCGACCTCCAATGTATCCCTGCAAAGTTTGGTGAAGATCTGAGTATGTCGTTTTTGACCTTATCTGGAACATCCTTTCTGAAAATTTGAAAATTCTTAAAAAATTCGTCGAAAATCTTGATGTCTCCAATCTCTTGTTTTGTACGTTTTTTCCACGTGTCTTGACATCCAATGGATCCCTGCAAAGTTTGGTGAAGATCTGAGTATGTAGTTTTTGACCTTATATGGAACCCCCTTTCTGAAAATTTGAAAATTCTCAAAAAATTCGTCCATAATCTTGATGTCTCCAATCTCTTGTTTTGTACGTTTTTTCCACGTGTCTTGACATCCAATGTATCCCTGCAAAGTTTGGTGAAGATCTGAGTATGTAGTTTTTGACCTTATCTGGAACCTCCCATCTGAAAATTTGAAAATTCTTAAAAAATTCGTCCAAAATCTTGATGACCCCAATCTCTTGTTTTGTACGTTTTTTCCACGTGTCTTGACATCCAAAGTATCCCTGCAAAGTTTGGTGAAGATCTGAGTATGTAGTTTTTGACCTTATATTGAACCTCCCATCTGAAAATTTGAAAATTCTTAAAAAATTCGTCCAAAATCTTGATGTCTCCAATCTCTTGTTTTGTACGTTTTTTCCACGTGTCTTGACATCCAATGTATCCATGCAAAGTTTGGTGAAGATCTGAGTATGTCGTTTTTGACCTTATCTGGAACCTCCCATCTGAAAATTTGAAAATTCTTAAAAAATTCGTCGAAAATCTTGATGTCTCCAATCTTTTGTTTTGTACGTTTTTTCCACGTGTCTTGACATGCAAAGTATCCCTGCAACGTTTGGTGAAGATCTGAGTATGTAGTTTTTGACCTTATCTGGAACCTCCTATCTGAAAATTTGAAAATTCTTCAAAAATTCGTCGAAAATCTTGATGTCTCCAATCTCTTGTTTTGTACGTTTTTTCCACGCGTCTTGACATCCAATGTATTCCTGCAATGTTTGGTGGAGATCTGAGTATGTAGTTTTAGACCTTATCTGGAACCTCCTATCTGAAAATTTGAAAATTCTTCAAAAATTCGTCCAAAATCTTGATGTCTCCAATCTCTTGTTTTGTACGTTTTTTCCACGTGTCTCGACCTCCAATGGATCCCTGCAAAGTTTGGTGAAGATCTGAGTATGTCGTTTTTGACCTTATCTGGAACATCCTTTCTGAAAATTTGAAAATTCTTAAAAAATTCGTCGAAAATCTTGATGTCTCCAATCTCTTGTTTTGTACGTTTTTTCCACGTGTCTTGACATCCAATGGATCCCTGCAAAGTTTGGTGAAGATCTGAGTATGTCGTTTTTGACCTTATCTGGAACATCCTATCTGAAAATTTGAAAATTCTTAAAAAATTCGTCGAAAATCTTGATGTCTCCAATCTCTTGTTTTGTACGTTTTTTCCACGTGTCTTGACATCCAATGTATCCCTGCAAAGTTTGGTGAAGATCTGAGTATGTAGTTTTTGACCTTATATTGAACCTCCCTTCTGAAAATTTGAAAATTCTTAAAAAATTCGTCCAAAATCTTGATGACCCCAATCTCTTGTTTTGTACGTTTTTCCCACGTGTCTTGACATCCAAAGTATCCCTGCAAAGTTTGGTGAAGATCTGAGTATGTAGTTTTTGACCTTATATTGAACCTCCCATCTGAAAATTTGAAAATTCTTCAAAAATTCGTCCAAAATCTTGATGTCTCCAATCTCTTGTTTTGTACGTTTTTTCCACGTGTCTTGACATCCAATGTATTCCTGCAATGTTTGGTGGAGATCTGAGTATGTAGTTTTAGACCTTATCTAGAACCTCCTATCTGAAAATTTGAAAATTCTTCAAAAATTCGTCCAAAATCTTGATGTCTCCAATCTCTTGTTTTGTACGTTTTTTCCACGTGTCTCGACCTCCAATGGATCCCTGCAAAGTTTGGTGAAGATCTGAGTATGTCGTTTTTGACCTTATCTGGAACATCCTTTCTGAAAATTTGAAAATTCTCAAAAAATTCGTCCAAAATCTTGATGTCTCCAATTTCTTGTTTTGTACGTTTTTTCCACGTGTCTCGACCTCCAATGGATCCCTGCAAAGTTTGGTGAAGATCTGAGTATGTCGTTTTTGACCTTATCTGGAACATCCTTTCTGAAAATTTGAAAATTCTTAAAAAATTCGTCGAAAATCTTGATGTCTCCAATCTCTTGTTTTGTACGTTTTTTCCACGTGTCTTGACATCCAATGTATCCCTGCAAAGTTTGGTGAAGATCTGAGTATGTAGTTTTTGACCTTATATTGAACCTCCCATCTGAAAATTTGAAAATTCTTAAAAAATTCGTCCAAAATCTTGATGACCCCAATCTCTTGTTTTGTACGTTTTTTCCACGTGTCTTGACATCCAAAGTATCCCTGCAAAGTTTGGTGAAGATCTGAGTATGTAGTTTTTGACCTTATATTGAACCTCCCATCTGAAAATTTGAAAATTCTTAAAAAATTCGTCCAAAATCTTGATGTCTCCAATCTCTTGTTTTGTACGTTTTTTCCACGTGTCTTGACATCCAATGTATCCCTGCAAAGTTTGGTGAAGATCTGAGTATGTCGTTTTTGACCTTATCTGGAACATCCTTTCTGAAAATTTGAAAATTCTTAAAAAATTCGTCGAAAATCTTGATGTCTCCAATCTTTTGTTTTGTACGTTTTTTCCACGTGTCTTGACATGCAAAGTATCCCTGCAACGTTTGGTGAAGATCTGAGTATGTAGTTTTTGACCTTATCTGGAACCTCCTATCTGAAAATTTGAAAATTCTTCAAAAATTCGTCGAAAATCTTGATGTCTCCAATCTCTTGTTTTGTACCTTTTTTTCCACGTGTCTTGACATCCAATGTATTCCTGCAATGTTTGGTGGAGATCTGAGTATGTAGTTTTAGACCTTATCTGGAACCTCCTATCTGAAAATTTGAAAATTCTTCAAAAATTCGTCCAAAATCTTGATGTCTCCAATCTCTTGTTTTGTACGTTTTTTCCACGTGTCTCGACCTCCAATGGATCCCTGCAAAGTTTGGTGAAGATCTGAGTATGTCGTTTTTGACCTTATCTGGAACATCCTTTCTGAAAATTTGAAAATTCTTAAAAAATTCGTCGAAAATCTTGATGTCTCCAATCTCTTGTTTTGTACGTTTTTTCCACGTTTCTTGACATCCAATGTATCCCTGCAAAGTTTGGTGAAGATCTGAGTATGTAGTTTTTGACCTTATATGGAACCTCCTATCTGAAAATTTGAAAATTCTTAAAAAATTCGTCCAAAATCTTGATGTCTCCAATCTCTTGTTTTGTACGTTTTTTCCACGTGTCTCGACCTCCAATGGATCCCTGCAAAGTTTGGTGAAGATCTGAGTATGTCGTTTTTTACCTTATCTGGAACCTCCCATCTGAAAATTTGAAAATTCTTAAAAAATTCGTCGAAAATCTTGATGTCTCCGATCTCTTGTTTTGTACGTTTTTTCCACGTGTCTTGACATGCAAAGTATTCCTGCAAAGTTTGGTGAAGATCTGAGTATGTAGTTTTTGACCTCATCTGGAACCTCCTATCTGAAAATTTGAAAATTCTTAAAAAATCCGTGCAAAATCTTGATGACCCCAATCTCTTGTTTTGTACGTTTTTTCCACGTGTCTTGACATCCAATGTATTCCTGCAATGTTTGGTGAAGATCTGAGTATGTAGTTTTTGACCTTATATGGAACCTCCTATCTGAAAATTTGAAAATTCTTAAAAAATTCGACCAAAATCTTGATGTTCCGAATCCTATGTTTTGTATGTTTTTTCCACGTGTCTTGACATCCAATGTATCCATGCAAAGTTTGGTGAAGATCTGAGTATGTAGTTTTTGACCTTATATTGAACCTCCCATCTGAAAATTTGAAAATTCTTAAAAAATTCGTCCAAAATCTTGATGACCCCAATCTCTTGTTTTGTACGTTTTTTCCACGTGTCTTGACATCCAAAGTATCCCTGCAAAGTTTGGTGAAGATCTGAGTATGTAGTTTTTGACCTTATATGGAACCTCCTTTCTGAAAATTTGAGAATTCTTAAAAAATTCGTCCAAAATCTTGATGTCTCCAATCTTTTGTTTTGTACGTTTTTTCCACGTGTCTTGACATCCAATGTATCCCTGCAAAGTTTGGTGAAGATCTGAGTATGTAGTTTTTGACCTTATCTGGAACATCCTTTCTGAAAATTTGAAAATTGTTAAAAAATTCGTCCAAAATCTTGATGTCTCCAATCTCTTTTTTGTACGTTTTTTCCACGTGTCTTGACATCCAATGTATCCCTGCAAAGTTTGGTGAAGATCTGAGTATGTAGTTTTTGACCTTATCTGGAACCTCCCATCTGAAAATTTGAAAATTCTTAAAAAATTCGACCAAAATCTTGATGTCTCCTATCTTTTGTTTTGTACGTTTTTTCCACGTGTCTTGACACATAATGTATCCCTGCAGAGTTTGGTGAAGATCTGAGTATGTAGTTTTTGACCTTATATGGAACCTCCTATCTGAAAATTTGAAAATTCTTAAAAAATTCGTCCAAAATCTTGATGTCTCCAATCTCTTGTTTTGTACGTTTTTTCCACGTGTCTTGACATCCAATGTATCCCTGCAAAGTTTGGTGAAGATCTGAGTATGTAGTTTTTGACCTTATCTGGAACCTCCCATCTGAAAATTTGAAAATTCCTAAAAAATCCGTGCAAAATCTTGATGACCCCAATCTCTTGTTTTGTACGTTTTTTCCACGTGTCTTGACATCCAATGTATTCCTGCAATGTTTGGTGAAGATCTGAGTATGTAGTTTTTGACCTTATATGGAACCTCCTATCTGAAAATTTGAAAATTCTTAAAAAATTCGACCAAAATCTTGATGTTCCGAATCCTATGTTTTGTATGTTTTTTCCACGTGTCTTGACATCCAATGTATCCATGCAAAGTTTGGTGAAGATCTGAGTATGTAGTTTTTGACCTTATATTGAACCTCCCATCTGAAAATTTGAAAATTCTTAAAAAATTCGTCCAAAATCTTGATGACCCCAATCTCTTGTTTTGTACGTTTTTTCCACGTGTCTTGACATCCAAAGTATCCCTGCAAAGTTTGGTGAAGATCTGAGTATGTAGTTTTTGACCTTATATTGAACCTCCCATCTGAAAATTTGAAAATTCTTAAAAAATTCGTCCAAAATCTTGATGTCTCCAATCTCTTGTTTTGTACGTTTTTTCCACGTGTCTTGACATCCAATGTATCCATGCAAAGTTTGGTGAAGATCTGAGTATGTCGTTTTTGACCTTATCTGGAACCTCCCATCTGAAAATTTGAAAATTCTTAAAAAATTCGTCGAAAATCTTGATGTCTCCAATCTTTTGTTTTGTACGTTTTTTCCACGTGTCTTGACATGCAAAGTATCCCTGCAACGTTTGGTGAAGATCTGAGTATGTAGTTTTTGACCTTATCTGGAACCTCCTATCTGAAAATTTGAAAATTCTTCAAAAATTCGTCGAAAATCTTGATGTCTCCAATCTCTTGTTTTGTACGTTTTTTCCACGTGTCTTGACATCCAATGTATTCCTGCAATGTTTGGTGGAGATCTGAGTATGTAGTTTTAGACCTTATCTGGAACCTCCTATCTGAAAATTTGAAAATTCTTCAAAAATTCGTCCAAAATCTTGATGTCTCCAATCTCTTGTTTTGTACGTTTTTTCCACGTGTCTTGACACATAATGTATCCATGCAAAGTTTGGTGAAGATCTGAGTATGTAGTTTTTGACCTTATATGGAACCTCCTATCTGAAAATTTGAAAATTCTTAAAAAATTCGTCCAAAATTTTGATGTCTCCAATCTCTTGTTTTGTACGTTTTTTCCACGTGTCTTGACATCCAATGTATCCCTGCAATGTTTGGTGAAGATCTGAGTATGTAGTTTTTGACCTTATATGGAACCTCCTATCTGAAAATTTGAAAATTCTTAAAAAATTCGACCAAAATCTTGATGTCTCCAATCTCTTGTTTTGTACGTTTTTTCCACGTGTCTTGACATCCAATGTATCCCTGCAAAGTTTGGTGAAGATCTGAGTATGTAGTTTTTGACCTTATATTGAACCTCCCATCTGAAAATTTGAAAATTCTTAAAAAATTCGTCCAAAATCTTGATGTCTCCAATCTCTTGTTTTGTACGTTTTTTCCACGTGTCTTGATATCCAATGTATCCCTGCAAAGTTTGGTGAAGATCTGAGTATGTAGTTTTTGACCTTATATGGAACCTCCTATCTGAAAATTTGAAAATTCTTAAAAAATTCGACCAAAATCTTGATGTTCCGAATCCTATGTTTTGTATGTTTTTTCCACGTGTCTTGACATGCAAAGTATTCCTGCAAAGTTTGGTGAAGATCTGAGTATGTAGTTTTTGACCTTATCTGGAACCTCCTATCTGAAAATTTGAAAATTCTTAAAAAATTCGTCGAAAATCTTGATGTCTCCGATCTCTTGTTTTGTACGTTTTTTCCACGTGTCTTGACATGCAAAGTATTCCTGCAAAGTTTGGTGAAGATCTGAGTATGTAGTTTTTGACCTTATCTGGAACCTCCCATCTGAAAATTTGAAAATTCCTAAAAAATCCGTCCAAAATCTTGATGACCCCAATCTCTTGTTTTGTACGTTTTTTCCACGTGTCTTGACATCCAATGTATCCCTGCAATGTTTGGTGAAGATCTGAGTATGTCGTTTTTGACCTTATCTGGAACCTCCCATCTGAAAATTTGAAAATTCTTAAAAAATTCGTCGAAAATCTTGATGTCTCCAATCTTTTGTTTTGTACGTTTTTTCCACGTGTCTTGACATGCAAAGTATCCCTGCAACGTTTGGTGAAGATATGAGTATGTAGTTTTTGACCTTATCTGGAACCTCCTATCTGAAAATTTGAAAATTCTTCAAAAATTCGTCGAAAATCTTGATGTCTCCAATCTCTTGTTTTGTACGTTTTTTCCACGTGTCTTGACATCCAATGTATTCCTGCAATGTTTGGTGGAGATCTGAGTATGTAGTTTTAGACCTTATCTGGAACCTCCTATCTGAAAATTTGAAAATTCTTCAAAAATTCGTCGAAAATCTTGATGTCTCCAATCTCTTTTTTGTACGTTTTTTCCACGTGTCTTGACATCCAATGTATCCCTGCAAAGTTTGGTGAAGATCTGAGTATGTCGTTTTTGACCTTATCTGGAACATCCTTTCTGAAAATTTGAAAATTCTTAAAAAATTCGTCGAAAATCTTGATGTCTCCAATCTCTTGTTTTGTACGTTTTTTCCACGTGTCTTGACATCCAATGTATCCCTGCAAAGTTTGGTGAAGATCTGAGTATGTAGTTTTTGACCTTATATGGAACCTCCTATCTGAAAATTTGAAAATTCTTAAAAAATTCGTTCAAAATCTTGATGTCTCCAATCTCTTGTTTTGTACGTTTTTTCCACGTGCCTCGACCTCCAATGGATCCCTGCAAAGTTTGGTGAAGATCTGAGTATGTCGTTTTTGACCTTATCTGGAACCTCCCATCTGAAAATTTGAAAATTCTTAAAAAATTCGTCGAAAATCTTGATGTCTCCGATCTCTTGTTTTGTACGTTTTTTCCACGTGTCTTGACATGCAAAGTATTCCTGCAAAGTTTGGTGAAGATCTGAGTATGTAGTTTTTGACCTCATCTGGAACCTCCTATCTGAAAATTTGAAAATTCTTAAAAAATTCGTCCAAAATCTTGATGTCTCCAATCTCTTGTTTTGTACGTTTTTTCCACGTGTCTTGACATCCAATGTATCCCTGCAATGTTTGGTGAAGATCTGAGTATGTAGTTTTTGACCTTATCTGGAACCTCCCATCTGAAAATTTGAAAATTCCTAAAAAATCCGTCCAAAATCTTGATGACCCCAATCTCTTGTTTTGTACTTTTTTTCCACGTGTCTCGACCTCCAATGTATCCCTGCAAAGTTTGGTGAAGATCTGAGTATGTAGTTTTTGACCTTATATGGAACCTCCTATCTGAAAATTTGAAAATTCTTAAAAAATTCGTCCAAAATCTTGATGTCACCAATCCTATGTTTTGTATGTTTTTTCCACGTGTCTTGACATCCAATGTATCCATGCAAAGTTTGGTGAAGATCTGAGTATGTCGTTTTTGACCTTATCTGGAACCTCCCATCTGAAAATTTGAAAATTCTTAAAAAATTCGTCGAAAATCTTGATGTCTCCGATCTCTTGTTTTGTACGTTTTTTCCACGTGTCTTGACATGCAAAGTATTCCTGCAAAGTTTGGTGAAGATCTGAGTATGTAGTTTTTGACCTCATCTTAAACCTCCTATCTGAAAATTTGAAAATTCTTAAAAAATTCGTCCAAAATCTTGATGTCTCCAATCTCTTGTTTTGTACGTTTTTTCCACGTGTCTTGACATCCAATGTATCCCTGCAATGTTTGGTGAAGATCTGAGTATGTAGTTTTTGACCTTATCTGGAACCTCCCATCTGAAAATTTGAAAATTCCTAAAAAATCCGTCCAAAATCTTGATGAACCCAATCTCTTGTTTTGTACTTTTTTTCCACGTGTCTTGACATCCAATGTATCCCTGCAAAGTTTGGTGAAGATCTGAGTATGTAGTTTTTGATCTTATCTGGAACTTCCTATCTGAAAATTTGAAAATTCTTAAAAAATTCATCCAAAATCTTGATGTCTCCAATCTCTTGTTTTGTACGTTTTTTCCACGTGTCTTGATATCCAATGTATCCCTGCAAAGTTTGGTGAAGATCTGAGTATGTTGTTTTTGACCTTATCTGGAACATCCTTTCTGAAAATTTGAAAATTGTTAAAAAATTCGTCCAAAATTTTGATGTCTCCTATCTCTTGTTTTGTACGTTTTTTCCACGTGTCTTGACATCCAATGTATCCCTGCAAAGTTTGGTGAAGATCTGAGTATGTAGTTTTTGACCTTATCTGGAACCTCCCATCTGAAAATTTGAAAATTCTTAAAAAATTCGACCAATATCTTGATGTCTCCAATCTCTTGTTTTGTACGTTTTTTCCACGTGTCTTGACACATAATGTATCCATGCAAAGTTTGGTGAAGATCTGAGTATGTAGTTTTTGACCTTATATGGAACCTCCTATCTGAAAATTTAAAAATTCTTAAAAAATTCGTCCAAAATCTTGATGTCTCCAATCTCTTGTTTTGTACGTTTTTTCCACGTGTCTTGACATCCAATGTATCCCTGCAAAGTTTGGTGAAGATCTGAGTATGTAGTTTTTGACCTTATCTGGAACCTCCCATCTGAAAATTTGAAAATTCTTAAAAAATTCGACCAAAATCTTGATGTCTCCAATCTTTTGTTTTGTACGTTTTTTCCACGTGTCTTGACACATAATGTATCCATGCAAAGTTTGGTGAAGATCTGAGTATGTAGTTTTTGACCTTATATGGAACCTCCTATCTGAAAATTTGAAAATTCTTAAAAAATTCGTCCAAAATCTTGATGACCCCAATCTCTTGTTTTGTACGTTTTTTCCACGTGTCTTGACATCCAATGTATCCCTGCAAAGTTTGGTGAAGATCTGAGTATGTAGTTTTTGACCTTATCTGGAACCTCCCATCTGAAAATTTGAAAATTCCTAAAAAATCCGTGCAAAATCTTGATGACCCCAATCTCTTGTTTTGTACGTTTTTTCCACGTGTCTTGACATCCAATGTATCCATGCAAAGTTTTTTGAAGATCTGAGTATGTCGTTTTTGACCTTATCTGGAACCTCCCATCTGAAAATTTGAAAATTCTTAAAAAATTCGTCGAAAATCTTGATGTCTCCAATCTTTTGTTTTGTACGTTTTTTCCACGTGTCTTGACATGCAAAGTATCCCTGCAACGTTTGGTGAAGATCTGAGTATGTAGTTTTTGACCTTATCTGGAACCTCCCATCTGAAAATTTGAAAATTCCTAAAAAATCCGTCCAAAATCTTGATGACCCCAATCTCTTGTTTTGTACGTTTTTTCCACGTGTCTTGACATCCAATGTATCCCTGCAAAGTTTGGTGAAGATCTGAGTATGTAGTTTTTGACCTTATCTGGAACCTCCTATCTGAAAATTTGAAAATTCTTAAAAAATTCGTCCAAAATCTTGATGTCTCCAATCTCTTGTTTTGTACGTTTTTTCCACGTGTCTTGATATCCAATGTATCCCTGCAAAGTTTGGTGAAGATCTGAGTATGTCGTTTTTGACCTTATCTGGAACATCCTTTCTGAAAATTTGAAAATTGTTAAAAAGTTCGTCCAAAATCTTGATGTCTCCTATCTCTTGTTTTGTACGTTTTTTCCACGTGTCTTGACATCCAATGTATCCCTGCAAAGTTTGGTGAAGATCTGAGTATGTAGTTTTTGACCTTATCTGGAACCTCCCATCTGAAAATTTGAAAATTCTTAAAAAATTCGACCAAAATCTTGATGTCTCCAATCTCTTCTTTTGTACGTTTTTTCCACGTGTCTTGACACATAATGTATCCATGCAAAGTTTGGTGAAGATCTGAGTATGTAGTTTTTGACCTTATATGGAACCTCCTATCTGAAAATTTGAAAATTCTTAAAAAATTTGACCAAAATCTTGATGTCCCCAATCCTATGTTTTGTATGTTTTTTCCACGTGTCTTGACATCCAATGTATCCCTGCAGAGTTTGGTGAAGATCTGAGTATGTAGTTTTTGACCTTATCTGGAACCTCCCATCTGAAAATTTGAAAATTCTTAAAAAATTCGTCGAAAATCTTGATGTCTCCAATCTCTTGTTTTGTACGTTTTTTCCACGTGTCTTGACATCCAATGTATCCCTGCAAAGTTTGGTGAAGATCTGAGTATGTCGTTTTTGACCTTATCTGGAACATCCTTTCTGAAAATTTGAAAATTCTTAAAAAATTCGTCGAAAATCTTGATGTCTCCAATCTCTTGTTTTGTACGTTTTTTCCACGTGTCTTGACATCCAATGTATCCCTGCAAAGTTTGGTGAAGATCTGAGTATGTAGTTTTTGACCTTATATGGAACCTCCTATCTGAAAATTTGAATATTCTTAAAAAATTCGTTCAAAATCTTGATGTCTCCAATCTCTTGTTTTGTACGTTTTTTCCACGTGCCTCGACCTCCAATGGATCCCTGCAAAGTTTGGTGAAGATCTGAGTATGTCGTTTTTGACCTTATCTGGAACCTCCCATCTGAAAATTTGAAAATTCTTAAAAAATTCGTCGAAAATCTTGATGTCTCCGATCTCTTGTTTTGTACGTTTTTTCCACGTGTCTTGACATGCAAAGTATTCCTGCAAAGTTTGGTGAAGATCTGAGTATGTAGTTTTTGACCTCATCTGGAACCTCCTATCTGAAAATTTGAAAATTCTTAAAAAATTCGTCCAAAATCTTGATGTCTCCAATCTCTTGTTTTGTACGTTTTTTCCACGTGTCTTGACATCCAATGTATCCCTGCAATGTTTGGTGAAGATCTGAGTATGTAGTTTTTGACCTTATCTGGAACCTCCCATCTGAAAATTTGAAAATTCCTAAAAAATCCGTCCAAAATCTTGATGACCCCAATCTCTTGTTTTGTACTTTTTTCCACGTGTCTCGACCTCCAATGTATCCCTGCAAAGTTTGGTGAAGATCTGAGTATGTAGTTTTTGACCTTATATGGAACCTCCTATCTGAAAATTTGAAAATTCTTAAAAAATTCGTCCAAAATCTTGATGTCACCAATCCTATGTTTTGTATGTTTTTTCCACGTGTCTTGACATCCAATGTATCCATGCAAAGTTTGGTGAAGATCTGAGTATGTCGTTTTTGACCTTATCTGGAACCTCCCATCTGAAAATTTGAAAATTCTTAAAAAATTCGTCGAAAATCTTGATGTCTCCGATCTCTTGTTTTGTACGTTTTTTCCACGTGTCTTGACATGCAAAGTATTCCTGCAAAGTTTGGTGAAGATCTGAGTATGTAGTTTTTGACCTCATCTTAAACCTCCTATCTGAAAATTTGAAAATTCTTAAAAAATTCGTCCAAAATCTTGATGTCTCCAATCTCTTGTTTTGTACGTTTTTTCCACGTGTCTTGACATCCAATGTATCCCTGCAATGTTTGGTGAAGATCTGAGTATGTAGTTTTTGACCTTATCTGGAACCTCCCATCTGAAAATTTGAAAATTCCTAAAAAATCCGTCCAAAATCTTGATGAACCCAATCTCTTGTTTTGTACTTTTTTTCCACGTGTCTTGACATCCAATGTATCCCTGCAAAGTTTGGTGAAGATCTGAGTATGTAGTTTTTGATCTTATCTGGAACTTCCTATCTGAAAATTTGAAAATTCTTAAAAAATTCATCCAAAATCTTGATGTCTCCAATCTCTTGTTTTGTACGTTTTTTCCACGTGTCTTGATATCCAATGTATCCCTGCAAAGTTTGGTGAAGATCTGAGTATGTTGTTTTTGACCTTATCTGGAACATCCTTTCTGAAAATTTGAAAATTGTTAAAAAATTCGTCCAAAATTTTGATGTCTCCTATCTCTTGTTTTGTACGTTTTTTCCACGTGTCTTGACATCCAATGTATCCCTGCAAAGTTTGGTGAAGATCTGAGTATGTAGTTTTTGACCTTATCTGGAACCTCCCATCTGAAAATTTGAAAATTCTTAAAAAATTCGACCAATATCTTGATGTCTCCAATCTCTTGTTTTGTACGTTTTTTCCACGTGTCTTGACACATAATGTATCCATGCAAAGTTTGGTGAAGATCTGAGTATGTAGTTTTTGACCTTATATGGAACCTCCTATCTGAAAATTTAAAAATTCTTAAAAAATTCGTCCAAAATCTTGATGTCTCCAATCTCTTGTTTTGTACGTTTTTTCCACGTGTCTTGACATCCAATGTATCCCTGCAAAGTTTGGTGAAGATCTGAGTATGTAGTTTTTGACCTTATCTGGAACCTCCCATCTGAAAATTTGAAAATTCTTAAAAAATTCGACCAAAATCTTGATGTCTCCAATCTTTTGTTTTGTACGTTTTTTCCACGTGTCTTGACACATAATGTATCCATGCAAAGTTTGGTGAAGATCTGAGTATGTAGTTTTTGACCTTATATGGAACCTCCTATCTGAAAATTTGAAAATTCTTAAAATATTCGTCCAAAATCTTGATGACCCCAATCTCTTGTTTTGTACGTTTTTTCCACGTGTCTTGACATCCAATGTATCCCTGCAAAGTTTGGTGAAGATCTGAGTATGTAGTTTTTGACCTTATCTGGAACCTCCCATCTGAAAATTTGAAAATTCCTAAAAAATCCGTGCAAAATCTTGATGACCCCAATCTCTTGTTTTGTACGTTTTTTCCACGTGTCTTGACATCCAATGTATCCATGCAAAGTTTTTTGAAGATCTGAGTATGTCGTTTTTGACCTTATCTGGAACCTCCCATCTGAAAATTTGAAAATTCTTAAAAAATTCGTCGAAAATCTTGATGTCTCCAATCTTTTGTTTTGTACGTTTTTTCCACGTGTCTTGACATGCAAAGTATCCCTGCAACGTTTGGTGAAGATCTGAGTATGTAGTTTTTGACCTTATCTGGAACCTCCCATCTGAAAATTTGAAAATTCCTAAAAAATCCGTCCAAAATCTTGATGACCCCAATCTCTTGTTTTGTACGTTTTTTCCACGTGTCTTGACATCCAATGTATGCCTGCAAAGTTTGGTGAAGATCTGAGTATGTAGTTTTTGACCTTATCTGGAACCTCCTATCTGAAAATTTGAAAATTCTTAAAAAATTCGTCCAAAATCTTGATGTCTCCAATCTCTTGTTTTGTACGTTTTTTCCACGTGTCTTGATATCCAATGTATCCCTGCAAAGTTTGGTGAAGATCTGAGTATGTCGTTTTTGACCTTATCTGGAACATCCTTTCTGAAAATTTGAAAATTGTTAAAAAGTTCGTCCAAAATCTTGATGTCTCCTATCTCTTGTTTTGTACGTTTTTTCCACGTGTCTTGACATCCAATGTATCCCTGCAAGGTTTGGTGAAGATCTGAGTATGTAGTTTTTGACCTTATCTGGAACCTCCCATCTGAAAATTTGAAAATTCTTAAAAAATTCGACCAAAATCTTGATGTCTCCAATCTCTTCTTTTGTACGTTTTTTCCACGTGTCTTGACACATAATGTATCCATGCAAAGTTTGGTGAAGATCTGAGTATGTAGTTTTTGACCTTATATGGAACCTCCTATCTGAAAATTTGAAAATTCTTAAAAAATTTGACCAAAATCTTGATGTCCCCAATCCTATGTTTTGTATGTTTTTTCCACGTGTCTTGACATCCAATGTATCCCTGCAGAGTTTGGTGAAGATCTGAGTATGTAGTTTTTGACCTTATCTGGAACCTCCCATCTGAAAATTTGAAAATTCTTAAAAAATTCGTCGAAAATCTTGATGTCTCCAATCTCTTGTTTTGTACGTTTTTTCCACGTGTCTTGACATGCAAAGTATCCCTGCAACGTTTGGTGAAGATCTGAGTATGTAGTTTTTGACCTTATCTGGAACCTCCTATCTGAAAATTTGAAAATTCTTAAAAAATTCGTCCAAAATCTTGATGTCTCCAATCTCTTGTTTTGTACGTTTTTTCCACGTGTCTTGACATCCAATGTATCCCTGCAATGTTTGGTGAAGATCTGAGTATGTAGTTTTTGACCTTATATGGAACCTCCTATCTGAAAATTTGAAAATTCTTAAAAAATTCGTCCAAAATCTTGATGTCTCCAATCTCTTGTTTTGTACGTTCTTTCCACGTGTCTTGACATCCAATGTATCCCTGCAATGTTTGGTGAAGATCTGAGTATGTAGTTTTTGACCTTATATGGAACCTCCTATCTGAAAATTTGAAAATTCTTAAAAAAATTTAACAAAATCTTGATGTCCCCAATCCTATGTTTTGTATGTTTTTTCCACGCGTCTTGACATACAATGTATCCCTGCAGAGTTTGGTGAAGATCTGAGTATGTAGTTTTTGACCTTATCTGGAACCTCCCATCTGAAAATTTGAAAATTCCTAAAAAATCCGTCCAAAATTTTGTTGACCCCAATCTCTTGTTTTGTACGTTTTTTCCACGTGTCTTGACATCCAATGTATCCCTGCAAAGTTTGGTGAAGATCTGAGTACGTAGTTTTTGACCTTATCTGGAACCGCATTTCTGAAAATTTGAAAATTCTTAAAAAAATCGTCCAAAATCTTGATGTCTCCAATCTCTTGTTTTGTACGTTTTTTCCACGTGTCTTGACATCCAATGTATCCCTGCAAAGTTTGGTGAAGATCTGAGTATGTAGTTTTTGACCTTATCTGGAACCTCCTATCTGAAAATTTGAAAATTCTTAAAAAATTCGTCCAAAATCTTGATGTCTCCAATCTCTTGTTTTGTACGTTTTTTCCACGTGTCTTGATATCCAATGTATCCCTGCAAAGTTTGGTGAAGATCTGAGTACGTCGTTTTTGACCTTATCTGGAACATCCTTTCTGAAAATTTGAAAATTGTTAAAAAATTCGTCCAAAATCTTGATGTCTCCTATCTCTTGTTTTGTACGTTTTTTCCACGTGTCTTGACATCCAATGTATCCCTGCAAAGTTTGGTGAAGATCTGAGTATGTAGTTTTTGACCTTATCTGGAACCTCCCATCTGAAAATTTGAAAATTCTTAAAAAATTCGACCAAAATCTTGATGTCTCCAATCTCTTGTTTTGTACGTTTTTTCCACGTGTCTTGACACATAATGTATCCATGCAAAGTTTGGTGAAGATCTGAGTATGTAGTTTTTGACCTTATATGGAACCTCCTATCTGAAAATTTGAAAATTCTTAAAAAATTTGACCAAAATCTTGATGTCCCCAATCCTATGTTTTGTATGTTTTTTCCACGTGTCTTGACATCCAATGTATCCATGCAAAGTTTGGTGAAGATCTGAGTATGTAGTTTTTGACCTTATCTGGAACCTCCCATCTGAAAATTTGAAAATTCTTAAAAAATTCGTCCAAAATCTTGATGTCTCCAATCTCTTGTTTTGTACGTTTTTTCCACGTGTCTTGACATGCAAAGTATCCCTGCAACGTTTGGTGAAGATCTGAGTATGTAGTTTTTGACCTTATCTGGAACCTCCTATCTGAAAATTTGAAAATTCTTAAAAAATTCGTCCAAAATCTTGATGTCTCCAATCTCTTGTTTTGTACGTTTTTTCCACGTGTCTTGACATCCAATGTATCCCTGCAATGTTTGGTGAAGATCTGAGTATGTAGTTTTTGACCTCATATGGAGCCTCCTATCTGAAAATTTGAAAATTCTTAAAAAATTCGTCCAAAATCTTGATGTCTCCAATCTCTTGTTTTGTACGTTCTTTCCACGTGTCTTGACATCCAATGTATCCCTGCAATGTTTGGTGAAGATCTGAGTATGTAGTTTTTGACCTTATATGGAACCTCCTATCTGAAAATTTGAAAATTCTTAAAAGAATTTAACAAAATCTTGATGTCCCCAATCCTATGTTTTGTATGTTTTTTCCACGTGTCTTGACATACAATGTATCCCTGCAGAGTTTGGTGAAGATCTGAGTATGTAGTTTTTGACCTTATCTGGAACCTCCCATCTGAAAATTTGAAAATTCCTAAAAAATCCGTCCAAAATCTTGTTGACCCGAATCTCTTGTTTTGTACGTTTTTTCCACGTGTCTTGACATCCAATGTATCCCTGCAAAGTTTGGTGAAGATCTGAGTATGTAGTTTTTGACCTTATCTGGAACCGCATTTCTGAAAATTTGAAAATTTTTAAAAAAATCGTCCAAAATCTTGATGTCTCCAATCTCTTGTTTTGTACGTTTTTTCCACGTGTCTTGACATCCAATGTATCCCTGCAAAGTTTGGTGAAGATCTGAGTATGTAGTTTTTGACCTTATATGGAACCTCCTATCTGAAAATTTGAAAATTCTTAAAAAATTCGTCCAAAATCTTGATGTCTCCAATCTCTTGTTTTGTACGTTTTTTCCACGTGTCTCGACCTCCAATGGATCCCTGCAAAGTTTGGTGAAGATCTGAGTATGTCGTTTTTGACCTTATCTGGAACCTCCCATCTGAAAATTTGAAAATTCTTAAAAAATTCGTCGAAAATCTTGATGTCTCCGATCTCTTGTTTTGTACGTTTTTTCCACGTGTCTTGACATGCAAAGTATTCCTGCAAAGTTTGGTGAAGATCTGAGTATGTAGTTTTTGACCTCATCTGGAACCTCCTATCTGAAAATTTGAAAATTCTTAAAAAATTCGTCCAAAATCTTGATGTCTCCAATCTCTTGTTTTGTACGTTTTTTCCACGTGTCTTGACATCCAATGTATCCCTGCAAAGTTTGGTGAAGATCTGAGTATGTAGTTTTTGACCTTATCTGGAACCTCCTATCTGAAAATTTGAAAATTCTTAAAAAATTCGTCCAAAATCTTGATGTCTCCAATCTCTTGTTTTGTACGTTTTTTCCACGTGTCTTGATATCCAATGTATCCCTGCAAAGTTTGGTGAAGATCTGAGTATGTCGTTTTTGACCTTATCTGGAACATCCTTTCTGAAAATTTGAAAATTGTTAAAAAATTCGTCCAAAATCTTGATGTCTCCTATCTCTTGTTTTGTACGTTTTTTCCACGTGTCTTGACATCCAATGTATCCCTGCAAAGTTTGGTGAAGATCTGAGTATGTAGTTTTTGACCTTATCTGGAACCTCCCATCTGAAAATTTGAAAATTCTTAAAAAATTCGACCAAAATCTTGATGTCTCCAATCTCTTGTTTTGTACGTTTTTTCCACGTGTCTTGACACATAATGTATCCATGCAAAGTTTGGTGAAGATCTGAGTATGTAGTTTTTGACCTTATATGGAACCTCCTATCTGAAAATTTGAAAATTCTTAAAAAATTCGTCCAAAATCTTGATGTCTCCAATCTCTTGTTTTGTACGTTTTTTCCACGTGTCTTGACATTCAATGTATCCCTGCAAAGTTTGGTGAAGATCTGAGTATGTAGTTTTTGACCTTATCTGGAACCTCCCATCTGAAAATTTGAAAATTCCTAAAAAATCCGTCCAAAATCTTGATGACCACAATCTCTTGTTTTGTACGTTTTTTCCACGTGTCTTGACATTCAATGTATCCCTGCAAAGTTTGGTGAAGATCTGAGTATGTAGTTTTTGACCTTATATGGAACCTCCTTTCTGAAAATTTGAAAATTCTTAAAAAATTCGTCCAAAATCTTGAAGACCCCAATCTCTTGTTTTGTACGTTTTTTCCACGTGTCTTGACATCCAATGTATCCCTGCAAAGTTTGGTGAAGATCTGAGTATGTAGTTTTTGACCTTATATGGAACCTCCCATCCGAAAATTTGAAAATTCTTAAAAAATTCGTCGAAAATCTTGATGTCTCCAATCTCTTGTTTTGTACGTTTTTTCCACGTGTCTTGACATGCAAAGTATCCCTGCAACGTTTGGTGAAGATCTGAGTATGTAGTTTTTGACCTTATCTGGAACCTCCTATCTGAAAATTTGAAAATTCTTCAAAAATTCGTCGAAAATCTTGATGTCTCCAATCTCTTGCTTTGTACGTTTTTTCCACGTGTCTTGACATCCAATGTATCCCTGCAATGTTTGGTGGAGATCTGAGTATGTAGTTTTTGACCTTATCTGGAACCTCCTATCTGAAAATTTGAAAATTCTTCAAAAATTCGTCCAAAATCTTGATGTCTCCAATCTCTTGTTTTGTACGTTTTTTCCACGTGTCTCGACCTCCAATGTATCCCTGCAAAGTTAGTGAAGATCTGAGTATGTCGTTTTTGACCTTATCTGGAACATCCTTTCTGAAAATTTGAAAATTCTTAAAAAATTCGTAGAAAATCTTGATGTCTCCAATCTCTTGTTTTGTACGTTTTTTCCACGTTTCTTGACATCCAATGTATCCCTGCAAAGTTTGGTGAAGATCTGAGTATGTAGTTTTTGACCTTATATGGAACCTCCTTTCTGAAAATTTGAAAATTCTCAAAAAATTCGTCCATAATCTTGATGTCTCCAATCTCTTGTTTTGTACGTTTTTTCCACGTGTCTTGACATCCAATGTATCCCTGCAAAGTTTGGTGAAGATCTGAGCATGTAGTTTTTGACCTTATATGGAACCTCCTATCTGAAAATTTGAAAATTCTTAAAAAATTCGTCGAAAATCTTGATGTCACCAATCCTATGTTTTGTATGTTTTTTCCACGTGTCTTGACATCCAATGTATCCATGCAAAGTTTGGTGAAGATCTGAGTATGTCGTTTTTGACCTTATCTGGAACCTCCCATCTGAAAATTTGAAAATTCTTAAAAAATTCGTCGAAAATCTTGATGTCTCCGATCTCTTGTTTTGTACGTTTTTTCCACGTGTCTTGACATGCAAAGTATTCCTGCAAAGTTTGGTGAAGATCTGAGTATGTAGTTTTTGACCTCATCTGGAACCTCCTATCTGAAAATTTGAAAATTCTTCAAAAATTCGTCGAAAATCTTGATGTCTCCAATCTCTTGCTTTGTACGTTTTTTCCACGTGTCTTGACATCCAATGTATCCCTGCAATGTTTGGTGGAGATCTGAGTATGTAGTTTTTGACCTTATCTGGAACCTCCTATCTGAAAATTTGAAAATTCTTCAAAAATTCGTCCAAAATCTTGATGTCTCCAATCTCTTGTTTTGTACGTTTTTTCCACGTGTCTCGACCTCCAATGTATCCCTGCAAAGTTAGTGAAGATCTGAGTATGTCGTTTTTGACCTTATCTGGAACATCCTTTCTGAAAATTTGAAAATTGTTAAAAAATTCGTCCAAAATCTTGATGTCTCCTATCTCTTGTTTTGTACGTTTTTTCCACGTGTCTTGACATCCAATGTATCCCTGCAAAGTTTGGTGAAGATCTGAGTATGTAGTTTTTGACCTTATCTGGAACCTCCCATCTGAAAATTTGAAAATTCTTAAAAAATTCGACCAAAATCTTGATGTCTCCAATCTCTTGTTTTGTACGTTTTTTCCACGTGTCTTGACACATAATGTATCCATGCAAAGTTTGGTGAAGATCTGAGTATGTAGTTTTTGACCTTATATGGAACCTCCTATCTGAAAATTTGAAAATTCTTAAAAAATTTGACCAAAATCTTGATGTCCCCAATCCTATGTTTTGTATGTTTTTTCCACGTGTCTTGACATCCAATGTATCCATGCAAAGTTTGGTGAAGATCTGAGTATGTAGTTTTTGACCTTATCTGGAACCTCCCATCTGAAAATTTGAAAATTCTTAAAAAATTCGTCCAAAATCTTGATGTCTCCAATCTCTTGTTTTGTACGTTTTTTCCACGTGTCTTGACATGCAAAGTATCCCTGCAACGTTTGGTGAAGATCTGAGTATGTAGTTTTTGACCTTATCTGGAACCTCCTATCTGAAAATTTGAAAATTCTTAAAAAATTCGTCCAAAATCTTGATGTCTCCAATCTCTTGTTTTGTACGTTTTTTCCACGTGTCTTGACATCCAATGTATCCCTGCAATGTTTGGTGAAGATCTGAGTATGTAGTTTTTGACCTCATATGGAGCCTCCTATCTGAAAATTTGAAAATTCTTAAAAAATTCGTCCAAAATCTTGATGTCTCCAATCTCTTGTTTTGTACGTTCTTTCCACGTGTCTTGACATCCAATGTATCCCTGCAATGTTTGGTGAAGATCTGAGTATGTAGTTTTTGACCTTATATGGAACCTCCTATCTGAAAATTTGAAAATTCTTAAAAGAATTTAACAAAATCTTGATGTCCCCAATCCTATGTTTTGTATGTTTTTTCCACGTGTCTTGACATACAATGTATCCCTGCAGAGTTTGGTGAAGATCTGAGTATGTAGTTTTTGACCTTATCTGGAACCTCCCATCTGAAAATTTGAAAATTCCTAAAAAATCCGTCCAAAATCTTGTTGACCCGAATCTCTTGTTTTGTACGTTTTTTCCACGTGTCTTGACATCCAATGTATCCCTGCAAAGTTTGGTGAAGATCTGAGTATGTAGTTTTTGACCTTATCTGGAACCGCATTTCTGAAAATTTGAAAATTTTTAAAAAAATCGTCCAAAATCTTGATGTCTCCAATCTCTTGTTTTGTACGTTTTTTCCACGTGTCTTGACATCCAATGTATCCCTGCAAAGTTTGGTGAAGATCTGAGTAATTAGTTTTTGACCTTATATGGAACCTCCTATCTGAAAATTTGAAAATTCTTAAAAAATTCGTCCAAAATCTTGATGTCTCCAATCTCTTGTTTTGTACGTTTTTTCCACGTGTCTCGACCTCCAATGGATCCCTGCAAAGTTTGGTGAAGATCTGAGTATGTCGTTTTTGACCTTATCTGGAACCTCCCATCTGAAAATTTGAAAATTCTTAAAAAATTCGTCGAAAATCTTGATGTCTCCGATCTCTTGTTTTGTACGTTTTTTCCACGTGTCTTGACATGCAAAGTATTCCTGCAAAGTTTGGTGAAGATCTGAGTATGTAGTTTTTGACCTCATCTGGAACCTCCTATCTGAAAATTTGAAAATTCTTAAAAAATTCGTCCAAAATCTTGATGTCTCCAATCTCTTGTTTTGTACGTTTTTTCCACGTGTCTTGACATCCAATGTATCCCTGCAAAGTTTGGTGAAGATCTGAGTATGTAGTTTTTGACCTTATCTGGAACCTCCTATCTGAAAATTTGAAAATTCTTAAAAAATTCGTCCAAAATCTTGATGTCTCCAATCTCTTGTTTTGTACGTTTTTTCCACGTGTCTTGATATCCAATGTATCCCTGCAAAGTTTGGTGAAGATCTGAGTATGTCGTTTTTGACCTTATCTGGAACATCCTTTCTGAAAATTTGAAAATTGTTAAAAAATTCGTCCAAAATCTTGATGTCTCCTATCTCTTGTTTTGTACGTTTTTTCCACGTGTCTTGACATCCAATGTATCCCTGCAAAGTTTGGTGAAGATCTGAGTATGTAGTTTTTGACCTTATCTGGAACCTCCCATCTGAAAATTTGAAAATTCTTAAAAAATTCGACCAAAATCTTGATGTCTCCAATCTCTTGTTTTGTACGTTTTTTCCACGTGTCTTGACACATAATGTATCCATGCAAAGTTTGGTGAAGATCTGAGTATGTAGTTTTTGACCTTATATGGAACCTCCTATCTGAAAATTTGAAAATTCTTAAAAAATTCGTCCAAAATCTTGATGTCTCCAATCTCTTGTTTTGTACGTTTTTTCCACGTGTCTTGACATCCAATGTATCCCTGCAAAGTTTGGTGAAGATCTGAGTATGTAGTTTTTGACCTTATCTGGAACCTCCCATCTGAAAATTTGAAAATTCCTAAAAAATCCGTCCAAAATCTTGATGACCACAATCTCTTGTTTTGTACGTTTTTTCCACGTGTCTTGACATTCAATGTATCCCTGCAAAGTTTGGTGAAGATCTGAGTATGTAGTTTTTGACCTTATATGGAACCTCCTTTCTGAAAATTTGAAAATTCTTAAAAAATTCGTCCAAAATCTTGAAGACCCCAATCTCTTGTTTTGTACGTTTTTTCCACGTGTCTTGACATCCAATGTATCCCTGCAAAGTTTGGTGAAGATCTGAGTATGTAGTTTTTGACCTTATATGGAACCTCCCATCCGAAAATTTGAAAATTCTTAAAAAATTCGTCGAAAATCTTGATGTCTCCAATCTCTTGTTTTGTACGTTTTTTCCACGTGTCTTGACATGCAAAGTATCCCTGCAACGTTTGGTGAAGATCTGAGTATGTAGTTTTTGACCTTATCTGGAACCTCCTATCTGAAAATTTGAAAATTCTTCAAAAATTCGTCGAAAATCTTGATGTCTCCAATCTCTTGCTTTGTACGTTTTTTCCACGTGTCTTGACATCCAATGTATCCCTGCAATGTTTGGTGGAGATCTGAGTATGTAGTTTTTGACCTTATCTGGAACCTCCTATCTGAAAATTTGAAAATTCTTCAAAAATTCGTCCAAAATCTTGATGTCTCCAATCTCTTGTTTTGTACGTTTTTTCCACGTGTCTCGACCTCCAATGTATCCCTGCAAAGTTAGTGAAGATCTGAGTATGTCGTTTTTGACCTTATCTGGAACATCCTTTCTGAAAATTTGAAAATTCTTAAAAAATTCGTCGAAAATCTTGATGTCTCCAATCTCTTGTTTTGTACGTTTTTTCCACGTTTCTTGACATCCAATGTATCCCTGCAAAGTTTGGTGAAGATCTGAGTATGTAGTTTTTGACCTTATATGGAACCTCCTTTCTGAAAATTTGAAAATTCTCAAAAAATTCGTCCATAATCTTGATGTCTCCAATCTCTTGTTTTGTACGTTTTTTCCACGTGTCTTGACATCCAATGTATCCCTGCAAAGTTTGGTGAAGATCTGAGCATGTAGTTTTTGACCTTATATGGAACCTCCTATCTGAAAATTTGAAAATTCTTAAAAAATTCGTCGAAAATCTTGATGTCACCAATCCTATGTTTTGTATGTTTTTTCCACGTGTCTTGACATCCAATGTATCCATGCAAAGTTTGGTGAAGATCTGAGTATGTCGTTTTTGACCTTATCTGGAACCTCCCATCTGAAAATTTGAAAATTCTTAAAAAATTCGTCGAAAATCTTGATGTCTCCGATCTCTTGTTTTGTACGTTTTTTCCACGTGTCTTGACATGCAAAGTATTCCTGCAAAGTTTGGTGAAGATCTGAGTATGTAGTTTTTGACCTCATCTGGAACCTCCTATCTGAAAATTTGAAAATTCTTAAAAAATTCGTCCAAAATCTTGATGTCTCCAATCTCTTGTTTTGTACGTTTTTTCCACGTGTCTTGACATCCAATGTATCCCTGCAATGTTTGGTGAAGATCTGAGTATGTAGTTTTTGACCTTATCTGGAACCTCCCATCTGAAAATTTGAAAATTCCTAAAAAATCCGTCCAAAATCTTGATGACCCCAATCTCTTGTTTTGTACGTTTTTTCCACGTGTCTTGACATGCAATGTATCCCTGCAAAGTTTGGTGAAGATCTGAGTATGTAGTTTTTGACCTTATCTGGAACCTCCTATCTGAAAATTTGAAAATTCTTAAAAAATTCGTCCAAAATCTTGATGTCTCCAATCTCTTGTTTTGTACGTTTTTTCCACGTGTCTTGATATCCAATGTATCCCTGCAAAGTTTGGTGAAGATCTGAGTATGTCGTTTTTGACCTTATCTGGAACATCCTTTCTGAAAATTTGAAAATTCTTAAAAAATTCGACCAAAATCTTGATGTTCCGAATCCTATGTTTTGTATGTTTTTTCGACGTGTCTTGACATCCAATGTATCCATGCAAAGTTTGGTGAAGATCTGAGTATGTAGTTTTTGACCTTATATTGAACCTCCCATCTGAAAATTTGAAAATTCTTAAAAAATTCGTCCAAAATCTTGATGACCCCAATCTCTTGTTTTGTACGTTTTTTCCACGTGTCTTGACATCCAAAGTATCCCTGCAAAGTTTGGTGAAGATCTGAGTATGTAGTTTTTGACCTTATATGGAACCTCCTTTCTGAAAATTTGAGAATTCTTAAAAAATTCGTCCAAAATCTTGATGTCTCCAATCTCTTGTTTTGTACGTTTTTTCCACGTGTCTTGACATCCAATGTATCCATGCAAAGTTTGGTGAAGATCTGAGTATGTCGTTTTTGACCTTATCTGGAACCTCCCATCTGAAAATTTGAAAATTCTTAAAAAATTCGTCGAAAATCTTGATGTCTCCAATCTTTTGTTTTGTACGTTTTTTCCACGTGTCTTGACATGCAAAGTATCCCTGCAACGTTTGGTGAAGATCTGAGTATGTAGTTTTTGACCTTATCTGGAACCTCCTATCTGAAAATTTGAAAATTCTTCAAAAATTCGTCGAAAATCTTGATGTCTCCAATCTCTTGTTTTGTACGTTTTTTCCACGTGTCTTGACATCCAATGTATTCCTGCAATGTTTGGTGGAGATCTGAGTATGTAGTTTTTGACCTTATCTGGAACCTCCTATCTGAAAATTTGAAAATTCTTAAAAAATTCGTCCAAAATCTTGATGTCTCCAATCTCTTGTTTTGTACGTTTTTTCCACGTGTCTTGACATCCAATGTATCCCTGCAATGTTTGGTGAAGATCTGAGTATGTAGTTTTTGACCTCATATGGAGCCTCCTATCTGAAAATTTGAAAATTCTTAAAAAATTCGTCCAAAATCTTGATGTCTCCAATCTCTTGTTTTGTACGTTCTTTCCACGTGTCTTGACATCCAATGTATCCCTGCAATGTTTGGTGAAGATCTGAGTATGTAGTTTTTGACCTTATATGGAACCTCCTATCTGAAAATTTGAAAATTCTTAAAAGAATTTAACAAAATCTTGATGTCCCCAATCCTATGTTTTGTATGTTTTTTCCACGTGTCTTGACATACAATGTATCCCTGCAGAGTTTGGTGAAGATCTGAGTATGTAGTTTTTGACCTTATCTGGAACCTCCCATCTGAAAATTTGAAAATTCCTAAAAAATCCGTCCAAAATCTTGTTGACCCGAATCTCTTGTTTTGTACGTTTTTTCCACGTGTCTTGACATCCAATGTATCCCTGCAAAGTTTGGTGAAGATCTGAGTATGTAGTTTTTGACCTTATCTGGAACCGCATTTCTGAAAATTTGAAAATTTTTAAAAAAATCGTCCAAAATCTTGATGTCTCCAATCTCTTGTTTTGTACGTTTTTTCCACGTGTCTTGACATCCAATGTATCCCTGCAAAGTTTGGTGAAGATCTGAGTAATTAGTTTTTGACCTTATATGGAACCTCCTATCTGAAAATTTGAAAATTCTTAAAAAATTCGTCCAAAATCTTGATGTCTCCAATCTCTTGTTTTGTACGTTTTTTCCACGTGTCTCGACCTCCAATGGATCCCTGCAAAGTTTGGTGAAGATCTGAGTATGTCGTTTTTGACCTTATCTGGAACCTCCCATCTGAAAATTTGAAAATTCTTAAAAAATTCGTCGAAAATCTTGATGTCTCCGATCTCTTGTTTTGTACGTTTTTTCCACGTGTCTTGACATGCAAAGTATTCCTGCAAAGTTTGGTGAAGATCTGAGTATGTAGTTTTTGACCTCATCTGGAACCTCCTATCTGAAAATTTGAAAATTCTTAAAAAATTCGTCCAAAATCTTGATGTCTCCAATCTCTTGTTTTGTACGTTTTTTCCACGTGTCTTGACATCCAATGTATCCCTGCAAAGTTTGGTGAAGATCTGAGTATGTAGTTTTTGACCTTATCTGGAACCTCCTATCTGAAAATTTGAAAATTCTTAAAAAATTCGTCCAAAATCTTGATGTCTCCAATCTCTTGTTTTGTACGTTTTTTCCACGTGTCTTGATATCCAATGTATCCCTGCAAAGTTTGGTGAAGATCTGAGTATGTCGTTTTTGACCTTATCTGGAACATCCTTTCTGAAAATTTGAAAATTGTTAAAAAATTCGTCCAAAATCTTGATGTCTCCTATCTCTTGTTTTGTACGTTTTTTCCACGTGTCTTGACATCCAATGTATCCCTGCAAAGTTTGGTGAAGATCTGAGTATGTAGTTTTTGACCTTATCTGGAACCTCCCATCTGAAAATTTGAAAATTCTTAAAAAATTCGACCAAAATCTTGATGTCTCCAATCTCTTGTTTTGTACGTTTTTTCCACGTGTCTTGACACATAATGTATCCATGCAAAGTTTGGTGAAGATCTGAGTATGTAGTTTTTGACCTTATATGGAACCTCCTATCTGAAAATTTGAAAATTCTTAAAAAATTCGTCCAAAATCTTGATGTCTCCAATCTCTTGTTTTGTACGTTTTTTCCACGTGTCTTGACATCCAATGTATCCCTGCAAAGTTTGGTGAAGATCTGAGTATGTAGTTTTTGACCTTATCTGGAACCTCCCATCTGAAAATTTGAAAATTCCTAAAAAATCCGTCCAAAATCTTGATGACCACAATCTCTTGTTTTGTACGTTTTTTCCACGTGTCTTGACATTCAATGTATCCCTGCAAAGTTTGGTGAAGATCTGAGTATGTAGTTTTTGACCTTATATGGAACCTCCTTTCTGAAAATTTGAAAATTCTTAAAAAATTCGTCCAAAATCTTGAAGACCCCAATCTCTTGTTTTGTACGTTTTTTCCACGTGTCTTGACATCCAATGTATCCCTGCAAAGTTTGGTGAAGATCTGAGTATGTAGTTTTTGACCTTATATGGAACCTCCCATCCGAAAATTTGAAAATTCTTAAAAAATTCGTCGAAAATCTTGATGTCTCCAATCTCTTGTTTTGTACGTTTTTTCCACGTGTCTTGACATGCAAAGTATCCCTGCAACGTTTGGTGAAGATCTGAGTATGTAGTTTTTGACCTTATCTGGAACCTCCTATCTGAAAATTTGAAAATTCTTCAAAAATTCGTCGAAAATCTTGATGTCTCCAATCTCTTGCTTTGTACGTTTTTTCCACGTGTCTTGACATCCAATGTATCCCTGCAATGTTTGGTGGAGATCTGAGTATGTAGTTTTTGACCTTATCTGGAACCTCCTATCTGAAAATTTGAAAATTCTTCAAAAATTCGTCCAAAATCTTGATGTCTCCAATCTCTTGTTTTGTACGTTTTTTCCACGTGTCTCGACCTCCAATGTATCCCTGCAAAGTTAGTGAAGATCTGAGTATGTCGTTTTTGACCTTATCTGGAACATCCTTTCTGAAAATTTGAAAATTCTTAAAAAATTCGTCGAAAATCTTGATGTCTCCAATCTCTTGTTTTGTACGTTTTTTCCACGTTTCTTGACATCCAATGTATCCCTGCAAAGTTTGGTGAAGATCTGAGTATGTAGTTTTTGACCTTATATGGAACCTCCTTTCTGAAAATTTGAAAATTCTCAAAAAATTCGTCCATAATCTTGATGTCTCCAATCTCTTGTTTTGTACGTTTTTTCCACGTGTCTTGACATCCAATGTATCCCTGCAAAGTTTGGTGAAGATCTGAGCATGTAGTTTTTGACCTTATATGGAACCTCCTATCTGAAAATTTGAAAATTCTTAAAAAATTCGTCGAAAATCTTGATGTCACCAATCCTATGTTTTGTATGTTTTTTCCACGTGTCTTGACATCCAATGTATCCATGCAAAGTTTGGTGAAGATCTGAGTATGTCGTTTTTGACCTTATCTGGAACCTCCCATCTGAAAATTTGAAAATTCTTAAAAAATTCGTCGAAAATCTTGATGTCTCCGATCTCTTGTTTTGTACGTTTTTTCCACGTGTCTTGACATGCAAAGTATTCCTGCAAAGTTTGGTGAAGATCTGAGTATGTAGTTTTTGACCTCATCTGGAACCTCCTATCTGAAAATTTGAAAATTCTTAAAAAATTCGTCCAAAATCTTGATGTCTCCAATCTCTTGTTTTGTACGTTTTTTCCACGTGTCTTGACATCCAATGTATCCCTGCAATGTTTGGTGAAGATCTGAGTATGTAGTTTTTGACCTTATCTGGAACCTCCCATCTGAAAATTTGAAAATTCCTAAAAAATCCGTCCAAAATCTTGATGACCCCAATCTCTTGTTTTGTACGTTTTTTCCACGTGTCTTGACATGCAATGTATCCCTGCAAAGTTTGGTGAAGATCTGAGTATGTAGTTTTTGACCTTATCTGGAACCTCCTATCTGAAAATTTGAAAATTCTTAAAAAATTCGTCCAAAATCTTGATGTCTCCAATCTCTTGTTTTGTACGTTTTTTCCACGTGTCTTGATATCCAATGTATCCCTGCAAAGTTTGGTGAAGATCTGAGTATGTCGTTTTTGACCTTATCTGGAACATCCTTTCTGAAAATTTGAAAATTCTTAAAAAATTCGACCAAAATCTTGATGTTCCGAATCCTATGTTTTGTATGTTTTTTCGACGTGTCTTGACATCCAATGTATCCATGCAAAGTTTGGTGAAGATCTGAGTATGTAGTTTTTGACCTTATATTGAACCTCCCATCTGAAAATTTGAAAATTCTTAAAAAATTCGTCCAAAATCTTGATGACCCCAATCTCTTGTTTTGTACGTTTTTTCCACGTGTCTTGACATCCAAAGTATCCCTGCAAAGTTTGGTGAAGATCTGAGTATGTAGTTTTTGACCTTATATGGAACCTCCTTTCTGAAAATTTGAGAATTCTTAAAAAATTCGTCCAAAATCTTGATGTCTCCAATCTCTTGTTTTGTACGTTTTTTCCACGTGTCTTGACATCCAATGTATCCATGCAAAGTTTGGTGAAGATCTGAGTATGTCGTTTTTGACCTTATCTGGAACCTCCCATCTGAAAATTTGAAAATTCTTAAAAAATTCGTCGAAAATCTTGATGTCTCCAATCTTTTGTTTTGTACGTTTTTTCCACGTGTCTTGACATGCAAAGTATCCCTGCAACGTTTGGTGAAGATCTGAGTATGTAGTTTTTGACCTTATCTGGAACCTCCTATCTGAAAATTTGAAAATTCTTCAAAAATTCGTCGAAAATCTTGATGTCTCCAATCTCTTGTTTTGTACGTTTTTTCCACGTGTCTTGACATCCAATGTATTCCTGCAATGTTTGGTGGAGATCTGAGTATGTAGTTTTAGACCTTATCTGGAACCTCCTATCTGAAAATTTGAAAATTC
Organism: Lepisma saccharinum; assembly: GCF_977018435.1. Lineage (NCBI taxonomy): Eukaryota > Metazoa > Arthropoda > Insecta > Zygentoma > Lepismatidae > Lepisma > Lepisma saccharinum. Next base: position 156,346 of record NW_028143024.1, read on the forward strand.
TTCAAAAATTCGTCCAAAATCTTGATGTCTCCAATCTCTTGTTTTGTACGTTTTTTCCACGTGTCTCGACCTCCAATGGATCCCTGCAAAGTTTGGTGAAGATCTGAGTATGTCGTTTTTGACCTTATCTGGAACATCCTTTCTGAAAATTTGAAAATTCTTAAAAAATTCGTCGAAAATCTTGATGTCTCCAATCTCTTGTTTTGTACGTTTTTTCCACGTGTCTTGACATCCAATGTATCCCTGCAAAGTTTGGTGAAGATCTGAGTATGTAGTTTTTGACCTTATATGGAACCTCCTATCTGAAAATTTGAAAATTCTTAAAAAATTCGTCCAAAATCTTGATGTCTCCAATCTCTTGTTTTGTACGTTTTTTCCACGTGTCTCGACCTCCAATGGATCCCTGCAAAGTTTGGTGAAGATCTGAGTATGTCGTTTTTGACCTTATCTGGAACCTCCCATCTGAAAATTTGAAAATTCTTAAAAAATTCGTCGAAAATCTTGATGTCTCCGATCTCTTGTTTTGTACGTTTTTTCCACGTGTCTTGACATGCAAAGTATTCCTGCAAAGTTTGGTGAAGATCTGAGTATGTAGTTTTTGACCTCATCTGGAACCTCCTATCTGAAAATTTGAAAATTCTTAAAAAATTCGTCCAAAATCTTGATGTCTCCAATCTCTTGTTTTGTACGTTTTTTCCACGTGTCTTGACATCCAATGTATCCCTGCAATGTTTGGTGAAGATCTGAGTATGTAGTTTTTGACCTTATCTGGAACCTCCCATCTGAAAATTTGAAAATTCCTAAAAAATCCGTCCAAAATCTTGATGACCCCAATCTCTTGTTTTGTACGTTTTTTCCACGTGTCTTGACATCCAATGTATCCCTGCAAAGTTTGGTGAAGATCTGAGTATGTAGTTTTTGATCTTATCTGGAACCTCCTATCTGAAAATTTGAAAATTCTTAAAAAATTCGTCCAAAATCTTGATGTCTCCAATCTCTTGTTTTGTACGTTTTTTCCACGTGTCTTGATATCCAATGTATCCCTGCAAAGTTTGGTGAAGATCTGAGTATGTTGTTTTTGACCTTATCTGGAACATCCTTTCTGAAAATTTGAAAATTGTTAAAAAATTCGTCCAAAATCTTGATGTCTCCTATCTCTTGTTTTGTACGTTTTTTCCACGTGTCTTGACATCCAATGTATCCCTGCAAAGTTTGATGAAGATCTGAGTATGTAGTTTTTGACCTTATCTGGAACCTCCCATCTGAAAATTTGAAAATTCTTAAAAAATTCGACCAATATCTTGATGTCTAAAATCTTTTGTTTTGTACGTTTTTTCCACGTGTCTTGACACATAATGTATCCATGCAAAGTTTGGTGAAGATCTGAGTATGTAGTTTTTGACCTTATCTGGAACCTCCTATCTGAAAATTTGAAAATTCTTAAAAAATTCGTCCAAAATCTTGATGTCTCCAATCTCTTGTTTTGTACGTTTTTTCCACGTGTCTTGACATCCAATGTATCCCTGCAAAGTTTGGTGAAGATCTGAGTATGTAGTTTTTGACCTTATCTGGAACCTCCCATCTGAAAATTTGAAAATTCCTAAAAAATCCGTGCAAAATCTTGATGACCCCAATCTCTTGTTTTGTACGTTTTTTCCACGTGTCTTGACATCCAATGTATTCCTGCAATGTTTGGTGAAGATCTGAGTATGTAGTTTTTGACCTTATATGGAACCTCCTATCTGAAAATTTGAAAATTCTTAAAAAATTCGACCAAAATCTTGATGTTCCGAATCCTATGTTTTGTATGTTTTTTCCACGTGTCTTGACATCCAATGTATCCATGCAAAGTTTGGTGAAGATCTGAGTATGTAGTTTTTGACCTTATATTGAACCTCCCATCTGAAAATTTGAAAATTCTTAAAAAATTCGTCCAAAATCTTGATGACCCCAATCTCTTGTTTTGTACGTTTTTTCCACGTGTCTTGACATCCAAAGTATCCCTGCAAAGTTTGGTGAAGATCTGAGTATGTTGTTTTTGACCTTATATGGAACCTCCTTTCTGAAAATTTGAGAATTCTTAAAAAATTCGTCCAAAATCTTGATGTCTCCAATCTCTTGTTTTGTACGTTTTTTCCACGTGTCTTGACATCCAATGTATCCCTGCAAAGTTTGGTGAAGATCTGAGTATGTAGTTTTTGACCTTATCTGGAACCTCCTATCTGAAAATTTGAAAATTCTTAAAAAATTCGTCCAAAATCTTGATGTCTCCAATCTCTTGTTTTGTACGTTTTTTCCACGTGTCTTGATATCCAATGTATCCCTGCAAAGTTTGGTGAAGATCTGAGTACGTCGTTTTTGACCTTATCTGGAACATCCTTTCTGAAAATTTGAAAATTGTTAAAAAATTCGTCCAAAATCTTGATGTCTCCTATCTCTTCTTTTGTACGTTTTTTCCACGTGTCTTGACATCCAATGTATCCCTGCAAAGTTTGGTGAAGATCTGAGTATGTAGTTTTTGACCTTATCTGGAACCTCCCATCTGAAAATTTGAAAATTCTTAAAAAATTCGACCAAAATCTTGATGTCTCCAATCTCTTGTTTTGTACGTTTTTTCCACGTGTCTTGACACATAATGTATCCATGCAAAGTTTGGTGAAGATCTGAGTATGTAGTTTTTGACCTTATATGGAACCTCCTATCTGAAAATTTGAAAATTCTTAAAAAATTTGACCAAAATCTTGATGTCCCCAATCCTATGTTTTGTATGTTTTTTCCACGTGTCTTGACATCCAATGTATCCATGCAAAGTTTGGTGAAGATCTGAGTATGTAGTTTTTGACCTTATCTGGAACCTCCCATCTGAAAATTTGAAAATTCTTAAAAAATTCGTCGAAAATCTTGATGTCTCCAATCTCTTGTTTTGTACGTTTTTTCCACGTGTCTTGACATGCAAAGTATCCCTGCAACGTTTGGTGAAGATCTGAGTATGTAGTTTTTGACCTTATCTGGAACCTCCTATCTGAAAATTTGAAAATTCTTAAAAAATTCGTCCAAAATCTTGATGTCTCCAATCTCTTGTTTTGTACGTTTTTTCCACGTGTCTTGACATCCAATGTATCCCTGCAATGTTTGGTGAAGATCTGAGTATGTAGTTTTTGACCTTATATGGAGCCTCCTATCTGAAAATTTGAAAATTCTTAAAAAATTCGTCCAAAATCTTGATGTCTCCAATCTCTTGTTTTGTACGTTCTTTCCACGTGTCTTGACATCCAATGTATCCCTGCAATGTTTGGTGAAGATCTGAGTATGTAGTTTTTGACCTTATATGGAACCTCCTATCTGAAAATTTGAAAATTCTTAAAAGAATTTAACAAAATCTTGATGTCCCCAATCCTATGTTTTGTATGTTTTTTCCACGTGTCTTGACATACAATGTATCCCTGCAGAGTTTGGTGAAGATCTGAGTATGTAGTTTTTGACCTTATCTGGAACCTCCCATCTGAAAATTTGAAAATTCCTAAAAAATCCGTCCAAAATCTTGTTGACCCGAATCTCATGTTTTGTACGTTTTTTCCACGTGTCTTGACATCCAATGTATCCCTGCAAAGTTTGGTGAAGATCTGAGTATGTAGTTTTTGACCTTATCTGGAACCGCATTTCTGAAAATTTGAAAATTTTTAAAAAAATCGTCCAAAATCTTGATGTCTCCAATCTCTTGTTTTGTACGTTTTTTCCACGTGTCTTGACATCCAATGTATCCCTGCAAAGTTTGGTGAAGATCTGAGTATGTAGTTTTTGACCTTATATGGAACCTCCTATCTGAAAATTTGAAAATTCTTAAAAAATTCGTCCAAAATCTTGATGTCTCCAATCTCTTGTTTTGTACGTTTTTTCCACGTGTCTTGACATCCAATGTATCCCTGCAAAGTTTGGTGAAGATCTGAGTATGTAGTTTTTGACCTTATCTGGAACCTCCCATCTGAAAATTTGAAAATTCCTAAAAAATCCGTCCAAAATCTTGATGACCACAATCTCTTGTTTTGTACGTTTTTTCCACGTGTCTTGACATTCAATGTATACCTGCAAAGTTTGGTGAAGATCTGAGTATGTAGTTTTTGACCTTATATGGAACCTCCTTTCTGAAAATTTGAAAATTCTTAAAAAATTCGTCCAAAATCTTGAAGACCCCAATCTCTTGTTTTGTACGTTTTTTCCACGTGTCTTGACATCCAATGTATCCATGCAAAGTTTGGTGAAGATCTGAGTATGTAGTTTTTGACCTTATATGGAACCTCCTTTCTGAAAATTTGAGAATTCTTAAAAAATTCGTCCAAAATCTTGATGTCTCCAATCTCTTGTTTTGTACGTTTTTTCCACGTGTCTTGACATCCAATGTATCCATGCAAAGTTTGGTGAAGATCTGAGTATGTCGTTTTTGACCTTATCTGGAACCTCCCATCCGAAAATTTGAAAATTCTTAAAAAATTCGTCGAAAATCTTGATGTCTCCGATCTCTTGTTTTGTACGTTTTTTCCACGTGTCTTGACATGCAAAGTATTCCTGCAAAGTTTGGTGAAGATCTGAGTATGTAGTTTTTGACCTCATCTGGAACCTCCTATCTGAAAATTTGAAAATTCTTAAAAAATTCGTCCAAAATCTTGATGTCTCCAATCTCTTGTTTTGTACGTTTTTTCCACGTGTCTTGACATCCAATGTATCCCTGCAATGTTTGGTGAAGATCTGAGTATGTAGTTTTTGACCTTATCTGGAACCTCCCATCTGAAAATTTGAAAATTCCTAAAAAATCCGTCCAAAATCTTGATGACCCCAATCTCTTGTTTTGTACGTTTTTTCCACGTGTCTTGACATCCAATGTATCCCTGCAAAGTTTGGTGAAGATCTGAGTATGTAGTTTTTGACCTTATCTGGAACCTCCCATCTGAAAATTTGAAAATTCCTAAAAAATCCGAGCAAAATCTTGATGACCCCAATCTCTTGTTTTGTACGTTTTTTCCACGTGTCTTGACATCCAATGTATTCCTGCAATGTTTGGTGAAGATCTGAGTATGTAGTTTTTGACCTTATATGGAACCTCCTATCTGAAAATTTGAAAATTCTTAAAAAATTCGACCAAAATCTTGATGTTCCGAATCCTATGTTTTGTATGTTTTTTCCACGTGTCTTGACATCCAATGTATCCATGCAAAGTTTGGTGAAGATCTGAGTATGTAGTTTTTGACCTTATATTGAACCTCCCATCTGAAAATTTGAAAATTCTTAAAAAATTCGTCCAAAATCTTGATGACCCCAATCTCTTATTTTGTACGTTTTTTCCACGTGTCTTGACATCCAAAGTATCCCTGCAAAGTTTGGTGAAGATCTGAGTATGTAGTTTTTGACCTTATATGGAACCTCCTTTCTGAAAATTTGAGAATTCTTAAAAAATTCGTCCAAAATCTTGATGTCTCCAATCTCTTGTTTTGTACGTTTTTTCCACGTGTCTTGACATCCAATGTATCCATGCAAAGTTTGGTGAAGATCTGAGTATGTCGTTTTTGACCTTATCTGGAACCTCCCATCTGAAAATTTGAAAATTCTTAAAAAATTCGTCGAAAATCTTGATGTCTCCAATCTTTTGTTTTGTACGTTTTTTCCACGTGTCTTGACATGCAAAGTATCCCTGCAACGTTTGGTGAAGATCTGAGTATGTAGTTTTTGACCTTATCTGGAACCTCCTATCTGAAAATTTGAAAATTCTTCAAAAATTCGTCGAAAATCTTGATGTCTCCAATCTCTTGTTTTGTACGTTTTTTCCACGTGTCTTGACATCCAATGTATTCCTGCAATGTTTGGTGGAGATCTGAGTATGTAGTTTTAGACCTTATCTGGAACCTCCTATCTGAAAATTTGAAAATTCTTCAAAAATTCGTCCAAAATCTTGATGTCTCCAATCTCTTGTTTTGTACGTTTTTTCCACGTGTCTCGACCTCCAATGGATCCCTGCAAAGTTTGGTGAAGATCTGAGTATGTCGTTTTTGACCTTATCTGGAACATCCTTTCTGAAAATTTGAAAATTCTTAAAAAATTCGTCGAAAATCTTGATGTCTCCAATCTCTTGTTTTGTACGTTTTTTCCACGTGTCTTGACATCCAATGTATCCCTGCAAAGTTTGGTGAAGATCTGAGTATGTAGTTTTTGACCTTATATGGAACCTCCTATCTGAAAATTTGAAAATTCTTAAAAAATTCGTCCAAAATCTTGATGTCTCCAATCTCTTGTTTTGTACGTTTTTTCCACGTGTCTCGACCTCCAATGGATCCCTGCAAAGTTTGGTGAAGATCTGAGTATGTCGTTTTTGACCTTATCTGGAACCTCCCATCTGAAAATTTGAAAATTCTTAAAAAATTCGTCGAAAATCTTGATGTCTCCGATCTCTTGTTTTGTACGTTTTTTCCACGTGTCTTGACATGCAAAGTATTCCTGCAAAGTTTGGTGAAGATCTGAGTATGTAGTTTTTGACCTCATCTGGAACCTCCTATCTGAAAATTTGAAAATTCTTAAAAAATTCGTCCAAAATCTTGATGTCTCCAATCTCTTGTTTTGTACGTTTTTTCCACGTGTCTTGACATCCAATGTATCCCTGCAATGTTTGGTGAAGATCTGAGTATGTAGTTTTTGACCTTATCTGGAACCTCCCATCTGAAAATTTGAAAATTCCTAAAAAATCCGTCCAAAATCTTGATGACCCCAATCTCTTGTTTTGTACTTTTTTTCCACGTGTCTTGACATCCAATGTATCCCTGCAAAGTTTGGTGAAGATCTGAGTATGTAGTTTTTGATCTTATCTGGAACCTCCTATCTGAAAATTTGAAAATTCTTAAAAAATTCGTCCAAAATCTTGATGTCTCCAATCTCTTGTTTTGTACGTTTTTGCACGTGTCTTGATATCCAATGTATCCCTGCAAAGTTTGGTGAAGATCTGAGTATGTTGTTTTTGACCTTATCTGGAACATCCTTTCTGAAAATTTGAAAATTGTTAAAAAATTCGTCCAAAATCTTGATGTCTCCTATCTCTTGTTTTGTACGTTTTTTCCACGTGTCTTGACATCCAATGTATCCCTGCAAAGTTTGGTGAAGATCTGAGTATGTAGTTTTTGACCTTATCTGGAACCTCCCATCTGAAAATTTGAAAATTCTTAAAAAATTCGACCAATATCTTGATGTCTCCAATCTTTTGTTTTGTACGTTTTTTCCACGTGTCTTGACACATAATGTATCCATGCAAAGTTTGGTGAAGATCTGAGTATGTAGTTTTTGACCTTATATGGAACCTCCTATCTGAAAATTTGAAAATTCTTAAAAAATTCGTCCAAAATCTTGATGTCTCCAATCTCTTGTTTTGTACGTTTTTTCCACGTGTCTTGACATCCAATGTATCCCTGCAAAGTTTGGTGAAGATCTGAGTATGTAGTTTTTGACCTTATCTGGAACCTCCCATCTGAAAATTTGAAAATTCCTAAAAAATCCGTGCAAAATCTTGATGACCCCAATCTCTTGTTTTGTACGTTTTTTCCACGTGTCTTGACATCCAATGTATTCCTGCAATGTTTGGTGAAGATCTGAGTATGTAGTTTTTGACCTTATATGGAACCTCCTATCTGAAAATTTGAAAATTCTTAAAAACTTCGACCAAAATCTTGATGTTCCGAATCCTATGTTTTGTATGTTTTTTCCACGTGTCTTGACATCCAATGTATCCATGCAAAGTTTGGTGAAGATCTGAGTATGTAGTTTTTGACCTTATATTGAACCTCCCATCTGAAAATTTGAAAATTCTTAAAAAATTCGTCCAAAATCTTGATGACCCCAATCTCTTGTTTTGTACGTTTTTTCCACGTGTCTTGACATCCAAAGTATCCCTGCAAAGTTTGGTGAAGATCTGAGTATGTAGTTTTTGACCTTATATGGAACCTCGTTTCTGAAAATTTGAGAATTCTTAAAAAATTCGTCCAAAATCTTGATGTCTCCAATCTCTTGTTTTGTACGTTTTTTCCACGTGTCTTGACATCCAATGTATCCATGCAAAGTTTGGTGAAGATCTGAGTATGTCGTTTTTGACCTTATCTGGAACCTCCCATCTGAAAATTTGAAAATTCTTAAAAAATTCGTCGAAAATCTTGATGTCTCCAATCTTTTGTTTTGTACGTTTTTTCCACGTGTCTTGACATGCAAAGTATCCCTGCAACGTTTGGTGAAGATCTGAGTATGTAGTTTTTGACCTTATCTGGAACCTCCTATCTGAAAATTTGAAAATTCTTCAAAAATTCGTCGAAAATCTTGATGTCTCCAATCTCTTGTTTTGTACGTTTTTTCCACGTGTCTTGACATCCAATGTATTCCTGCAATGTTTGGTGGAGATCTGAGTATGTAGTTTTAGACCTTATCTGGAACCTCCTATCTGAAAATTTGAAAATTCTTCAAAAATTCGTCCAAAATCTTGATGTCTCCAATCTCTTGTTTTGTACGTTTTTTCCACGTGTCTTGACATGCAAAGTATCCCTGCAACGTTTGGTGAAGATCTGAGTATGTAGTTTTTGACCTTATCTGGAACCTCCTATCTGAAAATTTGAAAATTCTTAAAAAATTCGTCCAAAATCTTGATGTCTCCAATCTCTTGTTTTGTACGTTTTTTCCACGTGTCTTGACATCCAATGTATCCCTGCAATGTTTGGTGAAGATCTGAGTATGTAGTTTTTGACCTTATATGGAGCCTCCTATCTGAAAATTTGAAAATTCTTAAAAAATTCGTCCAAAATCTTGATGTCTCCAATCTCTTGTTTTGTACGTTCTTTCCACGTGTCTTGACATCCAATGTATCCCTGCAATGTTTGGTGAAGATCTGAGTATGTAGTTTTTGACCTTATATGGAACCTCCTATCTGAAAATTTGAAAATTCTTAAAAGAATTTAACAAAATCTTGATGTCCCCAATCCTATGTTTTGTATGTTTTTTCCACGTGTCTTGACATACAATGTATCCCTGCAGAGTTTGGTGAAGATCTGAGTATGTAGTTTTTGACCTTATCTGGAACCTCCCATCTGAAAATTTGAAAATTCCTAAAAAATCCGTCCAAAACCTTGTTGACCCGAATCTCTTGTTTTGTACGTTTTTTCCACGTGTCTTGACATCCAATGTATCCCTGCAAAGTTTGGTGAAGATCTGAGTATGTAGTTTTTGACCTTATCTGGAACCGCATTTCTGAAAATTTGAAAATTTTTAAAAAAATCGTCCAAAATCTTGATGTCTCCAATCTCTTGTTTTGTACGTTTTTTCCACGTGTCTTGACATCCAATGTATCCCTGCAAAGTTTGGTGAAGATCTGAGTATGTAGTTTTTGACCTTATATGGAACCTCCTATCTGAAAATTTGAAAATTCTTAAAAAATTCGTCCAAAATCTTGATGTCTCCAATCTCTTGTTTTGTACGTTTTTTCCACGTGTCTCGACCTCCAATGGATCCCTGCAAAGTTTGGTGAAGATCTGAGTATGTCGTTTTTGACCTTATCTGGAACCTCCCATCTGAAAATTTGAAAATTCTTAAAAAATTCGTCGAAAATCTTGATGTCTCCGATCTCTTGTTTTGTACGTTTTTTCCACGTGTCTTGACATGCAAAGTATTCCTGCAAAGTTTGGTGAAGATCTGAGTATGTAGTTTTTGACCTCATCTGGAACCTCCTATCTGAAAATTTGAAAATTCTTAAAAAATTCGTCCAAATCTTGATGTCTCCAATCTCTTGTTTTGTACGTTTTTTCCACGTGTATTGACATCCAATGTATCCCTGCAAAGTTTGGTGAAGATCTGAGTATGTAGTTTTTGACCTTATCTGGAACCTCCTATCTGAAAATTTGAAAATTCTTAAAAAATTCGTCCAAAATCTTGATGTCTCCAATCTCTTGTTTTGTACGTTTTTTCCACGTGTCTTGATATCCAATGTATCCCTGCAAAGTTTGGTGAAGATCTGAGTATGTCGTTTTTGACCTTATCTGGAACATCCTTTCTGAAAATTTGAAAATTGTTAAAAAATTCGTCCAAAATCTTGATGTCTCCTATCTCTTGTTTTGTACGTTTTTTCCACGTGTCTTGACATCCAATGTATCCCTGCAAAGTTTGGTGAAGATCTGAGTATGTAGTTTTTGACCTTATCTGGAACCTCCCATCTGAAAATTTGAAAATTCTTAAAAAATTCGACCAAAATCTTGATGTCTCCAATCTCTTGTTTTGTACGTTTTTTCCACGTGTCTTGACACATAATGTATCCATGCAAAGTTTGGTGAAGATCTGAGTATGTAGTTTTTGACCTTATATGGAACCTCCTATCTGAAAATTTGAAAATTCTTAAAAAATTCGTCCAAAATCTTGATGTCTCCAATCTCTTGTTTTGTACGTTTTTTCCACGTGTCTTGACATCCAATGTATCCCTGCAAAGTTTGGTGAAGATCTGAGTATGTAGTTTTTGACCTTATCTGGAACCTCCCATCTGAAAATTTGAAAATTCCTAAAAAATCCGTCCAAAATCTTGATGACCACAATCTCTTGTTTTGTACGTTTTTTCCACGTGTCTTGACATTCAATGTATCCCTGCAAAGTTTGGTGAAGATCTGAGTATCTAGTTTTTGACCTTATATGGAACCTCCTTTCTGAAAATTTGAAAATTCTTAAAAAATTCGTCCAAAATCTTGAAGACCCCAATCTCTTGTTTTGTACGTTTTTTTCACGTGTCTTGACATCCAATGTATCCCTGCAAAGTTTGGTGAAGATCTGAGTATGTAGTTTTTGACCTTATATGGAACCTCCTTTCTGAAAATTTGAGAATTCTTAAAAAATTCGTCCAAAATCTTGATGTCTCCAATCTCTTGTTTTGTACGTTTTTTCCACGTGTCTTGACATCCAATGTATCCATGCAAAGTTTGGTGAAGATCTGAGTATGTCGTTTTTGACCTTATCTGGAACCTCCCATCCGAAAATTTGAAAATTCTTAAAAAATTCGTCGAAAATCTTGATGTCTCCGATCTCTTGTTTTGTACGTTTTTTCCACGTGTCTTGACATGCAAAGTATTCCTGCAAAGTTTGGTGAAGATCTGAGTATGTAGTTTTTGACCTCATCTGGAACCTCCTATCTGAAAATTTGAAAATTCTTAAAAAATTCGTCCAAAATCTTGATGTCTCCAATCTCTTGTTTTGTACGTTTTTTCCACGTGTCTTGACATCCAATGTATCCCTGCAATGTTTGGTGAAGATCTGAGTATGTAGTTTTTGACCTTATCTGGAACCTCCCATCTGAAAATTTGAAAATTCCTAAAAAATCCGTAAAAAATCTTGATGACCCCAATCTCTTGTTTTGTACGTTTTTTCCACGTGTCTTGACATCCAATGTATCCCTGCAAAGTTTGGTGAAGATCTGAGTATGTAGTTTTTGACCTTATCTGGAACCTCCCATCTGAAAATTTTAAAATTCCTAAAAAATCCGTGCAAAATCTTGATGACCCCAATCTCTTGTTTTGTACGTTTTTTCCACGTGTCTTGACATCCAATGTATTCCTGCAATGTTTGGTGAAGATCTGAGTATGTAGTTTTTGACCTTATATGGAACCTCCTATCTGAAAATTTGAAAATTCTTAAAAAATTCGACCAAAATCTTGATGTTCCGAATCCTATGTTTTGTATGTTTTTTCCACGTGTCTTGACATCCAATGTATCCATGCAAAGTTTGGTGAAGATCTGAGTATGTAGTTTTTGACCTTATATTGAACCTCCCATCTGAAAATTTGAAAATTCTTAAAAAATTCGTCCAAAATCTTGATGACCCCAATCTCTTGTTTTGTACGTTTTTTCCACGTGTCTTGACATCCAAAGTATCCCTGCAAAGTTTGGTGAAGATCTGAGTATGTAGTTTTTGACCTTATATGGAACCTCCGTTCTGAAAATTTGAGAATTCTTAAAAAATTCGTCCAAAATCTTGATGTTCCGAATCCTATGTTTTGTATGTTTTTTCCACGTGTCTTGACATCCAATGTATCCATGCAAAGTTTGGTGAAGATCTGAGTATGTCGTTTTTGACCTTATCTGGAACCTCCCATCTGAAAATTTGAAAATTCTTAAAAAATTCGTCGAAAATCTTGATGTCTCCAATCTTTTGTTTTGTACGTTTTTCCACGTGTCTTGACATGCAAAGTATCCCTGCAACGTTTGGTGAAGATCTGAGTATGTAGTTTTTGACCTTATCTGGAACCTCCTATCTGAAAATTTGAAAATTTTTAAAAAATTCGTCGAAAATCTTGATGTCTCGAATCTCTTGTTTTGTACGTTTTTTCCACGTGTCTTGACATCCAATGTATTCCTGCAATGTTTGGTGGAGATCTGAGTATGTAGTTTTAGACCTTATCTGGAACCTCCTATCTGAAAATTTGAAAATTCTTCAAAAATTCGTCCAAAATCTTGATGTCTCCAATCTCTTGTTTTGTACGTTTTTTCCACGTGTCTCGACCTCCAATGGATCCCTGCAAAGTTTGGTGAAGATCTGAGTATGTCGTTTTTGACCTTATCTGGAACATCCTTTCTGAAAATTTGAAAATTCTTAAAAAATTCGTCGAAAATCTTGATGTCTCCAATCTCTTGTTTTGTACGTTTTTTCCACGTGTCTTGACATCCAATGTATCCCTGCAAAGTTTGGTGAAGATCTGAGTATGTAGTTTTTGACCTTATATGGAACCTCCTATCTGAAAATTTGAAAATTCTTAAAAAATTCGTCCAAAATCTTGATGTCTCCAATCTCTTGTTTTGTACGTTTTTTCCACGTGTCTCGACCTCCAATGGATCCCTGCAAAGTTTGGTGAAGATCTGAGTATGTCGTTTTTGACCTTATCTGGAACCTCCCATCTGAAAATTTGAAAATTCTTAAAAAATTCGTCGAAAATCTTGATGTCTCCGATCTCTTGTTTTGTACGTTTTTTCCACGTGTCTTGACATGCAAAGTATTCCTGCAAAGTTTGGTGAAGATCTGAGTATGTAGTTTTTGACCTCATCTGGAACCTCCTATCTGAAAATTTGAAAATTCTTAAAAAATTCGTCCAAAATCTTGATGTCTCCAATCTCTTGTTTTGTACGTTTTTTCCACGTGTCTTGACATCCAATGTATCCCTGCAATGTTTGGTGAAGATCTGAGTATGTAGTTTTTGACCTTATCTGGAACCTCCCATCTGAAAATTTGAAAATTCCTAAAAAATCCGTCCAAAATCTTGATGACCCCAATCTCTTGTTTTGTACTTTTTTTCCACGTGTCTTGACATCCAATGTATCCCTGCAAAGTTTGGTGAAGATCTGAGTATGTAGTTTTTGATCTTATCTGGAACCTCCTATCTGAAAATTTGAAAATTCTTAAAAAATTCGTCCAAAATCTTGATGTCTCCAATCTCTTGTTTTGTACGTTTTTTCCACGTGTCTTGATATCCAATGTATCCCTGCAAAGTTTGGTGAAGATCTGAGTATGTTGTTTTTGACCTTATCTGGAACATCCTTTCTGAAAATTTGAAAATTGTTAAAAAATTCGTCCAAAATCTTGATGTCTCCTATCTCTTGTTTTGTACGTTTTTTCCACGTGTCTTGACATCCAATGTATCCCTGCAAAGTTTGGTGAAGATCTGAGTATGTAGTTTTTGACCTTATCTGGAACCTCCCATCTGAAAATTTGAAAATTCTTAAAAAATTCGACCAATATCTTGATGTCTCCAATCTTTTGTTTTGTACGTTTTTTCCACGTGTCTTGACACATAATGTATCCATGCAAAGTTTGGTGAAGATCTGAGTATGTAGTTTTTGACCTTATATGGAACCTCCTATCTGAAATTTGAAAATTCTTAAAAAATTCGTCCAAAATCTTGATGTCTCCAATCTCTTGTTTTGTACGTTTTTTCCACGTGTCTTGACATCCAATGTATCCCTGCAAAGTTTGGTGAAGATCTGAGTATGTAGTTTTTGACCTTATCTGGAACCTCCCATCTGAAAATTTGAAAATTCCTAAAAAATCCGTGCAAAATCTTGATGACCCCAATCTCTTGTTTTGTACGTTTTTTCCACGTGTCTTGACATCCAATGTATTCCTGCAATGTTTGGTGAAGATCTGAGTATGTAGTTTTTGACCTTATATGGAACCTCCTATCTGAAAATTTGAAAATTCTTAAAAAATTCGACCAAAATCTTGATGTTCCGAATCCTATGTTTTGTATGTTTTTTCCACGTGTCTTGACATCCAATGTATCCATGCAAAGTTTGGTGAAGATCTGAGTATGTAGTTTTTGACCTTATATTGAACCTCCCATCTGAAAATTTGAAAATTCTTAAAAAATTCGTCCAAAATCTTGATGACCCCAATCTCTTGTTTTGTACGTTTTTTCCACGTGTCTTGACATCCAAAGTATCCCTGCAAAGTTTGGTGAAGATCTGAGTATGTAGTTTTTGACCTTATATGGAACCTCCTTTCTGAAAATTTGAGAATTCTTAAAAAATTCGTCCAAAATCTTGATGTCTCCAATCTCTTGTTTTGTACGTTTTTTCCACGTGTCTTGACATCCAATGTATCCTTGCAAAGTTTGGTGAAGATCTGAGTATGTCGTTTTTGACCTTATCTGGAACCTCCCATCTGAAAATTTGAAAATTCTTAAAAAATTCGTCGAAAATCTTGATGTCTCCAATCTTTTGTTTTGTACGTTTTTTCCACGTGTCTTGACATGCAAAGTATCCCTGCAACGTTTGGTGAAAATCTGAGTATGTAGTTTTTGACCTTATCTGGAACCTCCTATCTGAAAATTTGAAAATTCTTCAAAAATTCGTCGAAAATCTTGATGTCTCCAATCTCTTGTTTTGTGCGTTTTTTCCACGTGTCTTGACATCCAATGTATTCCTGCAATGTTTGGTGGAGATCTGAGTATGTAGTTTTAGACCTTATCTGGAACCTCCTATCTGAAAATTTGAAAATTCTTCAAAAATTCGTCCAAAATCTTGATGTCTCCAATCTCTTGTTTTGTACGTTTTTTCCACGTGTCTCGACCTCCAATGGATCCCTGCAAAGTTTGGTGAAGATCTGAGTATGTCGTTTTTGACCTTACCTGGAACATCCTTTCTGAAAATTTGAAAATTCTTAAAAAATTCGTCGAAAATCTTGATGTCTCCAATCTCTTGTTTTGTACGTTTTTTCCACGTGTCTTGACATCCAATGTATCCCTGCAAAGTTTGGTGAAGATCTGAGTATGTAGTTTTTGACCTTATATGGAACCTCCTATCTGAAAATTTGAAAATTCTTAAAAAATTCGTCCAAAATCTTGATGTCTCCAATCTCTTGTTTTGTACGTTTTTTCCACGTGTCTCGACCTCCAATGGATCCCTGCAAAGTTTGGTGAAGATCTGAGTATGTCGTTTTTGACCTTATGTTGAACCTCCCATCTGAAAATTTGAAAATTCTTAAAAAATTCGTCGAAAATCTTGATGTCTCCGATCTCTTGTTTTGTACGTTTTTTCCACGTGTCTTGACATGCAAAGTATTCCTGCAAAGTTTGGTGAAGATCTGAGTATGTAGTTTTTGACCTCATCTGGAACCTCCTATCTGAAAATTTGAAAATTCTTAAAAAATTCGTCCAAAATCTTGATGTCTCCAAACTCTTGTTTGATACGTTTTTTCCACGTGTCTTGACATCCAATGTATCCCTGCAATGTTTGGTGAAGATCTGAGTATGTAGTTTTTGACCTTATCTGGAACCTCCCATCTGAAAATTTGAAAATTCCTAAAAAATCCGTCCAAAATCTTGATGACCCCAATCTCTTGTTTTGTACGTTTTTTCCACGTGTCTTGACATCCAATGTATCCCTGCAAAGTTTGGTGAAGATCTGAGTATGTAGTTTTTGACCTTATCTGGAACCTCCCATCTGAAAATTTGAAAATTCCTAAAAAATCCGTGCAAAATCTTGATGACCCCAATCTCTTGTTTTGTACGTTTTTTCCACGTGTCTTGACATCCAATGTATTCCTGCAATGTTTGGTGAAGATCTGAGTATGTAGTTTTTGACCTTATATGGAACCTCCTATCTGAAAATTTGAAAATTCTTAAAAAATTCGACCAAAATCTTGATGTTCCGAATCCTATGTTTTGTATGTTTTTTCCACGTGTCTTGACATCCAATGTATCCATGCAAAGTTTGGTGAAGATCTGAGTATGTAGTTTTTGACCTTATATTGAACCTCCCATCTGAAAATTTGAAAATTCTTAAAAAATTCGTCCAAAATCTTGATGACCCCAATCTCTTGTTTTGTACGTTTTTTCCACGTGTCTTGACATCCAAAGTATCCCTGCAAAGTTTGGTGAAGATCTGAGTATGTAGTTTTTGACCTTATATGGAACCTCCTTTCTGAAAATTTGAGAATTCTTAAAAAATTCGTCCAAAATCTTGATGTCTCCAAACTCTTGTTTTGTACGTTTTTTCCACGTGTCTTGACATCCAATGTATCCATGCAAAGTTTGGTGAAGATCTGAGTATGTCGTTTTTGACCTTATCTGGAACCTCCCATCTGAAAATTTGAAAATTCTTAAAAAATTCGTCGAAAATCTTGATGTCTCCAATCTTTTGTTTTGTACGTTTTTTCCACGTGTCTTGACATGCAAAGTATCCCTGCAACGTTTGGTGAAGATCTGAGTATGTAGTTTTTGACCTTATCTGGAACCTCCTATCTGAAAATTTGAAAATTCTTAAAAAATTCGTCGAAAATCTTGATGTCTCCAATCTCTTGTTTTGTACGTTTTTTCCACGTGTCTTGACATCCAATGTATTCCTGCAATGTTTGGTGGAGATCTGAGTATGTAGTTTTAGACCTTATCTGGAACCTCCTATCTGAAAATTTGAAAATTCTTCAAAAATTCGTCCAAAATCTTGATGTCTCCAATCTCTTGTTTTGTACGTTTTTTCCACGTGTCTCGACCTCCAATGGATCCCTGCAAAGTTTGGTGAAGATCTGAGTATGTCGTTTTTGACCTTATATGGAACATCCTTTCTGAAAATTTGAAAATTCTTAAAAAATTCGTCGAAAATCTTGATGTCTCCAATCTTTTGTTTTGTACGTTTTTTCCACGTGTCTTGACATCCAATGTATCCCTGCAAAGTTTGGTGAAGATCTGAGTATGTAGTTTTTGACCTTATATGGAACCTCCTATCTGAAAATTTGAAAATTCTTAAAAAATTCGTCCAAAATCTTGATGTCTCCAATCTCTTGTTTTGTACGTTTTTTCCACGTGTCTCGACCTCCAATGGATCCCTGCAAAGTTTGGTGAAGATCTGAGTATGTCGTTTTTGACCTTATCTGGAACCTCCCATCTGAAAATTTGAAAATTCTTAAAAAATTCTTCGAAAATCTTGATGTCTCCGATCTCTTGTTTTGTACGTTTTTTCCAGGTGTCTTGACATGCAAAGTATTCCTGCAAAGTTTGGTGAAGATCTGAGTATGTAGTTTTTGACCTCATCTGGAACCTCCTATCTGAAAATTTGAAAATTCTTAAAAAATTCGTCCAAAATCTTGATGTCTCCAATCTCTTGTTTTGTACGTTTTTTCCACGTGTCTTGATATCCAATGTATCCCTGCAAAGTTTGGTGAAGATCTGAGTATGTTGTTTTTGACCTTATCTGGAACATCCTTTCTGAAAATTTGAAAATTGTTAAAAAATTCGTCCAAAATCTTGATGTCTCCTATCTCTTGTTTTGTACGTTTTTTCCACGTGTCTTGACATCCAATGTATCCCTGCAAAGTTTGGTGAAGATCTGAGTATGTAGTTTTTGACCTTATCTGGAACCTCCCATCTGAAAATTTGAAAATTCTTAAAAAATTCGACCAATATCTTGATGTCTCCAATCTTTTGTTTTGTACGTTTTTTCCACGTGTCTTGACACATAATGTATCCATGCAAAGTTTGGTGAAGATCTGAGTATGTAGTTTTTGACCTTATATGGAACCTCCTATCTGAAAATTTGAAAATTCTTAAAAAATTCGTCCAAAATCTTGATGTCTCCAATCTCTTGTTTTGTACGTTTTTTCCACGTGTCTTGACATCCAATGTATCCCTGCAAAGTTTGGTGAAGATCTGAGTATGTAGTTTTTGACCTTATCTGGAACCTCCCATCTGAAAATTTGAAAATTCCTAAAAAATCCGTGCAAAATCTTGATGACCCCAATCTCTTGTTTTGTACGTTTTTTCCACGTGTCTTGACATCCAATGTATTCCTGCAATGTTTGGTGAAGATCTGAGTATGTAGTTTTTGACCTTATATGGAACCTCCTATCTGAAAATTTGAAAATTCTTAAAAAATTCGACCAAAATCTTGATGTTCCGAATCCTATGTTTTGTATGTTTTTTCCACGTGTCTTGACATCCAATGTATCCATGCAAAGTTTGGTGAAGATCTGAGTATGTAGTTTTTGACCTTATATTGAACCTCCCATCTGAAAATTTGAAAATTCTTAAAAAATTCGTCCAAAATCTTGATGACCCCAATCTCTTGTTTTGTACGTTTTTTCCACGTGTCTTGACATCCAAAGTATCCCTGCAAAGTTTGGTGAAGATCTGAGTATGTAGTTTTTGACCTTATATGGAACCTCCTTTCTGTAAATTTGAGAATTCTTAAAAAATTCGTCCAAAATCTTGATGTCTCCAATCTCTTGTTTTGTACGTTTTTTCCACGTGTCTTGACATCCAATGTATCCATGCAAAGTTTGGTGAAGATCTGAGTATGTCGTTTTTGACCTTATCTGGAACCTCCCATCTGAAAATTTGAAAATTCTTAAAAAATTCGTCGAAAATCTTGATGTCTCCAATCTTTTGTTTTGTACTTTTTTTCCACGTGTCTTGACATGCAAAGTATCCCTGCAACGTTTGGTGAAGATCTGAGTATGTAGTTTTTGACCTTATCTGGAACCTCCTATCTGAAAATTTGAAAATTCTTCAAAAATTCGTCGAAAATCTTGATGTCTCCAATCTCTTGTTTTGTACGTTTTTTCCACGTGTCTTGACATCCAATGTATTCCTGCAATGTTTGGTGGAGATCTGAGTATGTAGTTTTAGACCTTATCTGGAACCTCCTATCTGAAAATTTGAAAATTCTTCAAAAATTCGTCCAAAATCTTGATGTCTCCAATCTCTTGTTTTGTACGTTTTTTCCACGTGTCTCGACCTCCAATGGATCCCTGCAAAGTTTGGTGAAGATCTGAGTATGTCGTTTTTGACCTTATCTGGAACATCCTTTCTGAAAATTTGAAAATTCTTAAAAAATTCGTCGAAAATCTTGATGTCTCCAATCTCTTGTTTTGTACGTTTTTTCCACGTGTCTTGACATCCAATGTATCCCTGCAAAGTTTGGTGAAGATCTGAGTATGTAGTTTTTGACCTTATATGGAACCTCCTATCTGAAAATTTGAAAATTCTTAAAAAATTCGTCCAAAATCTTGATGTCTCCAATCTCTTGTTTTGTACGTTTTTTCCACGTGTCTCGACCTCCAATGGATCCCTGCAAAGTTTGGTGAAGATCTGAGTATGTCGTTTTTGACCTTATCTGGAACCTCCCATCTGAAAATTTGAAAATTCTTAAAAAATTCGTCGAAAATCTTGATGTCTCCGATCTCTTGTTTTGTACGTTTTTTCCACGTGTCTTGACATGCAAAGTATTCCTGCAAAGTTTGGTGAAGATCTGAGTATGTAGTTTTTGACCTCATCTGGAACCTCCTATCTGAAAATTTGAAAATTCTTAAAAAATTCGTCCAAAATCTTGATGTCTCCAATCTCTTGTTTTGTACGTTTTTTCCACGTGTCTTGACATCCAATGTATCCCTGCAATGTTTGGTGAAGATCTGAGTATGTAGTTTTTGACCTTATCTGGAACCTCCCATCTGAAAATTTGAAAATTCCTAAAAAATCCGTCCAAAATCTTGATGACCCCAATCTCTTGTTTTGTACTTTTTTTCCACGTGTCTCGACCTCCAATGTATCCCTGCAAAGTTTGGTGAAGATCTGAGTATGTAGTTTTTGACCTTATATGGAACCTCCTATTTGAAAATTTGAAAATTCTTAAAAAATTCGTCCAAAATCTTGATGTCACCAATCCTATGTTTTGTATGTTTTTTCCACGTGTCTTGACATCCAATGTATCCATGCAAAGTTTGGTGAAGATCTGAGTATGTCGTTTTTGACCTTATCTGGAACCTCCCATCTGAAAATTTGAAAATTCTTAAAAAATTCGTCGAAAATCTTGATGTCTCCGATCTCTTGTTTTGTACGTTTTTTCCACGTGTCTTGACATGCAAAGTATTCCTGCAAAGTTTGGTGAAGATCTGAGTATGTAGTTTTTGACCTCATCTGGAACCTCCTATCTGAAAATTTGAAAATTCTTAAAAAATTCGTCCAAAATTTTGATGTCTCCAATCTCTTGTTTTGTACGTTTTTTCCACGTGTCTTGACATCCAATGTATCCCTGCAATGTTTGGTGAAGATCTGAGTATGTAGTTTTTGACCTTATATGGAACCTCCCATCTGAAAATTTGAAAATTCCTAAAAAATCCGTCCAAAATCTTGATGACCCCAATCTCTTGTTTTGTACGTTTTTTCCACGTGTCTTGACATCCAATGTATCCCTGCAAAGTTTGGTGAAGATCTGAGTATGTAGTTTTTGACATTATCTGGAACCTCCTATCTGAAAATTTGAAAATTCTTAAAAAATTCGTCCAAAATCTTGATGTCTCCAATCTCTTGTTTTGTACGTTTTTTCCACGTGTCTTGATATCCAATGTATCCCTGCAAAGTTTGGTGAAGATCTGAGTATGTCGTTTTTGACCTTATCTGGAACATCCTTTCTGAAAATTTGAAAATTGTTAAAAAATTCGTCCAAAATCTTGATGTCTCCAATCTCTTTTTTGTACGTTTTTTCCACGTGTCTTGACATCCAATGTATCCCTGCAAAGTTTGGTGAAGATCTGAGTATGTAGTTTTTGACCTTATCTGGAACCTCCCATCTGAAAATTTGAAAATTCTTAAAAAATTCGACCAAAATCTTGATGTCTCCAATCTTTTGTTTTGTACGTTTTTTCCACGTGTCTTGACACATAATGTATCCATGCAAAGTTTGGTGAAGATCTGAGTATGTAGTTTTTGACCTTATATGGAACCTCCTATCTGAAAATTTGAAAATTCTTAAAAAATTCGTCCAAAATCTTGATGTCTCCAATCTCTTGTTTTGTACGTTTTTTCCACGTGTATTGACATCCAATGTATCCATGCAAAGTTTGGTGAAGATCTGAGTATGTAGTTTTTGACCTTATCTGGAACCTCCCATCTGAAAATTTGAAAATTCTTTAAAAATTCGTCGAAAATCTTGATGTCTCCAATCTCTTGTTTTGTACGTTTTTTCCACGTGTCTTGACATGCAAAGTATCCCTGCAACGTTTGGTGAAGATCTGAGTATGTAGTTTTTGACCTTATCTGGAACCTCCTATCTGAAAATTTGAAAATTCTTCAAAAATTCGTCGAAAATCTTGATGTCTCCAATCTCTTGTTTTGTACGTTTTTTCCACGTGTCTTGACATCCAATGTATCCCTGCAATGTTTGGTGGAGATCTGAGTATGTAGTTTTTGACCTTATCTGGGACCTCCTATCAGAAAATTTGAAAATTCTTCAAAAATTCGTCCAAAATCTTGATGTCTCCAATCTCTTGTTTTGTACGTTTTTTCCACGTGTCTCGACCTCCAATGTATCCCTGCAAAGTTTGGTGAAGATCTGAGTATGTCGTTTTTGACCTTATCTGGAACATCCTTTCTGAAAATTTGAAAATTCTTAAAAAATTCGTCGAAAATCTTGATGTCTCCAATCTCTTGTTTTGTACGTTTTTTCCACGTGTCTTGACATCCAATGTATCCCTGCAAAGTTTGGTGAAGATCTGAGTATATAGTTTTTGACCTTATATGGAACCTCCTTTCTGAAAATTTGAAAATTCTCAAAAAATTCGTCCATAATCTTGATGTCTCCAATCTCTTGTTTTGTACGTTTTTTCCACGTGTCTTGACATCCAATGTATCCCTGCAAAGTTTGGTGAAGATCTGAGTATGTAGTTTTTGACCTTATATGGAACCTCCTATCTGAAAATTTGAAAATTCTTAAAAAATTCGTCCAAAATCTTGATGTCACCAATCCTATGTTTTGTATGTTTTTTCCACGTGTCTTGACATCCAATGTATCCATGCAAAGTTTGGTGAAGGTCTGAGTATGTCGTTTTTGACCTTATCTGGAACCTCCCATCTGAAAATTTGAAAATTCTTAAAAAATTCGTCGAAAATCTTGATGTCTCCGATCTCTTGTTTTGTACGTTTTTTCCACGTGTCTTGACATGCAAAGTATTCCTGCAAAGTTTGGTGAAGATCTGAGTATGTAGTTTTTGACCTTATATGGAACCTCCTATCTGAAAATTTGAAAATTCTTAAAAAATTCGTCCAAAATCTTGATGACCCCAATCTCTTGTTTTGTACGTTTTTTCCACGTGTCTTGACATCCAATGTATCCATGCAAAGTTTGGTGAAGATCTGAGTATGTAGTTTTTGACCTTATCTGGAACCTACCATCTGAAAATTTGAAAATTCTTAAAAAATTCGTCGAAAATCTTGATGTCTCCAATCTCTTGTTTTGTACGTTTTTTCCACGTGTCTTGACATGCAAAGTATCCCTGCAACGTTTGGTGAAGATCTGAGTATGTAGTTTTTGACCTTATCTGGAACCTCCTATCTGAAAATTTGAAAATTCTTCAAAAATTCGTCGAAAATCTTGATGTCTCCAATCTCTTGTTTTGTACGTTTTTTCCACGTGTCTTGACATCCAATGTATCCCTGCAATGTTTGGTGGAGATCTGAGTATGTAGTTTTTGACCTTATCTGGGACCTCCTATCAGAAAATTTGAAAATTCTTCAAAAATTCGTCCAAAATCTTGATGTCTCCAATCTCTTGTTTTGTACGTTTTTTCCACGTGTCTCGACCTCCAATGTATCCCTGCAAAGTTTGGTGAAGATCTGAGTATGTCGTTTTTGACCTTATCTGGAACATCCTTTCTGAAAATTTGAAAATTCTTAAAAAATTCGTCGAAAATCTTGATGTCTCCAATCTCTTGTTTTGTACGTTTTTTCCACGTGTCTTGACATCCAATGTATCCCTGCAAAGTTTGGTGAAGATCTGAGTATGTAGTTTTTGACCTTATATGGAACCTCCTTTCTGAAAATTTGAAAATTCTCAAAAAATTCGTCCATAATCTTGATGTCTCCAATCTCTTGTTTTGTACGTTTTTTCCACGTGTCTTGACATCCAATGTATCCCTGCAAAGTTTGGTGAAGATCTGAGTATGTAGTTTTTGACCTTATATGGAACCTCCTATCTGAAAATTTGAAAATTCTTAAAAAATTCGTCCAAAATCTTGATGTCACCAATCCTATGTTTTGTATGTTTTTTCCACGTGTCTTGACATCCAATGTATCCATGCAAAGTTTGGTGAAGATCTGAGTATGTCGTTTTTGACCTTATCTGGAACCTCCCATCTGAAAATTTGAAAATTCTTAAAAAATTCGTCGAAAATCTTGATGTCTCCGATCTCTTGTTTTGTACGTTTTTTCCACGTGTCTTGACATGCAAAGTATTCCTGCAAAGTTTGGTGAAGATCTGAGTATGTAGTTTTTGACCTCATCTGGAACCTCCTATCTGAAAATTTGAAAATTCTTAAAAAATTCGTCCAAAATTTTGATGTCTCCAATCTCTTGTTTTGTACGTTTTTTCCACGTGTCTTGACATCCAATGTATCCCTGCAATGTTTGGTGAAGATCTGAGTATGTAGTTTTTGACCTTATCTGGAACCTCCCATCTGAAAATTTGAAAATTCCTAAAAAATCCGTGCAAAATCTTGATGACCCCAATCTCTTGTTTTGTACGTTTTTTCCACGTGTCTTGACATCCAATGTATCCCTGCAAAGTTTGGTGAAGATCTGAGTATGTAGTTTTTGACCTTATCTGGAACCTCCTATCTGAAAATTTGAAAATTCTTAAAAAATTCGTCCAAAATCTTGATGTCTCCAATCTCTTGTTTTGTACGTTTTTTCCACGTGTCTTGATATCCAATGTATCCCTGCAAAGTTTGGTGAAGATCTGAGTATGTCGTTTTTGACCTTATCTGGAACATCCTTTCTGAAAATTTGAAAATTGTTAAAAAATTCGTCCAAAATCTTGATGTCTCCAATCTCTTTTTTGTACGTTTTTTCCACGTGTCTTGACATCCAATGTATCCCTGCAAAGTTTGGTGAAGATCTGAGTATGTAGTTTTTGACCTTATCTGGAACCTCCCATCTGAAAATTTGAAAATTCTTAAAAAATTCGACCAAAATCTTGATGTCTCCAATCTTTTGTTTTGTACGTTTTTTCCACGTGTCTTGACACATAATGTATCCATGCAAAGTTTGGTGAAGATCTGAGTATGTAGTTTTTGACCTTATATGGAACCTCCTATCTGAAAATTTGAAAATTCTTAAAAAATTCGTCCAAAATCTTGATGTCTCCAATCTCTTGTTTTGTACGTTTTTTCCACGTGTCTTGACATCCAATGTATCCCTGCAAAGTTTGGTGAAGATCTGAGTATGTAGTTTTTGACCTTATCTGGAACCTCCCATCTGAAAATTTGAAAATTCCTAAAAAATCCGTGCAAAATCTTGATGACCCCAATCTCTTGTTTTGTACGTTTTTTCCACGTGTCTTGACATCCAATGTATTCCTGCAATGTTTGGTGAAGATCTGAGTATGTAGTTTTTGACCTTATATGGAACCTCCTATCTGAAAATTTGAAAATTCTTAAAAAATTCGACCAAAATCTTGATGTTCCGAATCCTATGTTTTGTATGTTTTTTCCACGTGTCTTGACATCCAATGTATCCATGCAAAGTTTGGTGAAGATCTGAGTATGTAGTTTTTGACCTTATATTGAACCTCCCATCTGAAAATTTGAAAATTCTTAAAAAATTCGTCCAAAATCTTGATGACCCCAATCTCTTGTTTTGTACGTTTTTTCCACGTGTCTTGACATCCAAAGTATCCCTGCAAAGTTTGGTGAAGATCTGAGTATGTAGTTTTTGACCTTATATGGAACCTCCTTTCTGAAAATTTGAGAATTCTTAAAAAATTCGTCCAAAATCTTGATATCTCCAATCTCTTGTTTTGTACGTTTTTTCCACGTGTCTTGACATCCAATGTATCCATGCAAAGTTTGGTGAAGATCTGAGTATGTCGTTTTTGACCTTATCTGGAACCTCCCATCTGAAAATTTGAAAATTCTTAAAAAATTCGTCGAAAATCTTGATGTCTCCAATCTTTTGTTTTGTACGTTTTTTCCACGTGTCTTGACATGCAAAGTATCCCTGCAACGTTTGGTGAAGATCTGAGTATGTAGTTTTTGACCTTATCTGGAACCTCCTATCTGAAAATTTGAAAATTCTTCAAAAATTCGTCGAAAATCTTGATGTCTCCAATCTCTTGTTTTGTACGTTTTTTCCACGTGTCTTGACATCCAATGTATTCCTGCAATGTTTGGTGGAGATCTGAGTATGTAGTTTTAGACCTTATCTGGAACCTCCTATCTGAAAATTTGAAAATTCTTCAAAAATTCGTCCAAAATCTTGATGTCTCCAATCTCTTGTTTTGTACGTTTTTTCCACGTGTCTCGACCTCCAATGGATCCCTGCAAAGTTTGGTGAAGATCTGAGTATGTCGTTTTTGACCTTATCTGGAACATCCTTTCTGAAAATTTGAAAATTCTTAAAAAATTCGTCGAAAATCTTGATGTCTCCAATCTCTTGTTTTGTACGTTTTTTCCACGTGTCTTGACATCCAATGTATCCCTGCAAAGTTTGGTGAAGATCTGAGTATGTAGTTTTTGACCTTATATGGAACCTCCTATCTGAAAATTTGAAAATTCTTAAAAAATTCGTCCAAAATCTTGATGTCCCCAATCTCTTGTTTTGTACGTTTTTTCCACGTGTCTCGACCTCCAATGGATCCCTGCAAAGTTTGGTGAAGATCTGAGTATGTCGTTTTTGACCTTATCTGGAACCTCCCATCTGAAAATTTGAAAATTCTTAAAAAATTCGTCGAAAATCTTGATGTCTCCAATCTCTTGTTTTGTACGTTTTTTCCACGTGTCTTGACATCCAATGTATCCCTGCAATGTTTGGTGAAGATCTGAGTATGTAGTTTTTGACCTTATCTGGAACCTCCCATCTGAAAATTTGAAAATTCCTAAAAAATCCGTCCAAAATCTTGATGACCCCAATCTCTTGTTTTGTACTTTTTTTCCACGTGTCTTGACATCCAATGTATCCCTGCAAAGTTTGGTGAAGATCTGAGTATGTAGTTTTTGATCTTATCTGGAACCTCCTATCTGAAAATTTGAAAATTCTTAAAAAATTCGTCCAAAATCTTGATGTCTCCAATCTCTTGTTTTGTACGTTTTTTCCACGTGTCTTGATATCCAATGTATCCCTGCAAAGTTTGGTGAAGATCTGAGTATGTTGTTTTTGACCTTATCTGGAACATCCTTTCTGAAAATTAGAAAATTGTTAAAAAATTCGTCCAAAATCTTGATGTCTCCTATCTCTTGTTTTGTACGTTTTTTCCACGTGTCTTGACATCCAATGTATCCCTGCAAAGTTTGGTGAAGATCTGAGTATGTAGTTTTTGACCTTATCTGGAACCTCCCATCTGAAAATTTGAAAATTCTTAAAAAATTCGACCAATATCTTGATGTCTCCAATCTCTTGTTTTGTACGTTTTTTCCACGTGTCTTGACACATAATGTATCCATGCAAAGTTTGGTGAAGATCTGAGTATGTAGTTTTTGACCTTATATGGAACCTCCTATCTGAAAATTTAAAAATTCTTAAAAAATTCGTCCAAAATCTTGATGTCTCCAATCTCTTGTTTTGTACGTTTTTTCCACGTGTCTTGACATCCAATGTATCCCTGCAAAGTTTGGTGAAGATCTGAGTATGTAGTTTTTGACCTTATCTGGAACCTCCCATCTGAAAATTTGAAAATTCTTAAAAAATTCGATCAAAATCTTGATGTCTCCAATCTTTTGTTTTGTACGTTTTTTCCACGTGTCTTGACACATAATGTATCCATGCAAAGTTTGGTGAAGATCTGAGTATGTAGTTTTTGACCTTATATGGAACCTCCTATCTGAAAATTTGAAAATTCTTAAAAAATTCGTCCAAAATCTTGATGTCTCCAATCTCTTGTTTTGTACGTTTTTTCCACGTGTCTTGACATCCAATGTATCCCTGCAAAGTTTGGTGAAGATCTGAGTATGTAGTTTTTGACCTTATCTGGAACCTCCCATCTGAAAATTTGAAAATTCCTAAAAAATCCGTGCAAAATCTTGATGACCCCAATCTCTTGTTTTGTACGTTTTTTCCACGTGTCTTGACATCCAATGTATCCATGCAAAGTTTGGTGAAGATCTGAGTATGTCGTTTTTGACCTTATCTGGAACCTCCCATCTGAAAATTTGAAAATTCTTAAAAAATTCGTCGAAAATCTTGATGTCTCCAATCTTTTGTTTTGTACGTTTTTTCCACGTGTCTTGACATGCAAAGTATCCCTGCAACGTTTGGTGAAGATCTGAGTTTGTAGTTTTTGACCTTATCTGGAACCTCCCATCTGAAAATTTGAAAATTCCTAAAAAATCCGTCTAAAATCTTGATGACCCAAATCTCTTGTTTTGTACGTTTTTTCCACGTGTCTTGACATCCAATGTATCCCTGCAAAGTTTGGTGAAGATCTGAGTATGTAGTTTTTGACCTTATCTGGAACCTCCTATCTGAAAATTTGAAAATTCTTAAAAAATTCGTCCAAAATCTTGATGTCTCCAATCTCTTGTTTTGTACGTTTTTTCCACGTGTCTTGATATCCAATGTATCCCTGCAAAGTTTGGTGAAGATCTGAGTATGTCGTTTTTGACCTTATCTGGAACATCCTTTCTGAAAATTTGAAAATTGTTAAAAAATTCGTCCAAAATCTTGATGTCTCCTATCTCTTGTTTTGTACGTTTTTTCCACGTGTCTTGACATCCAATGTATCCCTGCAAAGTTTGTTGAAGATCTGAGTATGTAGTTTTTGACCTTATCTGGAACCTCCCATCTGAAAATTTGAAAATTCTTAAAAAATTCGACCAAAATCTTGATGTCTCCAATCTCTTCTTTTGTACGTTTTTTCCACGTGTCTTGACACATAATGTATCCATGCAAAGTTTGGTGAAGATCTGAGTATGTAGTTTTTGACCTTATATGGAACCTCCTATCTGAAAATTTGAAAATTCTTAAAAAATTTGACCAAAATCTTGATGTCCCCAATCCTATGTTTTGTATGTTTTTTCCACGTGTCTTGACATCCAATGTATCCCTGCAGAGTTTGGTGAAGATCTGAGTATGTAGTTTTTGACCTTATCTGGAACCTCCCATCTGAAAATTTGAAAATTCTTAAAAAATTCGTCGAAAATCTTGATGTCTCCAATCTCTTGTTTTGTACGTTTTTTCCACGTGTCTTGACATGCAAAGTATCCCTGCAACGTTTGGTGAAGATCTGAGTATGTAGTTTTTGACCTTATCTGGAACCTCCTATCTGAAAATTTGAAAATTCTTAAAAAATTCGTCCAAAATCTTGATGTCTCCAATCTCTTGTTTTGTACGTTTTTTCCACGTGTCTTGACATCCAATGTATCCCTGCAATGTTTGGTGAAGATCTGAGTATGTAGTTTTTGACCTTATATGGAACCTCCTATCTGAAAATTTGAAAATTCTTAAAAAATTCGTCCAAAATCTTGATGTCTCCAATCTCTTGTTTTGTACGTTCTTTCCACGTGTCTTGACATCCAATGTATCCCTGCAATGTTTGGTGAAGATCTGAGTATGTAGTTTTTGACCTTATATGGAACCTCCTATCTGAAAATTTGAAAATTCTTAAAAAAATTTAACAAAATCTTGATGTCCCCAATCCTATGTTTTGTATGTTTTTTCCACGTGTCTTGACATACAATGTATCCCTGCAGAGTTTGGTTAAGATCTGAGTATGTAGTTTTTGACCTTATCTGGAACCTCCCATCTGAAAATTTGAAAATTCCTAAAAAATCCGTCCAAAATTTTGTTGACCCCAATCTCTTGTTTTGTACGTTTTTTCCACGTGTCTTGACATCCAATGTATCCCTGCAAAGTTTGGTGAAGATCTGAGTATGTAGTTTTTGACCTTATCTGGAACCGCATTTCTGAAAATTTGAAAATTCTTAAAAAAATCGTCCAAAATCTTGATGTCTCCAATCTCTTGTTTTGTACGTTTTTTCCACGTGTCTTGACATCCAATGTATCCCTGCAAAGTTTGGTGAAGATCTGAGTATGTAGTTTTTGACCTTATCTGGAACCTCCTATCTGAAAATTTGAAAATTCTTAAAAAATTCGTCCAAAATCTTGATGTCTCCAATCTCTTGTTTTGTACGTTTTTTCCACGTGTCTTGATATCCAATGTATCCCTGCAAAGTTTGGTGAAGATCTGAGTACGTCGTTTTTGACCTTATCTGGAACATCCTTTCTGAAAATTTGAAAATTGTTAAAAAATTCGTCCAAAATCTTGATGTCTCCTATCTCTTGTTTTGTACGTTTTTTCCACGTGTCTTGACATCCAATGTATCCCTGCAAAGTTTGGTGAAGATCTGAGTATGTAGTTTTTGACCTTATCTGGAACCTCCCATCTGAAAATTTGAAAATTCTTAAAAAATTCGACCAAAATCTTGATGTCTCCAATCTCTTGTTTTGTACGTTTTTTCCACGTGTCTTGACACATAATGTATCCATGCAAAGTTTGGTGAAGATCTGAGTATGTAGTTTTTGACCTTATATGGAACCTCCTATCTGAAAATTTGAAAATTCTTAAAAAATTTGACCAAAATCTTGATGTCCCCAATCCTATGTTTTGTATGTTTTTTCCACGTGTCTTGACATCCAATGTATCCATGCAAAGTTTGGTGAAGATCTGAGTATGTAGTTTTTGACCTTATCTGGAACCTCCCATCTGAAAATTTGAAAATTCTTAAAAAATTCGTCGAAAATCTTGATGTCTCCAATCTCTTGTTTTGTACGTTTTTTCCACGTGTCTTGACATGCAAAGTATCCCTGCAACGTTTGGTGAAGATCTGAGTATGTAGTTTTTGACCTTATCTGGAACCTCCTATCTGAAAATTTGAAAATTCTTAAAAAATTCGTCCAAAATCTTGATGTCTCCAATCTCTTGTTTTGTACGTTTTTTCCACGTGTCTTGACATCCAATGTATCCCTGCAATGTTTGGTGAAGATCTGAGTATGTAGTTTTTGACCTTATATGGAGCCTCCTATCTGAAAATTTGAAAATTCTTAAAAAATTCGTCCAAAATCTTGATGTCTCCTATCTCTTGTTTTGTACGTTTTTTCCACGTGTCTTGACATCCAATGTATCCCTGCAAAGTTTGGTGAAGATCTGAGTATGTAGTTTTTGACCTTATCTGGAACCTCCCATCTGAAAATTTGAAAATTCTTAAAAAATTCGACCAATATCTTGATGTCTCCAATCTCTTGTTTTGTACGTTTTTTCCACGTGTCTTGACACATAATGTATCCATGCAAAGTTTGGTGAAGATCTGAGTATGTAGTTTTTGACCTTATATGGAACCTCCTATCTGAAAATTTAAAAATTCTTAAAAAATTCGTCCAAAATCTTGATGTCTCCAATCTCTTGTTTTGTACGTTTTTTCCACGTGTCTTGACATCCAATGTATCCCTGCAAAGTTTGGTGAAGATCTGAGTATGTAGTTTTTGACCTTATCTGGAACCTCCCATCTGAAAATTTGAAAATTCTTAAAAAATTCGATCAAAATCTTGATGTCTCCAATCTTTTGTTTTGTACGTTTTTTCCACGTGTCTTGACACATAATGTATCCATGCAAAGTTTGGTGAAGATCTGAGTATGTAGTTTTTGACCTTATATGGAACCTCCTATCTGAAAATTTGAAAATTCTTAAAAAATTCGTCCAAAATCTTGATGTCTCCAATCTCTTGTTTTGTACGTTTTTTCCACGTGTCTTGACATCCAATGTATCCCTGCAAAGTTTGGTGAAGATCTGAGTATGTAGTTTTTGACCTTATCTGGAACCTCCCATCTGAAAATTTGAAAATTCCTAAAAAATCCGTGCAAAATCTTGATGACCCCAATCTCTTGTTTTGTACGTTTTTTCCACGTGTCTTGACATCCAATGTATCCATGCAAAGTTTGGTGAAGATCTGAGTATGTCGTTTTTGACCTTATCTGGAACCTCCCATCTGAAAATTTGAAAATTCTTAAAAAATTCGTCGAAAATCTTGATGTCTCCAATCTTTTGTTTTGTACGTTTTTTCCACGTGTCTTGACATGCAAAGTATCCCTGCAACGTTTGGTGAAGATCTGAGTATGTAGTTTTTGACCTTATCTGGAACCTCCCATCTGAAAATTTGAAAATTCCTAAAAAATCCGTCTAAAATCTTGATGACCCCAATCTCTTGTTTTGTACGTTTTTTCCACGTGTCTTGACATCCAATGTATCCCTGCAAAGTTTGGTGAAGATCTGAGTATGTAGTTTTTGACCTTATCTGGAACCTCCTATCTGAAAATTTGAAAATTCTTAAAAAATTCGTCCAAAATCTTGATGTCTCCAATCTCTTGTTTTGTACGTTTTTTCCACGTGTCTTGATATCCAATGTATCCCTGCAAAGTTTGGTGAAGATCTGAGTATGTCGTTTTTGACCTTATCTGGAACATCCTTTCTGAAAATTTGAAAATTGTTAAAAAATTCGTCCAAAATCTTGATGTCTCCTATCTCTTGTTTTGTACGTTTTTTCCACGTGTCTTGACATCCAATGTATCCCTGCAAAGTTTGTTGAAGATCTGAGTATGTAGTTTTTGACCTTATCTGGAACCTCCCATCTGAAAATTTGAAAATTCTTAAAAAATTCGACCAAAATCTTGATGTCTCCAATCTCTTCTTTTGTACGTTTTTTCCACGTGTCTTGACACATAATGTATCCATGCAAAGTTTGGTGAAGATCTGAGTATGTAGTTTTTGACCTTATATGGAACCTCCTATCTGAAAATTTGAAAATTCTTAAAAAATTTGACCAAAATCTTGATGTCCCCAATCCTATGTTTTGTATGTTTTTTCCACGTGTCTTGACATCCAATGTATCCCTGCAGAGTTTGGTGAAGATCTGAGTATGTAGTTTTTGACCTTATCTGGAACCTCCCATCTGAAAATTTGAAAATTCTTAAAAAATTCGTCGAAAATCTTGATGTCTCCAATCTCTTGTTTTGTACGTTTTTTCCACGTGTCTTGACATGCAAAGTATCCCTGCAACGTTTGGTGAAGATCTGAGTATGTAGTTTTTGACCTTATCTGGAACCTCCTATCTGAAAATTTGAAAATTCTTAAAAAATTCGTCCAAAATCTTGATGTCTCCAATCTCTTGTTTTGTACGTTTTTTCCACGTGTCTTGACATCCAATGTATCCCTGCAATGTTTGGTGAAGATCTGAGTATGTAGTTTTTGACCTTATATGGAACCTCCTATCTGAAAATTTGAAAATTCTTAAAAAATTCGTCCAAAATCTTGATGTCTCCAATCTCTTGTTTTGTACGTTCTTTCCACGTGTCTTGACATCCAATGTATCCCTGCAATGTTTGGTGAAGATCTGAGTATGTAGTTTTTGACCTTATATGGAACCTCCTATCTGAAAATTTGAAAATTCTTAAAAAAATTTAACAAAATCTTGATGTCCCCAATCCTATGTTTTGTATGTTTTTTCCACGTGTCTTGACATACAATGTATCCCTGCAGAGTTTGGTTAAGATCTGAGTATGTAGTTTTTGACCTTATCTGGAACCTCCCATCTGAAAATTTGAAAATTCCTAAAAAATCCGTCCAAAATTTTGTTGACCCCAATCTCTTGTTTTGTACGTTTTTTCCACGTGTCTTGACATCCAATGTATCCCTGCAAAGTTTGGTGAAGATCTGAGTATGTAGTTTTTGACCTTATCTGGAACCGCATTTCTGAAAATTTGAAAATTCTTAAAAAAATCGTCCAAAATCTTGATGTCTCCAATCTCTTGTTTTGTACGTTTTTTCCACGTGTCTTGACATCCAATGTATCCCTGCAAAGTTTGGTGAAGATCTGAGTATGTAGTTTTTGACCTTATCTGGAACCTCCTATCTGAAAATTTGAAAATTCTTAAAAAATTCGTCCAAAATCTTGATGTCTCCAATCTCTTGTTTTGTACGTTTTTTCCACGTGTCTTGATATCCAATGTATCCCTGCAAAGTTTGGTGAAGATCTGAGTACGTCGTTTTTGACCTTATCTGGAACATCCTTTCTGAAAATTTGAAAATTGTTAAAAAATTCGTCCAAAATCTTGATGTCTCCTATCTCTTGTTTTGTACGTTTTTTCCACGTGTCTTGACATCCAATGTATCCCTGCAAAGTTTGGTGAAGATCTGAGTATGTAGTTTTTGACCTTATCTGGAACCTCCCATCTGAAAATTTGAAAATTCTTAAAAAATTCGACCAAAATCTTGATGTCTCCAATCTCTTGTTTTGTACGTTTTTTCCACGTGTCTTGACACATAATGTATCCATGCAAAGTTTGGTGAAGATCTGAGTATGTAGTTTTTGACCTTATATGGAACCTCCTATCTGAAAATTTGAAAATTCTTAAAAAATTTGACCAAAATCTTGATGTCCCCAATCCTATGTTTTGTATGTTTTTTCCACGTGTCTTGACATCCAATGTATCCATGCAAAGTTTGGTGAAGATCTGAGTATGTAGTTTTTGACCTTATCTGGAACCTCCCATCTGAAAATTTGAAAATTCTTAAAAAATTCGTCGAAAATCTTGATGTCTCCAATCTCTTGTTTTGTACGTTTTTTCCACGTGTCTTGACATCCAATGTATCCCTGCAAAGTTTGGTGAAGATCTGAGTATGTAGTTTTTGACCTTATCTGGAACCTCCCATCTGAAAATTTGAAAATTCTTAAAAAATTCGACCAATATCTTGATGTCTCCAATCTCTTGTTTTGTACGTTTTTTCCACGTGTCTTGACACATAATGTATCCATGCAAAGTTTGGTGAAGATCTGAGTATGTAGTTTTTGACCTTATATGGAACCTCCTATCTGAAAATTTAAAAATTCTTAAAAAATTCGTCCAAAATCTTGATGTCTCCAATCTCTTGTTTTGTACGTTTTTTCCACGTGTCTTGACATCCAATGTATCCCTGCAAAGTTTGGTGAAGATCTGAGTATGTAGTTTTTGACCTTATCTGGAACCTCCCATCTGAAAATTTGAAAATTCTTAAAAAATTCGATCAAAATCTTGATGTCTCCAATCTTTTGTTTTGTACGTTTTTTCCACGTGTCTTGACACATAATGTATCCATGCAAAGTTTGGTGAAGATCTGAGTATGTAGTTTTTGACCTTATATGGAACCTCCTATCTGAAAATTTGAAAATTCTTAAAAAATTCGTCCAAAATCTTGATGTCTCCAATCTCTTGTTTTGTACGTTTTTTCCACGTGTCTTGACATCCAATGTATCCCTGCAAAGTTTGGTGAAGATCTGAGTATGTAGTTTTTGACCTTATCTGGAACCTCCCATCTGAAAATTTGAAAATTCTTAAAAAATTCGTCGAAAATCTTGATGTCTCCAATCTTTTGTTTTGTACGTTTTTTCCACGTGTCTTGACATGCAAAGTATCCCTGCAACGTTTGGTGAAGATCTGAGTATGTAGTTTTTGACCTTATCTGGAACCTCCCATCTGAAAATTTGAAAATTCCTAAAAAATCCGTCTAAAATCTTGATGACCCCAATCTCTTGTTTTGTACGTTTTTTCCACGTGTCTTGACATCCAATGTATCCCTGCAAAGTTTGGTGAAGATCTGAGTATGTAGTTTTTGACCTTATCTGGAACCTCCTATCTGAAAATTTGAAAATTCTTAAAAAATTCGTCCAAAATCTTGATGTCTCCAATCTCTTGTTTTGTACGTTTTTTCCACGTGTCTTGATATCCAATGTATCCCTGCAAAGTTTGGTGAAGATCTGAGTATGTCGTTTTTGACCTTATCTGGAACATCCTTTCTGAAAATTTGAAAATTGTTAAAAAATTCGTCCAAAATCTTGATGTCTCCTATCTCTTGTTTTGTACGTTTTTTCCACGTGTCTTGACATCCAATGTATCCCTGCAAAGTTTGTTGAAGATCTGAGTATGTAGTTTTTGACCTTATCTGGAACCTCCCATCTGAAAATTTGAAAATTCTTAAAAAATTCGACAAAAATCTTGATGTCTCCAATCTCTTCTTTTGTACGTTTTTTCCACGTGTCTTGACACATAATGTATCCATGCAAAGTTTGGTGAAGATCTGAGTATGTAGTTTTTGACCTTATATGGAACCTCCTATCTGAAAATTTGAAAATTCTTAAAAAATTTGACCAAAATCTTGATGTCCCCAATCCTATGTTTTGTATGTTTTTTCCACGTGTCTTGACATCCAATGTATCCCTGCAGAGTTTGGTGAAGATCTGAGTATGTAGTTTTTGACCTTATCTGGAACCTCCCATCTGAAAATTTGAAAATTCTTAAAAAATTCGTCGAAAATCTTGATGTCTCCAATCTCTTGTTTTGTACGTTTTTTCCACGTGTCTTGACATGCAAAGTATCCCTGCAACGTTTGGTGAAGATCTGAGTATGTAGTTTTTGACCTTATCTGGAACCTCCTATCTGAAAATTTGAAAATTCTTAAAAAATTCGTCCAAAATCTTGATGTCTCCAATCTCTTGTTTTGTACGTTTTTTCCACGTGTCTTGACATCCAATGTATCCCTGCAATGTTTGGTGAAGATCTGAGTATGTAGTTTTTGACCTTATATGGAACCTCCTATCTGAAAATTTGAAAATTCTTAAAAAATTCGTCCAAAATCTTGATGTCTCCAATCTCTTGTTTTGTACGTTCTTTCCACGTGTCTTGACATCCAATGTATCCCTGCAATGTTTGGTGAAGATCTGAGTATGTAGTTTTTGACCTTATATGGAACCTCCTATCTGAAAATTTGAAAATTCTTAAAAAAATTTAACAAAATCTTGATGTCCCCAATCCTATGTTTTGTATGTTTTTTCCACGTGTCTTGACATACAATGTATCCCTGCAGAGTTTGGTTAAGATCTGAGTATGTAGTTTTTGACCTTATCTGGAACCTCCCATCTGAAAATTTGAAAATTCCTAAAAAATCCGTCCAAAATTTTGTTGACCCCAATCTCTTGTTTTGTACGTTTTTTCCACGTGTCTTGACATCCAATGTATCCCTGCAAAGTTTGGTGAAGATCTGAGTATGTAGTTTTTGACCTTATCTGGAACCGCATTTCTGAAAATTTGAAAATTCTTAAAAAAATCGTCCAAAATCTTGATGTCTCCAATCTCTTGTTTTGTACGTTTTTTCCACGTGTCTTGACATCCAATGTATCCCTGCAAAGTTTGGTGAAGATCTGAGTATGTAGTTTTTGACCTTATCTGGAACCTCCTATCTGAAAATTTGAAAATTCTTAAAAAATTCGTCCAAAATCTTGATGTCTCCAATCTCTTGTTTTGTACGTTTTTTCCACGTGTCTTGATATCCAATGTATCCCTGCAAAGTTTGGTGAAGATCTGAGTACGTCGTTTTTGACCTTATCTGGAACATCCTTTCTGAAAATTTGAAAATTGTTAAAAAATTCGTCCAAAATCTTGATGTCTCCTATCTCTTGTTTTGTACGTTTTTTCCACGTGTCTTGACATCCAATGTATCCCTGCAAAGTTTGGTGAAGATCTGAGTATGTAGTTTTTGACCTTATCTGGAACCTCCCATCTGAAAATTTGAAAATTCTTAAAAAATTCGACCAAAATCTTGATGTCTCCAATCTCTTGTTTTGTACGTTTTTTCCACGTGTCTTGACACATAATGTATCCATGCAAAGTTTGGTGAAGATCTGAGTATGTAGTTTTTGACCTTATATGGAACCTCCTATCTGAAAATTTGAAAATTCTTAAAAAATTTGACCAAAATCTTGATGTCCCCAATCCTATGTTTTGTATGTTTTTTCCACGTGTCTTGACATCCAATGTATCCATGCAAAGTTTGGTGAAGATCTGAGTATGTAGTTTTTGACCTTATCTGGAACCTCCCATCTGAAAATTTGAAAATTCTTAAAAAATTCGTCGAAAATCTTGATGTCTCCAATCTCTTGTTTTGTACGTTTTTTCCACGTGTCTTGACATGCAAAGTATCCCTGCAACGTTTGGTGAAGATCTGAGTATGTAGTTTTTGACCTTATCTGGAACCTCCTATCTGAAAATTTGAAAATTCTTAAAAAATTCGTCCAAAATCTTGATGTCTCCAATCTCTTGTTTTGTACGTTTTTTCCACGTGTCTTGACATCCAATGTATCCCTGCAATGTTTGGTGAAGATCTGAGTATGTAGTTTTTGACCTTATATGGAGCCTCCTATCTGAAAATTTGAAAATTCTTAAAAAATTCGTCCAAAATCTTGATGTCTCCAATCTCTTGTTTTGTACGTTCTTTCCACGTGTCTTGACATCCAATGGATCCCTGCAATGTTTGGTGAAGATCTGAGTATGTAGTTTTTGACCTTATATGGAACCTCCTATCTGAAAATTTGAAAATTCTTAAAAGAATTTAACAAAATCTTGATGTCCCCAATCCTATGTTTTGTATGTTTTTTCCACGTGTCTTGACATACAATGTATCCCTGCAGAGTTTGGTGAAGA
This sequence comes from Lepisma saccharinum, assembly GCF_977018435.1. NCBI lineage: Eukaryota > Metazoa > Arthropoda > Insecta > Zygentoma > Lepismatidae > Lepisma > Lepisma saccharinum. The sequence goes on from NW_028143024.1 coordinate 194,362, forward strand.
TCTGAGTATGTAGTTTTTGACCTTATCTGGAACCTCCCATCTGAAAATTTGAAAATTCCTAAAAAATCCGTCCAAAATCTTGTTGACCCGAATCTCTTGTTTTGTACGTTTTTTCCACGTTTCTTGACATCCAATGTATCCCTGCAAAGTTTGGTGAAGATCTGAGTATGTAGTTTTTGACCTTATATGGAACCTCCTTTCTGAAAATTTGAAAATTCTCAAAAAATTCGTCCATAATCTTGATGTCTCCAATCTCTTGTTTTGTACGTTTTTTCCACGTGTCTTGACATCCAATGTATCCCTGCAAAGTTTGGTGAAGATCTGAGCATGTAGTTTTTGACCTTATATGGAACCTCCTATCTGAAAATTTGAAAATTCTTAAAAAATTCGTCGAAAATCTTGATGTCACCAATCCTATGTTTTGTATGTTTTTTCCACGTGTCTTGACATCCAATGTATCCCTGCAATGTTTGGTTGAGATCTGAGTATGTAGTTTTTGACCTTATCTGGAACCTCCTATCTGAAAATTTGAAAATTCTTCAAAAATTCGTCCAAAATCTTGATGTCTCCAATCTCTTGTTTTGTACGTTTTTTCCACGTGTCTCGACCTCCAATGTATCCCTGCAAAGTTTGGTGAAGATCTGAGTATGTCGTTTTTGACCTTATCTGGAACATCCTTTCTGAAAATTTGAAAATTCTTAAAAAATTCGTCGAAAATCTTGATGTCTCCAATCTCTTGTTTTGTACGTTTTTTCCACGTGTCTTGACATCCAATGTATCCCTGCAAAGTTTGGTGAAGATCTGAGTATGTAGTTTTTGACCTTATATGGAACCTCCTATCTGAAAATTTGAAAATTCTTAAAAAATTCGTCCAAAATCTTGATGTCACCAATCCTATGTTTTGTACGTTTTTTCCACGTGTCTTGACATCCAATGTATCCATGCAAAGTTTGGTGAAGATCTGAGTATGTCGTTTTTGACTTTATCTGGAACCTCCCATCTGAAAATTTGAAAATTCTTAAAAAATTCGTCGAAAATCTTGATGTCTCCGATCTCTTGTTTTGTACGTTTTTTCCACGTGTCTTGACATGCAAAGTATTCCTGCAAAGTTTGGTGAAGATCTGACTATGTAGTTTTTGACCTCATCTGGAACCTCCTATCTGAAAATTTGAAAATTCTTTAAAAATTCGTCCAAAATATTGATGTCTCCAATCTCTTGTTTTGTACGTTTTTTCCACGTGTCTTGACATCCAATGTATCCCTGCAATGTTTGGTGAAGATCTGAGTATGTAGTTTTTGACCTTATCTGGAACCTCCCATCTGAAAATTTGAAAATTCCTAAAAAATCCGTGCAAAATCTTGATGACCCCAATCTCTTGTTTTGTACGTTTTTTCCACGTGTCTTGACATCCAATGTATTCCTGCAATGTTTGGTGAAGATCTGAGTATGTAGTTTTTGACCTTATATGGAACCTCCTATCTGAAAATTTGAAAATTCTTAAAAAATTCGACCAAAATCTTGATGTTCCGAATCCTATGTTTTGTATGTTTTTTCCACGTGTCTTGACATCCAATGTATCCATGCAAAGTTTGGTGAAGATCTGAGTATGTAGTTTTTGACCTTATATTGAACCTCCCATCTGAAAATTTGAAAATTCTTAAAAAATTCGTCCAAAATCTTGATGACCCCAATCTCTTGTTTTGTACGTTTTTTCCACGTGTCTTGACATCCAAAGTATCCCTGCAAAGTTTGGTGAAGATCTGAGTATGTAGTTTTTGACCTTATATGGAACCTCCTTTCTGAAAATTTGAGAATTCTTAAAAAATTCGTCCAAAATCTTGATGTCTCCAATCTCTTGTTTTGTACGTTTTTTCCACGTGTCTTGACATCCAATGTATCCATGCAGGTTTGGTGAAGATCTGAGTATGTCGTTTTTGACCTTATCTGGAACCTCCCATCTGAAAATTTGAAAATTCTTAAAAAATTCGTCGAAAATCTTGATGTCTCCAATCTTTTGTTTTGTACGTTTTTTCCACGTGTCTTGACATGCAAAGTATCCCTGCAACGTTTGGTGAAGATCTGAGTATGTAGTTTTTGACCTTATCTGGAACCTCCTATCTGAAAATTTGAAAATTCTTAAAAAATTCGTCGAAAATCTTGATGTCTCCAATCTCTTGTTTTGTACGTTTTTTCCACGTGTCTTGATATCCAATGTATCCCTGCAAAGTTTGGTGAAGATCTGAGTATGTCGTTTTTGACCTTATCTGGAACATCCTTTCTGAAAATTTGAAAATTGTTAAAAAATTCGTCCAAAATCTTGATGTCTCCAATCTCTTTTTTGTACGTTTTTTCCACGTGTCTTGACATCCAATGTATCCCTGCAAAGTTTGGTGAAGATCTGAGTATGTAGTTTTTGACCTTATCTGGAACCTCCCATCTGAAAATTTGAAAATTCTTCAAAAATTCGTCGAAAATCTTGATGTCTCCAATCTCTTGTTTTGTACGTTTTTTCCACGTGTCTCGACCTCCAATGGATCCCTGCAAAGTTTGGTGAAGATCTGAGTATGTCGTTTTTGACCTTATCTGGAACATCCTTTCTGAAAATTTGAAAATTCTTAAAAAATTCGTCGAAAATCTTGATGTCTCCAATCTCTTGTTTTGTACGTTTTTTCCACGTGTCTTGACATCCAATGTATCCCTGCAAAGTTTGGTGAAGATCTGAGTATGTAGTTTTTGACCTTATATGGAACCTCCTATCTGAAAATTTGAAAATTCTTAAAAAATTCGTCCAAAATCTTGATGTCTCCAATCTCTTGTTTTGTACGTTTTTTCCACGTGTCTCGACCTCCAATGGATCCCTGCAAAGTTTGGTGAAGATCTGAGTATGTCGTTTTTGACCTTATCTGGAACCTCCCATCTGAAAATTTGAAAATTCTTAAAAAATCCGTCGAAAATCTTGATGTCTCCAATCTCTTGTTTTGTACGTTTTTTCCACGTGTCTTGACACATAATGTATCCACGCAAAGTTTGGTGAAGATCTGAGTATGTAGTTTTTGACCTTATATGGAACCTCCTATCTGAAAATTTGAAAATTCTTAAAAAATTCGTCCAAAATCTTGATGACCCCAATCTCTTGTTTTGTACGTTTTTTCCACGTGTCTTGACACATAATGTATCCATGCAAAGTTTGGTGAAGATCTGAGTATGTAGTTTTTGACCTTATATGGAACCTCCTATCTGAAAATTTGAAAATTCTTAAAAAATTCGTCCAAAATCTTGATGTCTCCAATCTCTTGTTTTGTACGTTTTTTCCACGTGTCTTGACATCCAATGTATCCCTGCAAAGTTTGGTGAAGATCTGAGTATGTAGTTTTTGACCTTATATGGAACCTCCTATCTGAAAATTTGAAAATTCTTAAAAAATTCGTCCAAAATCTTGATGACCCCAATCTCTTGTTTTGTACGTTTTTTCCACGTGTCTTGACACATAATGTATCCATGCAAAGTTTGGTGAAGATCTGAGTATGTAGTTTTTGACCTTATATGGAACCTCCTATCTGAAAATTTGAAAATTCTTAAAAAATTCGTCCAAAATCTTCATGTCTCCAATCTCTTGTTTTGTACGTTTTTTCCACGTGTCTTGACATCCAATGTATCCCTGCAAAGTTTGGTGAAGATCTGAGTATGTAGTTTTTGACCTTATATGGAACCTCCTATCTGAAAATTTGAAAATTCTTAAAAAATTCGTCCAAAATCTTGATGTCTCCAATCTCTTGTTTTGTACGTTTTTCCACGTGTCTCGACCTCCAATGGATCCCTGCAAAGTTTGGTGAAGATCTGAGTATGTCGTTTTTGACCTTATCTGGAACCTCCCATCTGAAAATTTGAAAATTCTTAAAAAATTCGTCGAAAATCTTGATGTCTCCGATCTCTTGTTTTGTACGTTTTTTCCACGTGTCTTGACATGCAAAGCATTCCTGCAAAGTTTGGTGAAGATCTGAGTATGTAGTTTTTGACCTCATCTGGAACCTCCTATCTGAAAATTTGAAAATTCTTAAAAAATTCGTCCAAAATCTTGATGTCTCCAATCTCTTGTTTTGTACGTTTTTTCCACGTGTCTTGACATCCAATGTATCCCTGCAATGTTTGGTGAAGATCTGAGTATGTAGTTTTTGACCTTATCTGAAACCTCCCATCTGAAAATTTGAAAATTCCTAAAAAATCCGTCCAAAATCTTGATGACCCCAATCTCTTGTTTTGTACTTTTTTTCCACGTGTCTCGACCTCCAATGTATCCCTGCAAAGTATGGTGAAGATCTGAGTATGTAGTTTTTGACCTTATATGGAACCTCCTATCTGAAAATTTGAAAATTCTTAAAAAATTCGTCCAAAATCTTGATGTCACCAATCCTATGTTTTGTATGTTTTTTCCACGTGTCTTGACATGCAAAGTATTCCTGCAAAGTTTGGTGAAGATCTGAGTATGTAGTTTTTGACCTCATCTGGAACCTCCTATCTGAAAATTTGAAAATTCTTAAAAAATTCGTCCAAAATCTTGATGTCTTCAATCTCTTGTTTTGTACGTTTTTTCCACGTGTCTTGACATCCAATGTATCCCTGCAATGTTTGGTGAAGATCTGAGTATGTAGTTTTTGACCTTATCTGGAACCTCCCATCTGAAAATTTGAAAATTCCTAAAAAATCCGTCCAAAATCTTGATGACCCCAATCTCTTGTTTTGTACGTTTTTTCCACGTGTCTTGACATCCAATGTATCCCTGCAAAGTTTGGTGAAGATCTGAGTATGTAGTTTTTGACCTTATCTGGAACCTCCTATCTGAAAATTTGAAAATTCTTAAAAAATTCGTCCAAAATCTTGATGTCTCCAATCTCTTGTTTTGTACGTTTTTTCCACGTGTCTTGACATCCAATGTATCCCTGCAAAGTTTGGTGAAGATCTGAGTATGTAGTTTTTGACCTTATATGGAACCTCCCATCTGAAAATTTGAAAATTCTTAAAAAATTCGTCGAAAATCTTGATGTCTCCAATCTCTTGTTTTGTACGTCTTTTCCACGTGTCTTGACATCCAATGTATCCCTGCAAAGTTTGGTGAAGATCTGAGTATGTAGTTTTTGACCTTATATGGAACCTCCCATCTGAAAATTTGAAAATTCCTAAAAAATCCGTCCAAAATCTTGATGACCCCAATCTCTTGTTTTGTACTTTTTTTCCACGTGTCTTGACATCCAATGTATCCCTGCAAAGTTTGGTGAAGATCTGAGTATGTAGTTTTTGATCTTATCTGGAACCTCCTATCTGAAAATTTGAAAATTCTTAAAAAATTCGTCCAAAATCTTGATGTCTCCAATCTCTTGTTTTGTACGTTTTTTCCACGTGTCTTGATATCCAATGTATCCCTGCAAAGTTTGGTGAAGATCTGAGTATGTTGTTTTTGACCTTATCTGGAACATCCTTTCTGAAAATTTGAAAATTCTTAAAAAATTCGTCCAAAATCTTGATGTCTCCAATCTCTTGTTTTGTACGTTTTTTCCACGTGTCTTGACATCCAATGTATCCCTGCAATGTTTGGTGAAGATCTGAGTATGTAGTTTTTGACCTTATCTGGAACCTCCCATCTGAAAATTTGAAAATTCCTAAAAAATCCGTCCAAAATCTTGATGACCCCAATCTCTTGTTTTGTACGTTTTTTCCACGTGTCTTGACATCCAATGTATCCATGCAAAGTTTGGTGAAGATCTGAGTATGTAGTTTTTGACCTTATATTGAACCTCCCATCTGAAAATTTGAAAATTGTTAAAAAATTCGTCCAAAATCTTGATGTCTCCAATCTCTTTTTTGTACGTTTTTTCCACGTGTCTTGACATCCAATGTATCCCTGCAAAGTTTGGTGAAGATCTGAGTATGTAGTTTTTGACCTTATCTGGAACCTCCCATCTGAAAATTTGAAAATTCTTCAAAAATTCGTCGAAAATCTTGATGTCTCCAATCTCTTGTTTTGTACGTTTTTTCCACGTGTCTCGACCTCCAATGGATCCCTGCAAAGTTTGGTGAAGATCTGAGTATGTCGTTTTTGACCTTATCTGGAACATCCTTTCTGAAAATTTGAAAATTCTTAAAAAATTCGTCCAAAATCTTGATGTCTCCAATCTCTTGTTTTGTACGTTTTTTCCACGTGTCTTGACATCCAATGTATCCCTGCAAAGTTTGGTGAAGATCTGAGTATGTAGTTTTTGACCTTATCTGGAACCTCCCATCTGAAAATTTGAAAATTCTTAAAAAATTCGACCAATATCTTGATGTCTCCAATCTTTTGTTTTGTACGTTTTTTCCACGTGTCTTGACACATAATGTATCCATGCAAAGTTTGGTGAAGATCTGAGTATGTAGTTTTTGACCTTATATGGAACCTCCTATCTGAAAAGTTGAAAATTCTTAAAAAATTCGTCCAAAATCTTGATGTCTCCAATCTCTTGTTTTGTACGTTTTTTCCACGTGTCTTGACATGCAAAGTATCCCTGCAACGTTTGGTGAAGATCTGAGTATGTAGTTTATGACCTTATCTGGAACCTCCTATCTGAAAATTTGAAAATTCTTCAAAAATTCGTCGAAAATCTTGATGTCTCCAATCTCTTGTTTTGCACGTTTTTTCCACGTGTCTTGACATCCAATGTATCCCTGCAATGTTTGGTGGAGATCTGAGTATGTAGTTTTTGACCTTATCTGGGACCTCCTATCAGAAAATTTGAAAATTCTTCAAAAATTCGTCCAAAATCTTGATGTCTCCAATCTCTTGTTTTGTACGTTTTTTCCACGTGTCTCGACCTCCAATGTATCCCTGAAAAGTTTGGTGAAGATCTGAGTATGTCGTTTTTGACCTTATCTGGAACATCCTTTCTGAAAATTTGAAAATTCTTAAAAAATTCGTCGAAAATCTTGATGTCTCCAATCTCTTGTTTTGTACGTTTTTTCCACGTGTCTTGACATCCAATGTATCCCTGCAAAGTTTGGTGAAGATCTGAGTATGTAGTTTTTGACCTTATCTGGAACCTCCTATCTGAAAATTTGAAAATTCCTAAAAAATACGTGCAAAATCTTGATGACCCCAATCTCTTGTTTTGTACGTTTTTTCCACGTGTCTTGACATCCAATGTATTCCTGCAATGTTTGGTGAAGATCTGAGTATGTAGTTTTTGACCTTATATGGAACCTCCTATCTGAAAATTTGAAAATTCTTAAAAAATTCGACCAAAATCTTGATGTTCCGAATCCTATGTTTTGTGTTTTTTCCACGTGTCTTGACATCCAATGTATCCATGCAAAGTTTGGTGAAGATCTGAGTATGTAGTTTTTGACCTTAAATTGAACCTCCCATCTGAAAATTTGAAAATTCTTAAAAAATTCGTCCAAAATCTTGATGACCCCAATCTCTTGTTTTGTACGTTTTTTCCACGTGTCTTGACATCCAAAGTATCCCTGCAAAGTTTGGTGAAGATCTGAGTATGTAGTTTTTGACCTTATATGGAACCTCCTTTCTGAACATTTGAGAATTCTTAAAAAATTCGTCCAAAATCTTGATGTCTCCAATCTCTTGTTTTGTACGTTTTTTCCACGTGTCTTGACATCCAATGTATCCATGCAAAGTTTGGTGAAGATCTGAGTATGTCGTTTTTGACCTTATCTGGAACCTCCCATCTGAAAATTTGAAAATTCTTAAAAAATTCGTCGAAAATCTTGATGTCTCCAATCTTTTGTTTTGTACGTTTTTTCCACGTGTCTTGACATGCAAAGTATCCCTGCAACGTTTGGTGAAGATCTGAGTATGTAGTTTTTGACCTTATCTGGAACCTCCTATCTGAAAATTTGAAAATTCTTAAAAAATTCGTCGAAAATCTTGATGTCTCCAATCTCTTGTTTTGTACGTTTTTTCCACGTGTCTTGATATCCACTGTATCCCTGCAAAGTTTGGTGAAGATCTGAGTATGTCGTTTTTGACCTTATCTGGAACATCCTTTCTGAAAATTTGAAAATTGTTAAAAAATTCGTCCAAAATCTAGATGTCTCCAATCTCTTTTTTGTACGTTTTTTCCACGTGTCTTGACATCCAATGTATCCCTGCAAAGTTTGGTGAAGATCTGAGTATGTAGTTTTTGACCTTATCTGGAACCTCCCATCTGAAAATTTGAAAATTCTTAAAAAATTCGACCAAAATCTTGATGTCTCCAATCTTTTGTTTTGTACGTTTTTTCCACGTGTCTTGACACATAATGTATCCATGCAAAGTTTGGTGAAGATCTGAGTATGTAGTTTTTGACCTTATATGGAACCTCCTATCTGAAAATTTGAAAATTCTTAAAAAATTCGTCCAAAATCTTGATGTCTCCAATCTCTTGTTTTGTACGTTTTTTCCACGTGTCTTGACATCCAATGTATCCCTGCAAAGTTTGGTGAAGATCTGAGTATGTAGTTTTGACCTTATCTGGAACCTCCCATCTGAAAATTTGAAAATTCCTAAAAAATCCGTGCAAAACCTTGATGACCCCAATCTCTTGTTTTGTACGTTTTTTCCACGTGTCTTGACATCCAATGTATCCCTGCAAAGTTTGGTGAAGATCTGAGTATGTAGTTTTTGACCTTATCTGAAACCTCCCATCTGAAAATTTGAAAATTCTTCAAAAATTCGTCGAAAATCTTGATGTCTCCAATCTCTTGTTTTGTACGTTTTTTCCACGTGTCTCGACCTCCAATGGATCCCTGCAAAGTTTGGTGAAGATCTGAGTATGTCGTTTTTGACCTTATCTGGAACATCCTTTCTGAAAATTTGAAAATTCTTAAAAAATTCGTCCAAAATCTTGATGTCTCCAATCTCTTGTTTTGTACGTTTTTTCCACGTGTCTTGACATCCAATGTATCCCTGCAAAGTTTGGTGAAGATCTGAGTATGTAGTTTTTGACCTTATCTGGAACCTCCCATCTGAAAATTTGAAAATTCTTAAAAAATTCGACCAATATCTTGATGTCTCCAATCTCTTGTTTTGTACGTTTTTTCCACGTGTCTTGACATCCAATGTATCCCTGCAAAGTTTGGTGAAGATCTGAGTATGTAGTTTTTGACCTTATCTGGAACCTCCTATCTGAAAATTTGAAAATTCCTAAAAAATACGTGCAAAATCTTGATGACCCCAATCTCTTGTTTTGTACGTTTTTTCCACGTGTCTTGACATCCAATGTATTCCTGCAATGTTTGGTGAAGATCTGAGTATGTAGTTTTTGACCTTATATGGAACCTCCTATCTGAAAATTTGAAAATTCTTAAAAAATTCGACCAAAATCTTGATGTTCCGAATCCTATGTTTTGTGTTTTTTCCACGTGTCTTGACATCCAATGTATCCATGCAAAGTTTGGTGAAGATCTGAGTATGTAGTTTTTGACCTTAAATTGAACCTCCCATCTGAAAATTTGAAAATTCTTAAAAAATTCGTCCAAAATCTTGATGACCCCAATCTCTTGTTTTGTACGTTTTTTCCACGTGTCTTGACATCCAAAGTATCCCTGCAAAGTTTGGTGAAGATCTGAGTATGTAGTTTTTGACCTTATATGGAACCTCCTTTCTGAACATTTGAGAATTCTTAAAAAATTCGTCCAAAATCTTGATGTCTCCAATCTCTTGTTTTGTACGTTTTTTCCACGTGTCTTGACATCCAATGTATCCATGCAAAGTTTGGTGAAGATCTGAGTATGTCGTTTTTGACCTTATCTGGAACCTCCCATCTGAAAATTTGAAAATTCTTAAAAAATTCGTCGAAAATCTTGATGTCTCCAATCTTTTGTTTTGTACGTTTTTTCCACGTGTCTTGACATGCAAAGTATCCCTGCAACGTTTGGTGAAGATCTGAGTATGTAGTTTTTGACCTTATCTGGAACCTCCTATCTGAAAATTTGAAAATTCTTAAAAAATTCGTCGAAAATCTTGATGTCTCCAATCTCTTGTTTTGTACGTTTTTTCCACGTGTCTTGATATCCACTGTATCCCTGCAAAGTTTGGTGAAGATCTGAGTATGTCGTTTTTGACCTTATCTGGAACATCCTTTCTGAAAATTTGAAAATTGTTAAAAAATTCGTCCAAAATCTAGATGTCTCCAATCTCTTTTTTGTACGTTTTTTCCACGTGTCTTGACATCCAATGTATCCCTGCAAAGTTTGGTGAAGATCTGAGTATGTAGTTTTTGACCTTATCTGGAACCTCCCATCTGAAAATTTGAAAATTCTTAAAAAATTCGACCAAAATCTTGATGTCTCCAATCTTTTGTTTTGTACGTTTTTTCCACGTGTCTTGACACATAATGTATCCATGCAAAGTTTGGTGAAGATCTGAGTATGTAGTTTTTGACCTTATATGGAACCTCCTATCTGAAAATTTGAAAATTCTTAAAAAATTCGTCCAAAATCTTGATGTCTCCAATCTCTTGTTTTGTACGTTTTTTCCACGTGTCTTGACATCCAATGTATCCCTGCAAAGTTTGGTGAAGATCTGAGTATGTAGTTTTGACCTTATCTGGAACCTCCCATCTGAAAATTTGAAAATTCCTAAAAAATCCGTGCAAAACCTTGATGACCCCAATCTCTTGTTTTGTACGTTTTTTCCACGTGTCTTGACATCCAATGTATCCCTGCAAAGTTTGGTGAAGATCTGAGTATGTAGTTTTTGACCTTATCTGAAACCTCCCATCTGAAAATTTGAAAATTCTTCAAAAATTCGTCGAAAATCTTGATGTCTCCAATCTCTTGTTTTGTACGTTTTTTCCACGTGTCTCGACCTCCAATGGATCCCTGCAAAGTTTGGTGAAGATCTGAGTATGTCGTTTTTGACCTTATCTGGAACATCCTTTCTGAAAATTTGAAAATTCTTAAAAAATTCGTCCAAAATCTTGATGTCTCCAATCTCTTGTTTTGTACGTTTTTTCCACGTGTCTTGACATCCAATGTATCCCTGCAAAGTTTGGTGAAGATCTGAGTATGTAGTTTTTGACCTTATCTGGAACCTCCCATCTGAAAATTTGAAAATTCTTAAAAAATTCGACCAATATCTTGATGTCTCCAATCTTTTGTTTTGTACGTTTTTTCCACGTGTCTTGACACATAATGTATCCATGCAAAGTTTGGTGAAGATCTGAGTATGTAGTTTTTGACCTTATATGGAACCTCCTATCTGAAAATTTGAAAATTCTTAAAAAATTCGTCCAAAATCTTGATGTCTCCAATCTCTTGTTTTGTACGTTTTTTCCACGTGTCTTGACATGCAAAGTATCCCTGCAACGTTTGGTGAAGATCTGAGTATGTAGTTTTTGACCTTATCTGGAACCTCCTATCTGAAAATTTGAAAATTCTTCAAAAATTCGTCGAAAATCTTGATGTCTCCAATCTCTTGTTTTGTACGTTTTTTCCACGTGTCTTGACATCCAATGTATCCCTGCAATGTTTGGTGGAGATCTGAGTATGTAGTTTTTGATCTTATCTGGGACCTCCTATCAGAAAATTTGAAAATTCTTCAAAAATTCGTCCAAAATCTTGATGTCTCCAATCTCTTGTTTTGTACGTTTTTTCCACGTGTCTCGACCTCCAATGTATCCCTGCAAAGTTTGGTGAAGATCTGAGTATGTCGTTTTTGACCTTATCTGGAACATCCTTTCTGAAAATTTGAAAATTCTTAAAAAATTCGTCGAAAATCTTGATGTCTCCAATCTCTTGTTTTGTACGTTTTTTCCACGTGTCTTGACATCCAATGTATCCCTGCAAAGTTTGGTGAAGATCTGAGTATGTAGTTTTTGACCTTATATGGAACCTCCTTTCTCAAAATTTGAAAATTCTCAAAAAATTCGTCCATAATCTTGATGTCTCCAATCTCTTGTTTTGTACGTTTTTTCCACGTGTCTTGACATCCAATGTATCCCTGCAAAGTTTGGTGAAGATCTGAGTATGTAGTTTTTGACCTTATATGGAACCTCCTATCTGAAAATTTGAAAATTCTTAAAAAATTCGTCCAAAATCTTGATGACCCCAATCTCTTGTTTTGTACGTTTTTTCCACGTGTCTTGACACATAATGTATCCATGCAAAGTTTGGTGAAGATCTGAGTATGTAGTTTTTGACCTTATATGGAACCTCCTATCTGAAAATTTGAAAATTCTTAAAAAATTCGTCCAAAATCTTGATGTCTCCAATCTCTTGTTTTGTACGTTTTTTCCACGTGTCTTGACATCCAATGTATCCCTGCAAAGTTTGGTGAAGATCTGAGTATGTAGTTTTTGACCTTATCTGGAACCTCCCATCTGAAAATTTGAAAATTGTTAAAAAATTCGTCCAAAATCTTGATGTCTCCAATCTCTTTTTTGTACGTTTTTTCCACGTGTCTTGACATCCAATGTATCCCTGCAAAGTTTGGTGAAGATCTGAGTATGTAGTTTTTGACCTTATCTGGAACCTCCCATCTGAAAATTTGAAAATTCTTAAAAAATTCGACCAAAATCTTGATGTCTCCAATCTTTTGTTTTGTACGTTTTTTCCACGTGTCTTGACACATAATGTATCCATGCAAAGTTTGGTGAAGACCTGAGTATGTAGTTTTTGACCTTATATGGAACCTCCTATCTGAAAATTTGAAAATTCTTAAAAAAGTCGTCCAAAATCTTGATGTCTCCAATCTCTTGTTTTGTACGTTTTTTCCACGTGTCTTGACATCCAATGTATCCCTGCAAAGTTTGGTGAAGATCTGAGTATGTAGTTTTTGACCTTATCTGGAACCTCCCATCTGAAAATTTGAAAATTCTTAAAAAATTCGACCAATATCTTGATGTCTCCAATCTTTTGTTTTGTACGTTTTTTCCACGTGTCTTGACACATAATGTATCCATGCAAAGTTTGGTGAAGATCTGAGTATGTCGTTTTTGACCTTATCTGGAACATCCTTTCTGAAAATTTGAAAATTGTTAAAAAATTCGTCGAAAATCTTGATGTCTCCAATCTCTTTTTTGTACGTTTTTTCCACGTGTCTTGACATCCAATGTATCCCTGCAAAGTTTGGTGAAGATCTGAGTATGTAGTTTTTGACCTTATCTGGAACCTCCCATCTGAAAATTTGAAAATTCTTAAAAAATTCGTCCAAAATCTTGATGTCTCCGATCTCTTGTTTTGTACGTTTTTTCCACGTGTCTTGACATCCAATGTATCCCTGCAAAGTTTGGTGAAGATCTGAGTATGTTGTTTTTGACCTTATCTGGAAATCCTTTCTGAAAATTTGAAAATTGTTAAAAAATTCGTCCAAAATCTTGATGTCTCCTATCTCTTGTTTTGTACGTTTTTTCCATGTGTCTTGACATCCAATGTATCCCTGCAAAGTTTGGTGAAGATCTGAGTATGTAGTTTTTGACCTTATCTGGAACCTCCCATCTGAAAATTTGAAAATTCTTAAAAAATTCGACCAATATCTTGATGTCTCCAATCTTTTGTTTTGTACGTTTTTTCCACGTGTCTTGACATCCAATGTATCCCTGCAAAGTTTGGTGAAGATCTGAGTATGTAGTTTTTGACCTTATATGGAACCTCCTATCTGAAAATTTGAAAATTCTTAAAAAATTCGTCCAAAATCTTGATGACCCCAATCTCTTGTTTTGTACGTTTTTTCCACGTGTCTTGACACATAATGTATCCATGCAAAGTTTGGTGAAGATCTGAGTATGTAGTTTTTGACCTTATATGGAACCTCCTATCTGAAAATTTGAAAATTCTTAAAAAATTCGTCCAAAATCTTGATGACCCCAATCTCTTGTTTTGTACGTTTTTTCCACGTGTCTTGACACATAATGTATCCATGCAAAGTTTGGTGAAGATCTGAGTATGTAGTTTTTGACCTTATATGGAACCTCCTATCTGAAAATTTGAAAATTCTTAAAAAATTCGTCCAAAATCTTGATGTCTCCAATCTCTTGTTTTGTACGTTTTTTCCACGTGTCTTGACATCCAATGTATCCCTGCAAAGTTTGGTGAAGATCTGAGTATGTAGTTTTTGACCTTATCTGGAACCTCCCATCTGAAAATTTGAAAATTCCTAAAAAATCCGTGCAAAATCTTGATGTCTCCAATCTCTTGTTTTGTACGTTTTTTCCACGTGTCTCGACCTCCAATGGATCCCTGCAAAGTTTGGTGAAGATCTGAGTATGTCGTTTTTGACCTTATCTAGAACATCCTTTCTGAAAATTTGAAAATTCTTAAAAAATTCGTCGAAAATCTTGATGTCTCCAATCTCTTGTTTTGTACGTTTTTTCCACGTGTCTTGACATCCAATGTATCCCTGCAAAGTTTGGTGAAGATCTGAGTATGTAGTTTTTGACCTTATATGGAACCTCCTATCTGAAAATTTGAAAATTCTTAAAAAATTCGTCCAAAATCTTGATGTCTCCAATCTCTTGTTTTGTACGTTTTTTCCACGTGTCTCGACCTCCAATGGATCCCTGCAAAGTTTGGTGAAGATCTGAGTATGTCGTTTTTGACCTTATCTGGAACCTCCCATCTGAAAATTTGAAAATTCTTAAAAAATTCGTCGAAAATCTTGATGTCTCCGATCTCTTGTTTTGTACGTTTTTTCCACGTGTCTTGACATGCAAAGTATTCCTGCAAAGTTTGGTGAAGATCTGAGTATGTAGTTTTTGACCTCATCTGGAACCTCCTATCTGAAAATTTGAAAATTCTTAAAAAATTCGTCCAAAATCTTGATGTCTCCAATCTCTTGTTTTGTACGTTTTTTCCACGTGTCTTGACATCCAATGTATCCCTGCAATGTTTGGTGAAGATCTGAGTATGTAGTTTTTGACCTTATCTGAAACCTCCCATCTGAAAATTTGAAAATTCCTAAAAAATCCGTCCAAAATCTTGATGACCCCAATCTCTTGTTTTGTACTTTTTTTCCACGTGTCTCGACCTCCAATGTATCCCTGCAAAGTATGGTGAAGATCTGAGTATGTAGTTTTTGACCTTATATGGAACCTCCTATCTGAAAATTTGAAAATTCTTAAAAAATTCGTCCAAAATCTTGATGTCACCAATCCTATGTTTTGTATGTTTTTTCCACGTGTCTTGACATGCAAAGTATTCCTGCAAAGTTTGGTGAAGATCTGAGTATGTAGTTTTTGACCTCATCTGGAACCTCCTATCTGAAAATTTGAAAATTCTTAAAAAATTCGTCCAAAATCTTGATGTCTTCAATCTCTTGTTTTGTACGTTTTTTCCACGTGTCTTGACATCCAATGTATCCCTGCAATGTTTGGTGAAGATCTGAGTATGTAGTTTTTGACCTTATCTGGAACCTCCCATCTGAAAATTTGAAAATTCCTAAAAAATCCGTCCAAAATCTTGATGACCCCAATCTCTTGTTTTGTACGTTTTTTCCACGTGTCTTGACATCCAATGTATCCCTGCAAAGTTTGGTGAAGATCTGAGTATGTAGTTTTTGACCTTATCTGGAACCTCCTATCTGAAAATTTGAAAATTCTTAAAAAATTCGTCCAAAATCTTGATGTCTCCAATCTCTTGTTTTGTACGTTTTTTCCACGTGTCTTGACATCCAATGTATCCCTGCAAAGTTTGGTGAAGATCTGAGTATGTAGTTTTTGACCTTATCTGGAACCTCCCATCTGAAAATTTGAAAATTCTTAAAAAATTCGTCGAAAATCTTGATGTCTCCAATCTCTTGTTTTGTACGTTTTTTCCACGTGTCTTGACATCCAATGTATCCCTGCAAAGTTTGGTGAAGATCTGAGTATGTAGTTTTTGACCTTATATGGAACCTCCCATCTGAAAATTTGAAAATTCCTAAAAAATCCGTCCAAAATCTTGATGACCCCAATCTCTTGTTTTGTACTTTTTTTCCACGTGTCTTGACATCCAATGTATCCCTGCAAAGTTTGGTGAAGATCTGAGTATGTAGTTTTTGATCTTATCTGGAACCTCCTATCTGAAAATTTGAAAATTCTTAAAAAATTCGTCCAAAATCTTGATGTCTCCAATCTCTTGTTTTGTACGTTTTTTCCACGTGTCTTGATATCCAATGTATCCCTGCAAAGTTTGGTGAAGATCTGAGTATGTTGTTTTTGACCTTATCTGGAACATCCTTTCTGAAAATTTGAAAATTCTTAAAAAATTCGTCCAAAATCTTGATGTCTCCAATCTCTTGTTTTGTACGTTTTTTCCACGTGTCTTGACATCCAATGTATCCCTGCAATGTTTGGTGAAGATCTGAGTATGTAGTTTTTGACCTTATCTGGAACCTCCCATCTGAAAATTTGAAAATTCCTAAAAAATCCGTCCAAAATCTTGATGACCCCAATCTCTTGTTTTGTACGTTTTTTCCACGTGTCTTGACATCCAATGTATCCATGCAAAGTTTGGTGAAGATCTGAGTATGTAGTTTTTGACCTTATATTGAACCTCCCATCTGAAAATTTGAAAATTGTTAAAAAATTCGTCCAAAATCTTGATGTCTCCAATCTCTTTTTTGTACGTTTTTTCCACGTGTCTTGACATCCAATCTATCCCTGCAAAGTTTGGTGAAGATCTGAGTATGTAGTTTTTGACCTTATCTGGAACCTCCCATCTGAAAATTTGAAAATTCTTCAAAAATTCGTCGAAAATCTTGATGTCTCCAATCTCTTGTTTTGTACGTTTTTTCCACGTGTCTCGACCTCCAATGGATCCCTGCAAAGTTTGGTGAAGATCTGAGTATGTCGTTTTTGACCTTATCTGGAACATCCTTTCTGAAAATTTGAAAATTCTTAAAAAATTCGTCCAAAATCTTGATGTCTCCAATCTCTTGTTTTGTACGTTTTTTCCACGTGTCTTGACATCCAATGTATCCCTGCAAAGTTTGGTGAAGATCTGAGTATGTAGTTTTTGACCTTATCTGGAACCTCCCATCTGAAAATTTGAAAATTCTTAAAAAATTCGACCAATATCTTGATGTCTCCAATCTTTTGTTTTGTACGTTTTTTCCACGTGTCTTGACACATAATGTATCCATGCAAAGTTTGGTGAAGATCTGAGTATGTAGTTTTTGACCTTATATGGAACCTCCTATCTGAAAATTTGAAAATTCTTAAAAAATTCGTCCAAAATCTTGATGTCTCCAATCTCTTGTTTTGTACGTTTTTTCCACGTGTCTTGACATGCAAAGTATCCCTGCAACGTTTGGTGAAGATCTGAGTATGTAGTTTTTGACCTTATCTGGAACCTCCTATCTGAAAATTTGAAAATTCATCAAAAATTCGTCGAAAATCTTGATGTCTCCAATCTCTTGTTTTGCACGTTTTTTCCACGTGTCTTGACATCCAATGTATCCCTGCAATGTTTGGTGGAGATCTGAGTATGTAGTTTTTGACCTTATCTGGGACCTCCTATCAGAAAATTTGAAAATTCTTCAAAAATTCGTCCAAAATCTTGATGTCTCCAATCTCTTGTTTTGTACGTTTTTTCCACGTGTCTCGACCTCCAATGTATCCCTGAAAAGTTTGGTGAAGATCTGAGTATGTCGTTTTTGACCTTATCTGGAACATCCTTTCTGAAAATTTGAAAATTCTTAAAAAATTCGTCGAAAATCTTGATGTCTCCAATCTCTTGTTTTGTACGTTTTTTCCACGTGTCTTGACATCCAATGTATCCCTGCAAAGTTTGGTGAAGATCTGAGTATGTAGTTTTTGACCTTATCTGGAACCTCCTATCTGAAAATTTGAAAATTCCTAAAAAATCCGTGCAAAATCTTGATGACCCCAATCTCTTGTTTTGTACGTTTTTTCCACGTGTCTTGACATCCAATGTATTCCTGCAATGTTTGGTGAAGATCTGAGTATGTAGTTTTTGACCTTATATGGAACCTCCTATCTGAAAATTTGAAAATTCTTAAAAAATTCGACCAAAATCTTGATGTTCCGAATCCTATGTTTTGTGTTTTTTCCACGTGTCTTGACATCCAATGTATCCATGCAAAGTTTGGTGAAGATCTGAGTATGTAGTTTTTGACCTTAAATTGAACCTCCCATCTGAAAATTTGAAAATTCTTAAAAAATTCGTCCAAAATCTTGATGACCCCAATCTCTTGTTTTGTACGTTTTTTCCACGTGTCTTGACATCCAAAGTATCCCTGCAAAGTTTGGTGAAGATCTGAGTATGTAGTTTTTGACCTTATATGGAACCTCCTTTCTGAACATTTGAGAATTCTTAAAAAATTCGTCCAAAATCTTGATGTCTCCAATCTCTTGTTTTGTACGTTTTTTCCACGTGTCTTGACATCCAATGTATCCATGCAAAGTTTGGTGAAGATCTGAGTATGTCGTTTTTGACCTTATCTGGAACCTCCCATCTGAAAATTTGAAAATTCTTAAAAAATTCGTCGAAAATCTTGATGTCTCCAATCTTTTGTTTTGTACGTTTTTTCCACGTGTCTTGACATGCAAAGTATCCCTGCAACGTTTGGTGAAGATCTGAGTATGTAGTTTTTGACCTTATCTGGAACCTCCTATCTGAAAATTTGAAAATTCTTAAAAAATTCGTCGAAAATCTTGATGTCTCCAATCTCTTGTTTTGTACGTTTTTTCCACGTGTCTTGATATCCAATGTATCCCTGCAAAGTTTGGTGAAGATCTGAGTATGTCGTTTTTGACCTTATCTGGAACATCCTTTCTGAAAATTTGAAAATTGTTAAAAAATTCGTCCAAAATCTTGATGTCTCCAATCTCTTTTTTGTACGTTTTTTCCACGTGTCTTGACATCCAATGTATCCCTGCAAAGTTTGGTGAAGATCTGAGTATGTAGTTTTTGACCTTATCTGGAACCTCCCATCTGAAAATTTGAAAATTCTTAAAAAATTCGACCAAAATCTTGATGTCTCCAATCTTTTGTTTTGTACGTTTTTTCCACGTGTCTTGACACATAATGTATCCATGCAAAGTTTGGTGAAGATCTGAGTATGTAGTTTTTGACCTTATATGGAACCTCCTATCTGAAAATTTGAAAATTCTTAAAAAATTCGTCCAAAATCTTGATGTCTCCAATCTCTTGTTTTGTACGTTTTTTCCACGTGTCTTGACATCCAATGTATCCCTGCAAAGTTTGGTGAAGATCTGAGTATGTAGTTTTGACCTTATCTGGAACCTCCCATCTGAAAATTTGAAAATTCCTAAAAAATCCGTGCAAAATCTTGATGACCCCAATCTCTTGTTTTGTACGTTTTTTCCACGTGTCTTGACATCCAATGTATCCATGCAAAGTTTGGTGAAGATCTGAGTATGTCGTTTTTGACCTTATCTGGAACATCCTTTCTGAAAATTTGAAAATTGTTAAAAAATTCGTCCAAAATCTTGATGTCTCCAATCTCTTTTTTGTACGTTTTTTCCACGTGTCTTGACATCCAATGTATCCCTGCAAAGTTTGGTGAAGATCTGAGTATGTAGTTTTTGACCTTATCTGAAACCTCCCATCTGAAAATTTGAAAATTCTTCAAAAATTCGTCGAAAATCTTGATGTCTCCAATCTCTTGTTTTGTACGTTTTTTCCACGTGTCTCGACCTCCAATGGATCCCTGCAAAGTTTGGTGAAGATCTGAGTATGTCGTTTTTGACCTTATCTGGAACATCCTTTCTGAAAATTTGAAAATTCTTAAAAAATTCGTCCAAAATCTTGATGTCTCCAATCTCTTGTTTTGTACGTTTTTTCCACGTGTCTTGACATCCAATGTATCCCTGCAAAGTTTGGTGAAGATCTGAGTATGTAGTTTTTGACCTTATCTGGAACCTCCCATCAGAAAATTTGAAAATTCTTAAAAAATTCGACCAATATCTTGATGTCTCCAATCTTTTGTTTTGTACGTTTTTTCCACGTGTCTTGACACATAATGTATCCATGCAAAGTTTGGTGAAGATCTGAGTATGTAGTTTTTGACCTTATATGGAACCTCCTATCTGAAAATTTGAAAATTCTTAAAAAATTCGTCCAAAATCTTGATGTCTCCAATCTCTTGTTTTGTACGTTTTTTCCACGTGTCTTGACATGCAAAGTATCCCTGCAACGTTTGGTGAAGATCTGAGTATGTAGTTTTTGACCTTATCTGGAACCTCCTATCTGAAAATTTGAAAATTCTTCAAAAATTCGTCCAAAATCTTGATGTCTCCAATCTCTTGTTTTGTACCTTTTTTCCACGTGTCTCGACCTCCAATGTATCCCTGCAAAGTTTGGTGAAGATCTGAGTATGTCGTTTTTGACCTTATCTGGAACATCCTTTCTGAAAATTTGAAAATTCTTAAAAAATTCGTCGAAAATCTTGATGTCTCCAATCTCTTGTTTTGTACGTTTTTTCCACGTGTCTTGACATCCAATGTATCCCTGCAAAGTTTGGTGAAGATCTGAGTATGTAGTTTTTGACCTTATATGGAACCTCCTTTCTCAAAATTTGAAAATTCTCAAAAAATTCGTCCATAATCTTGATGTCTCCAATCTCTTGTTTTGTACGTTTTTTCCACGTGTCTTGACATCCAATCTATCCCTGCAAAGTTTGGTGAAGATCTGAGTATGTAGTTTTTGACCTTATATGGAACCTCCTATCTGAAAATTTGAAAATTCTTAAAAAATTCGTCCAAAATCTTGATGACCCCAATCTCTTGTTTTGTACGTTTTTTCCACGTGTCTTGACACATAATGTATCCATGCAAAGTTTGGTGAAGATCTGAGTATGTAGTTTTTGACCTTATATGGAACCTCCTATCTGAAAATTTGAAAATTCTTAAAAAATTCGTCCAAAATCTTGATGTCTCCAATCTCTTGTTTTGTACGTTTTTTCCACGTGTCTTGACATCCAATGTATCCCTGCAAAGTTTGGTGAAGATCTGAGTATGTAGTTTTTGACCTTATCTGGAACCTCCCATCTGAAAATTTGAAAATTGTTAAAAAATTCGTCCAAAATCTTGATGTCTCCAATCTCTTTTTTGTACGTTTTTTCCACGTGTCTTGACATCCAATGTATCCCTGCAAAGTTTGGTGAAGATCTGAGTATGTAGTTTTTGACCTTATCTGGAACCTCCCATCTGAAAATTTGAAAATTCTTAAAAAATTCGACCAAAATCTTGATGTCTCCAATCTTTTGTTTTGTACGTTTTTTCCACGTGTCTTGACACATAATGTATCCATGCAAAGTTTGGTGAAGACCTGAGTATGTAGTTTTTGACCTTATATGGAACCTCCTATCTGAAAATTTGAAAATTCTTAAAAAATTCGTCCAAAATCTTGATGTCTCCAATCTCTTGTTTTGTACGTTTTTTCCACGTGTCTTGACATCCAATGTATCCCTGCAAAGTTTGGTGAAGATCTGAGTATGTAGTTTTTGACCTTATCTGGAACCTCCCATCTGAAAATTTGAAAATTCCTAAAAAATCCGTGCAAAATCTTGATGACCCCAATCTCTTGTTTTGTACGTTTTTTCCACGTGTCTTGACATCCAATGTATCCATGCAAAGTTTGGTGAAGATCTGAGTATGTCGTTTTTGACCTTATCTGGAACATCCTTTCTGAAAATTTGAAAATTGTTAAAAAATTCGTCGAAAATCTTGATGTCTCCAATCTCTTTTTTGTACGTTTTTTCCACGTGTCTTGACATCCAATGTATCCCTGCAAAGTTTGGTGAAGATCTGAGTATGTAGTTTTTGACCTTATCTGGAACCTCCCATCTGAAAATTTGAAAATTCTTAAAAAATTCGTCCAAAATCTTGATGTCTCCGATCTCTTGTTTTGTACGTTTTTTCCACGTGTCTTGACATCCAATGTATCCCTGCAAAGTTTGGTGAAGATCTGAGTATGTTGTTTTTGACCTTATCTGGAAATCCTTTCTGAAAATTTGAAAATTGTTAAAAAATTCGTCCAAAATCTTGATGTCTCCTATCTCTTGTTTTGTACGTTTTTTCCATGTGTCTTGACATCCAATGTATCCCTGCAAAGTTTGGTGAAGATCTGAGTATGTAGTTTTTGACCTTATCTGGAACCTCCCATCTGAAAATTTGAAAATTCTTAAAAAATTCGACCAATATCTTGATGTCTCCAATCTTTTGTTTTGTAATTTTTTTCCACGTGTCTTGACATCCAATGTATCCCTGCAAAGTTTGGTGAAGATCTGAGTATGTAGTTTTTGACCTTATATGGAACCTCCTATCTGAAAATTTGAAAATTCTTAAAAAATTCGTCCAAAATCTTGATGACCCCAATCTCTTGTTTTGTACGTTTTTTCCACGTGTCTTGACACATAATGTATCCATGCAAAGTTTGGTGAAGATCTGAGTATGTAGTTTTTGACCTTATATGGAACCTCCTATCTGAAAATTTGAAAATTCTTAAAAAATTCGTCGAAAATCTTGATGTCTCCAATCTCTTGTTTTGTACGTTTTTTCCACGTGTCTTGATATCCAATGTATCCCTGCAAAGTTTGGTGAAGATCTGAGTATGTCGTTTTTGACCTTATCTGGAACATCCTTTCTGAAAATTTGAAAATTGTTAAAAAATTCGTCCAAAATCTTGATGTCTCCAATCTCTTTTTTGTACGTTTTTTCCACGTGTCTTGACATCCAATGTATCCCTGCAAAGTTTGGTGAAGATCTGAGTATGTAGTTTTTGACCTTATCTGGAACCTCCCATCTGAAAATTTGAAAATTCTTAAAAAATTCGACCAAAATCTTGATGTCTCCAATCTTTTGTTTTGTACGTTTTTTCCACGTGTCTTGACACATAATGTATCCATGCAAAGTTTGGTGAAGATCTGAGTATGTAGTTTTTGACCTTATATGGAACCTCCTATCTGAAAATTTGAAAATTCTTAAAAAATTCGTCCAAAATCTTGATGTCTCCAATCTCTTGTTTTGTACGTTTTTTCCACGTGTCTTGACATCCAATGTATCCCTGCAAAGTTTGGTGAAGATCTGAGTATGTAGTTTTTGACCTTATCTGGAACCTCCCATCTGAAAATTTGAAAATTCCTAAAAAATCCGTGCAAAATCTTGATGACCCCAATCTCTTGTTTTGTACGTTTTTTCCACGTGTCTTGACATCCAATGTATCCATGCAAAGTTTGGTGAAGATCTGAGTATGTCGTTTTTGACCTTATCTGGAACATCCTTTCTGAAAATTTGAAAATTGTTAAAAAATTCGTCCAAAATCTTGATGTCTCCAATCTCTTTTTTGTACGTTTTTTCCACGTGTCTTGACATCCAATGTATCCCTGCAAAGTTTGGTGAAGATCTGAGTATGTAGTTTTTGACCTTATATGGAACCTCCTATCTGAAAATTTGAAAATTCTTAAAAAATTCGTCCAAAATCTTGATGACTCCAATCTCTTGTTTTGTACGTTTTTTCCACGTGTCTTGACATCCAATGTATCCCTGCAAAGTTTGGTGAAGATCTGAGTATGTAGTTTTTGACCTTATCTGGAACCTCCCATCTGAAAATTTGAAAATTCCTAAAAAATCCGTGCAAAATCTTGATGACCCCAATCTCTTGTTTTGTACGTTTTTTCCACGTGTCTTGACATCCAATGTATCCCTGCAAAGTTTGGTGAAGATCTGAGTATGTAGTTTTTGACCTTATCTGGAACCTCCCATCTGAAAATTTGAAAATTCCTAAAAAATCCGTGCAAAATCTTGATGACCCCAATCTCTTGTTTTGTACGTTTTTTCCACGTGTCTTGACATCCAATGTATCCATGCAAAGTTTGGTGAAGATCTGAGTATGTCGTTTTTGACCTTATCTGGAACATCCTTTCTGAAAATTTGAAAATTCTTAAAAAATTCGTCCAAAATCTTGATGTCTCCAATCTCTTTTTTGTACGTTTTTTCCACGTGTCTTGACATCCAATGTATCCATGCAAAGTTTGGTGAAGATCTGAGTATGTCGTTTTTGACCTTATCTGGAACATCCTTTCTGAAAATTTGAAAATTGTTAAAAAATTCGTCCAAAATCTTGATGTCTCCAATCTCTTTTTTGTACGTTTTTTCCACGTGTCTTGACATCCAATGTATCCCTGCAAAGTTTGGTGAAGATCTGAGTATGTAGTTTTTGACCTTATCTGGAACCTCCCATCTGAAAATTTGAAAATTCTTAAAAAATTCGACCAAAATCTTGATGTCTCCAATCTTTTGTTTTGTACGTTTTTTCCACGTGTCTTGACACATAATGTATCCATGCAAAGTTTGGTGAAGATCTGAGTATGTAGTTTTTGACCTTATATGGAACCTCCTATCTGAAAATTTGAAAATTCTTAAAAAATTCGTCCAAAATCATGATGTCTCCAATCTCTTGTTTTGTACGTTTTTTCCACGTGTCTTGACATCCAATGTATCCCTGCAAAGTTTGGTGAAGATCTGAGTATGTAGTTTTTGACCTTATCTGGAACCTCCCATCTGAAAATTGGAAAATTCCTAAAAAATCCGTGCAAAATCTTGATGACCCCAATCTCTTGTTTTGTACGTTTTTTCCACGTGTCTTGACATCCAACGTATCCATGCAAAGTTTGGTGAAGATCTGAGTATGTCGTTTTTGACCTTATCTGGAACATCCTTTCTGAAAATTTGAAAATTGTTAAAAAATTCGTCCAAAATCTTGATGTCTCCAATCTCTTTTTTGTACGTTTTTTCCACGTGTCTTGACATCCAATGTATCCCTGCAAAGTTTGGTGAAGATCTGAGTATGTAGTTTTTGACCTTATCTGGAACCTCCCATCTGAAAATTTGAAAATTCTTCAAAAATTCGTCCAAAATCTTGATGTCTCCAATCTCTTGTTTTGTACGTTTTTTCCACGTGTCTCGACCTCCAATGGATCCCTGCAAAGTTTGGTGAAGATCTGAGTATGTCGTTTTTGACCTTATCTGGAACATCCTTTCTGAAAATTTGAAAATTCTTAAAAAATTCGTCGAAAATCTTGATGTCTCCAATCTCTTGTTTTGTACGTTTTTTCCACGTGTCTTGACATCCAATGTATCCCTGCAAAGTTTGGTGAAGATCTGAGTATGTAGTTTTTGACCTTATATGGAACCTCCTATCTGAAAATTTGAAAATTCTTAAAAAATTCGTCCAAAATCTTGATGTCTCCAATCTCTTGTTTTGTACGTTTTTTCCACGTTTCTCGACCTCCAATGGATCCCTGCAAAGTTTGGTGAAGATCTGAGTATGTCGTTTTTGACCTTATCTGGAACCTCCCATCTGAAAATTCGAAAATTCTTAAAAAATTCGTCGAAAATCTTGATGTCTCCGATCTCTTGTTTTGTACGTTCTTTCCACGTGTCTTGACATGCAAAGTATTCCTGCAAAGTTTGGTGAAGATCTGAGTATGTAGTTTTTGACCTCATCTGGAACCTCCTATCTGAAAATTTGAAAATTCTTAAAAAATTCGTCCAAAATCTTGATGTCTCCAATCTCTTGTTTTGTACGTTTTTTCCACGTGTCTTGACATCCAATGTATCCCTGCAATGTTTGGTGAAGATCTGAGTATGTAGTTTTTGACCTTATCTGGAACCTCCCATCTGAAAATTTGAAAATTCCTAAAAAAATCCGTCCAAAATCTTGATGACCCCAATCTCTTGTTTTGTACTTTTTTTCCACGTGTCTCGACCTCCAATGTATCCCTGCAAAGTTTGGTGAAGATCTGAGTATGTAGTTTTTGACCTTATATGGAACCTCCTATCTGAAAATTTGAAAATTCTTAAAAAATTCGTCCAAAATCTTGATGTCACCAATCCTATGTTTTGTATGTTTTTTCCACGTGTCTTGACATGCAAAGTATTCCTGCAAAGTTTGGTGAAGATCTGAGTATGTAGTTTTTGACCTCATCTGGAACCTCCTATCTGAAAATTTGAAAATTCTTAAAAAATTCGTCCAAAATTTTGATGTCTCCAATCTCTTGTTTTGTACGTTTTTTCCACGTGTCTTGACATCCAATGTATCCCTGCAATGTTTGGTGAAGATCTGAGTATGTAGTTTTTGACCTTATCTGGAACCTCCCATCTGAAAATTTGAAAATTCCTAAAAAATCCGTCCAAAATCTTGATGACCCCAATCTCTTGTTTTGTACGTTTTTTCCACGTGTCTTGACATCCAATGTATCCCTGCAAAGTTTGGTGAAGATCTGAGTATGTAGTTTTTGACCTTATCTGGAACCTCCTATCTGAAAATTTGAAAATTCTTAAAAAATTCGTCCAAAATCTTGATGTCTCCAATCTCTTGTTTTGTACGTTTTTTCCACGTGTCTTGACATCCAATGTATTCCTGCAATGTTTGGTGAAGATCTGAGTATGTAGTTTTTGACCTTATATGGAACCTCCTATCTGAAAATTTGAAAATTCTTAAAAAATTCGACCAAAATCTTGATGTCTCCAATCTCTTGTTTTGTACGTTTTTTCCACGTGTCTTGACATCCAATGTATCCCTGCAAAGTTTGGTGAAGATCTGAGTATGTAGTTTTTGACCTTATATTGAACCTCCCATCTGAAAATTTGAAAATTCTTAAAAAATTCGTCCAAAATCTTGATGTCTCCAAACTCTTGTTTTGTACGTTTTTTCCACGTGTCTTGATATCCAATGTATCCCTGCAAAGTTTGGTGAAGATCTGAGTATGTCGTTTTTGACCTTATCTGGAACATCCTTTCTGAAAATTTGAAAATTGTTAAAAAATTCGTCCAAAATCTTGATGTCTCCAATCTCTTTTTTGTACGTTTTTTCCACGTGTCTTGACATCCAATGTATCCCTGCAAAGTTTGGTGAAGATCTGAGTATGTCGTTTTTGACCTTATCTGGAACCTCCCATCTGAAAATTTGAAAATTCTTAAAAATGTCGTCGAAAATCTTGATGTCTCCGATCTCTTGTTTTGTACGTTTTTTCCACGTGTCTTGACATGCAAAGTATTCCTGCAAAGTTTGGTGAAGATCTGAGTATGTAGTTTTTGACCTCATCTGGAACCTCCTATCTGAAAATTTGAAAATTCTTAAAAAATTCGTCCAAAATCTTGATGACCCCAATCTCTTGTTTTGTACGTTTTTTCCACGTGTCTTGACATCCAATGTATCCCTGCAAAGTTTGGTGAAGATCTGAGTATGTAGTTTTTGACCTTATCTGGAACCTCCTATCTGAAAATTTGAAAATTCTTAAAAAATTCGTCCAAAATCTTGATGTCTCCAATCTCTTGTTTTGTACGTTTTTTCCACGTGTCTTGATATCCAATGTATCCCTGCAAAGTTTGGTGAAGATCTGAGTATGTAGTTTTTGACCTTATATGGAACCTCCTATCTGAAAATTTGAAAATTCTTAAAAAATTCGTCCAAAATCTTGATGTCTCCAATCTCTTGTTTTGTACGTTTTTTCCACGTGTCTTGACATCCAATGTATCCCTGCAAAGTTTGGTGAAGATCTGAGTATGTAGTTTTTGACCTTATATTGAACCTCCCATCTGAAAATTTGAAAATTCTTAAAAAATTCGTCCAAAATCTTGATGTCTCCAATCTCTTGTTTTGTACGTTTTTTCCACGTGTCTTGATATCCAATGTATCCCTGCAAAGTTTGGTGAAGATCTGAGTATGTAGTTTTTGACCTTATATGGAACCTCCTATCTGAAAATTTGAAAATTCTTAAAAAATTCGTCCAAAATTTTGATGTCTCCAATCTCTTGTTTTGTACGTTTTTTCCACGTGTCTTGACATCCAATGTATCCCTGCAATGTTTGGTGAAGATCTGAGTATGTAGTTTTTGACCTTATCTGGAACCTCCCATCTGAAAATTTGAAAATTCCTAAAAAATCCGTCCAAAATCTTGATGACCCCAATCTCTTGTTTTGTACGTTTTTTCCACGTGTCTTGACAACCAATGTATCCATGCAAAGTTTGGTGAAGATCTGAGTATGTAGTTTTTGACCTTATATGGAACCTCCTATCTGAAAATTTGAAAATTCTTAAAAAATTCGTCCAAAATCTTGATGTCTCCAATCTCTTGTTTTGTACGTTTTTCCACGTGTCTTGACATCCAATGTATCTATGCAAAGTTTGGTGAAGATCTGAGTATGTAGTTTTTGACCTTATCTGGAACCTCCCATCTGAAAATTTGAAAATTGTTAAAAAATTCGTCCAAAATCTTGATGTCTCCAATCTCTTTTTTGTACGTTTTTTCCACGTGTCTTGACATCCAATGTATCCCTGCAAAGTTTGGTGAAGATCTGAGTATGTAGTTTTTGACCTTATCTGGAACCTCCCATCTGAAAATTTGAAAATTCTTAAAAAATTCGACCAAAATCTTGATGTCTCCAATCTTTTGTTTTGTACGTTTTTTCCACGTGTCTTGACACATAATGTATCCATGCAAAGTTTGGTGAAGATCTGAGTATGTAGTTTTTGACCTTATATGGAACCTCCAATCTGAAAATTTGAAAATTCTTAAAAAATTCGTCCAAAATCTTGATGTCTCCAATCTCTTGTTTTGTACGTTTTTTCCACGTGTCTTGACATCCAATGTATCCCTGCAAAGTTTGGTGAAGATCTGAGTATGTAGTTTTTGACCTTATCTGGAACCTCCCATCTGAAAATTTGAAAATTCCTAAAAAATCCGTGCAAAATCTTGATGACCCCAATCTCTTGTTTTGTACGTTTTTTCCACGTGTCTTGACATCCAATGTATCCATGCAAAGTTTGGTGAAGATCTGAGTATGTCGTTTTTGACCTTATCTGGAACATCCTTTCTGAAAATTTGAAAATTGTTAAAAAATTCGTCGAAAATCTTGATGTCTCCAATCTCTTTTTTGTACGTTTTTTCCACGTGTCTTGACATCCAATGTATCCCTGCAAAGTTTGGTGAAGATCTGAGTATGTAGTTTTTGACCTTATCTGGAACCTCCCATCTGAAAATTTGAAAATTCTTAAAAAATTCGTCGAAAATCTTGATGTCTCCGATCTCTTGTTTTGTACGTTTTTTCCACGTGTCTTGACATCCAATGTATCCCTGCAAAGTTTGGTGAAGATCTGAGTATGTTGTTTTTGACCTTATCTGGAACATCCTTTCTGAAAATTTGAAAATTGTTAAAAAATTCGTCCAAAATCTTGATGTCTCCTATCTCTTGTTTTGTACGTTTTTTCCACGTGTCTTGACATCCAATGTATCCCTGCAAAGTTTGGTGAAGATCTGAGTATGTAGTTTTTGACCTTATCTGGAACCTCCCATCTGAAAATTTGAAAATTCTTAAAAAATTCGACCAATATCTTGATGTCTCCAATCTTTTGTTTTGTACGTTTTTTCCACGTGTCTTGACATCCAATGTATCCCTGCAAAGTTTGGTGAAGATCTGAGTATGTAGTTTTTGACCTTATATGGAACCTCCTATCTGAAAATTTGAAAATTCTTAAAAAATTCGTCCAAAATCTTGATGACCCCAATCTCTTGTTTTGTACGTTTTTTCCACGTGTCTTGACACATAATGTATCCATGCAAAGTTTGGTGAAGATCTGAGTATGTAGTTTTTGACCTTATCTGGAACCTCCCATCTGAAAATTTGAAAATTCTTAAAAAATTCGACCAAAATCTTGATGTCTCCAATCTTTTGTTTTGTACGTTTTTTCCACGTGTCTTGACACATAATGTATCCATGCAAAGTTTGGTGAAGATCTGAGTATGTAGTTTTTGACCTTATATGGAACCTCCTATCTGAAAATTTGAAAATTCTTAAAAAATTCGTCCAAAATCTTGATGTCTCCAATCTCTTGTTTTGTACGTTTTTTCCACGTGTCTTGACATCCAATGTATCCCTGCAAAGTTTGGTGAAGATCTGAGTATGTAGTTTTTGACCTTATCTGGAACCTCCCATCTGAAAATTTGAAAATTCCTAAAAAATCCGTGCAAAATCTTGATGACCCCAATCTCTTGTTTTGTACGTTTTTTCCACGTGTCTTGACATCCAATGTATCCATGCAAAGTTTGGTGAAGATCTGAGTATGTCGTTTTTGACCTTATCTGGAACATCCTTTCTGAAAATTTGAAAATTGTTTAAAAATTCGTCCAAAATCTTGATGTCTCCAATCTCTTTTTTGTACGTTTTTTCCACGTGTCTTGACATCCAATGTATCCCTGCAAAGTTTGGTGAAGATCTGAGTATGTAGTTTTTGACCTTATCTGGAACCTCCCATCTGAAAATTTGAAAATTCTTAAAAAATTCGTCGAAAATCTTGATGTCTCCGATCTCTTGTTTTGTACGTTTTTTCCACGTGTCTTGACATCCAATGTATCCCTGCAAAGTTTGGTGAAGATCTGAGTATGTTGTTTTTGACCTTATCTGGAACATCCTTTCTGAAAATTTGAAAATTGTTAAAAAATTCGTCCAAAATCTTGATGTCTCCTATCTCTTGTTTTGTACGTTTTTTCCACGTGTCTTGACATCCAATGTATCCCTGCAAAGTTTGGTGAAGATCTGAGTATGTAGTTTTTGACCTTATCTGGAACCTCCCATCTGAAAATTTGAAAATTCTTAAAAAATTCGACCAATATCTTGATGTCTCCAATCTTTTGTTTTGTACGTTTTTTCCACGTGTCTTGACACATAATGTATCCATGCAAAGTTTGGTGAAGATCTGAGTATGTAGTTTTTGACCTTATATGGAACCTCCTATCTGAAAATTTGAAAATTCTTAAAAAATTCGTCCAAAATCTTGATGTCTCCAATCTCTTGTTTTGTACGTTTTTTCCACGTGTCTTGACATGCAAAGTATCCCTGCAACGTTTGGTGAAGATCTGAGTATGTAGTTTTTGACCTTATCTGGAACCTCCTAGTAGTTATGTTCCCGGATATAGTCCGATAAATCAATTGATTGGAAAAGATCGATGAAAGATCAATTGATGATAAAGGGCGGTGGACAAGCAAGCATTGTTTATTTTTGGATGGAGGCCAGAAATGGGCGGGGTTTGAGATATGGGTGAGAGATTTCATTGGTTGTTTGGATGAGGAGATGATGACGTCATAGGTGTTTTGAGTTTTGATTGGTTGAAGAGTTTTTTGACCCCGGAACGGGAAATTCCCGAGCTTGATTTCAACAGGAAATTACTGAGTCAGTTGAATGATGATTAAAATGTTGTCTGAGAAAGGTGAAAGGTTATAGATAAGAGGTTGAGGTTTAGAAAATGTTGTGTGAATCACGTGAAAATCACGTGATAGGAAATTGTTGATTCGGCTCGATTCTGAGAATTTCCCGCCAAAATCACGTGAAAGTCACGTGACCGGAAATTCCCGGCTCGGGTTAATGTTCGAGTGAACAAGCAGATATTGTTATTATTTGGCAGGGTTCCAAAAATGTGTGGAGTTTGAGATAGAGGTTAAAAGGTTATAGATAACGGATGGGGAATGTTTTACTGTTGTTTTTTTATTTTATTATGTTTGTTTTTCGGTACAGAGGTTGATTTAGGTTTTCGAATTTAATGACGCATTCAGTATAGAGGTCGACAACCTATCTTTGAGAAGCCGGGAAAATGTTGCTGACTCATTTGATTCAAATATCGTTGTATTAATTTAAGAATACAAAAGGTATTTATTTGGACATGTTTAAGGAAAATGACGTAATAGGAAGAAGGGTATATATATGTAGACGGTATAAAAAGAACGAGAGTGTGTCACAATGGCGGAGTATTACATAACGTTTCCGGAGAAAGCTCTGAATTTCTACGAGATAAGTTACGATGAGTTTTGGGAAGTCATAGAATCCTGCGGCGATATCGATACCGATCGTGAGGCTGTACAGCGAGTGTTGAAACAGTTCCCGTTTATGTACGTAGCACTACGTGAAGCTCCATGGTGCGGATGTTACCTGTTCAATAGATCGGGAGAAGCAGTCCATCATTCCTGCGAGACGTTGAAGGAGATAGTGGAAAGAAAAAAGTTTACGGATGAGAGAACAGGATTTCCCAGTCACAAATGTTCGTGTGAACTCATTCAGAGGAAGGATGAAGATGAGATTGCTGAAGCTTTAAAACAAAGAGTGAAAGAGTGGCTTGCCGTGTTAGTGAACAAAACTATTTTGTGGTGTACTACCTGCAACCGTTCTCTACTACGTAAATTAGAAGGACACCCCTGTTTTCCAGTGTTATCTTCGAATCGTCTTGGTTTTTCCAGAGCCCTGTTCGATAGTGATGTAGAAGATACTGTGCCGGTACCGTTATCACCAATACCTGGAACCCCATCACCTATTGTATCAGATTGTTTTTCTTTGGCTGATTTATGAAAGTGTTCAGTTACCCCTGCTACCGATTTTCGGGGCATTGTAATAACTACCTATCAGTCGATTCTCGATACAAAACTTACGAAAAGTGGCCTGTAGGATTACAACAGACACCTGAAGAGTTAGTGACTGCAGGATGTTACTATTCAGGCCACGGTGATAGAGTACTGTGTTCATATTGTTTTTATGGCTTTTGTGATTGGACACCGGAAGATTGTCCTGTTATAAGACATCTGGCAGCAGTGCCCCATTGTAGTTTTATACAAAGTGTTGCATTACTACATTATAAGGTCGAATGTAAATATTGTGCTAATAGAGAAAAGTCTGCAAAAAAAGTTATTGAAAAAAATGCAGATTCTGTAATGATTTGTAAAATCTGTTTTTTGAATGTTTGCGATATAGTGTTTCTCCCGTGCAGACATTTTGTCAGTTGTCGATCCTGTGCCTCACAACTCGATAAGTGTGCTATATGTCGTGGATCTATTAAAAATACATTGACAGTTTTTACCTGTTGAACAATGGATGTATGTTTTTTGGACGTTCAAGGTTTACGAGGAAAAGACGGTGAATTTGTGTGGAAAGAAGTCGGAATATTGAAGTCTCCTTTTGAATGTACATTTGATTATTTAGTAAAACCTCCATATGGTCTACATTTGTTAAGTGAAAAATATCGTCGTGTGAATTATTGGCTCCGTGCAAACAAACACGGACTCTCCTGGGAAAATGGTTGGGTACCGTATGAGAAGTTAGGAGATCTTTTATATTCTGTACTTGTAAATGAAAATGTGTATGTTAAAGGTACTGAAAAAACTAAATGGTTGGAAAAATGTATCGGAGAAAAACGTATGAGTACGTTAACCGTAGATAATATTGAAGAATTTGGGTGTCCAAAATTGGAGAGTGTGAAACTTTCGGTAGAGAAAAAGAAATGTAGAGAACATAGTGAATCAAAAAATGTGAACAAAACCTGTGCAGTTGAAAATGTTTGGAAAATGTACCATTTCTACTGTAATAGAGAAAAATAAAAAAATGTTTAACCTTTTTTCAAATGTTTTACTTACAATTTAATAATATACATATAAAGATATACATTTACAGTAAAAATACATAATGGATAATAAAATTATTTATAATATCAATGAATGTCCAAGATTGTGTTGAAGATATATTTCAATCATCAATTCGTTGTACCAGAGAACGTGAAAATGGCTTATCAGGTTTTCCGGTACTTCTTTTCTTTCTGAAAACATATTCTTTTCGATACAATGTACAAAAGTCTGTATATGTGGCTGTAATTTATGATAACGTTCGTTCGTTAATTTTCTTAAGGGTGTGAAAAGTTCACAAAAAAATAAATGTAGTTCCGGGGGTGTAAAAATAAAAGCATCCGGTGAGGAATGTTGATACATGGAAATACAACGTTTTCCGAAAAAATTTACAGCACTGACAGTAACATTCCCTGTGACGAGATAATTAAATCGTCGACCTGTTTCGATGTAATTAAGTACATCAGATTTCAAAACACACAATTCTCTAATCTGTGAAGAATTAATTCGTACGGGTAATCTTCCTTGTTGCGAAAACTCCCATACCAGATTGAAAGGTGTTTGTTTTTCGAATCCTACTGCTACATATTTGGTTTTTTCTGTGTTCAGAAAGTATATATTTGCAAGATAAAGATCCAAACAGACATCTATGTTGTGCAGTTCCGAACATTCGGTTTTATTTTGGGAAGAACTGTTTTCTTGACGTATTTTCATGAAATCGCAATCCTTTGTCACATCCGGTTCACTCTCGATCGGTTCAGTTTTTATAACAGGAATCTCAATTTTGGTAGGGGGCAGACGTCTACGTTTTCTACATCTAGAAACACCATCCTTATGAGTAATACGGTCTAGAAGCTGATCATGTTTTTCCATTGTAGAATTTTTGACCGGTTCCATGATGTTTTCACTAAAGGTGTCAAGATGATACTGAGAGTGAGCAGAATCATCATACATATTTTATATAGAAATCACCTTATACACTCCCGAACTGGTTTGATGGAACGACACACTTGTGCTCCTTTAGGACACTTTGAATGCGGTAAACATTTGAAGATCTGACGAAAACGGTGTAAAATATATTCATCTTTACTGACACCCGGTGGGAATATCCGGATGAAATCCCTGGTTGTGACGTGATGTGCTTTATAATAAGCATACACACAACAGTAATGTCCGCAAGTTGTAGCAAATATTCCTTGTAAGGGGGTATTATTGTGAGTCCAAATAGAGGAATGACGGTTCAAGAATGTTATGAATTCTGGGTAATAGGGGTGGAAACCGTATGAATCAAAATATTCTGCCTTATTGTTTTTGTCGAAATAGAAAGCAACCCAGTGTGTTCCTTCGGAATCAGAAGTATCCGTGTTTGCGATTATCAAAGCAGGGGTGGAGAACGTTCGAGGCAGAAGATCTCTCGGGTAAACACCACAAAAAATTGTTTTGGTGGAACAATTGTGAGATAAAATATGTCTGATCTGTGATGTGTTCATGTCGGATACGTTTATAATAAAGTACACAAACACGATAGTCTTTTTCTATTACGATACAGGTAGGTTTCTGTGGCAGAAAACAGGAATACACCAAATTTATAGAGTAAAATTGTTAGGTTTATTAGTGAAGGATAGCACCTCTGTCTTTTGTCACATCCAAGGCCACTTCGAATTCAGCATAGAGAAGACAGGTAACATTTTCCGACAGTTGTGGAGAAAACTGCATTTCTACTCCTAAGGTACCTTGTTCCTGTAGACTGATGTGTGTATCGTTTCCTGAAAAATCTGGTGTAATGTCGTAAATTAGAAAAAATGATCCGTTTTCAAACATCTTCCTTGTTATCTGATGTCCATAATTATTGTGATGGATACCTGTGCCGGAAAAGAGAGTTTGGTAGGCACGTGTTACTAAACCGCTATTTCCTCCTGTACTGATTCGTAAAGGTTCAGAAGGTGTGAGCTCTCCATTTTTTACAAGATGGAAAGAAGATAGGTTAAAACTTCTAAAGTCGAAAGGATTTTTTTTACTGTCTCCGAGAAAGCTGGCGGTGGATACCATAGTAAAAAGAATAACATTCGGAAAAGGACCTTGAAAAGCATTGTCGATAGAAATCTGCTGCGTTCCTGCAACGTAAGAGTATGCCTTGATAATACTTCTTGTGAACGGATAATGTGCAGGAGCGTAAGAAAGTGCTCTGTCTATAGCCAAACTGGTGCTAGGAGTAGGAATGACGTGATTTATTTCGAGAGCAGCTTTTAAAATTTTTATTTGTACGCTAGGTGAATCTTGATCTCCCCAGATATAAAAAGCATCACGTGACTTGATAAGTTCGATACGTACTTCCACACCATTGAGTAGATATTTAGGCTGATTGAAAAAATCTATGTGGAGTTTTCCCATAAGTTCCATTTCGGCTGTTACTTCCATAGGATTTCCTGATGACGGAACGTATTGGAAAAAATTTTTTCGGGTGGTGAAACCTTCGTTATTGGTTGTGATTTTATCTTGGTTTCCAGGCGTGTCCAGGTACCATAAAGCATTAGTAAGATGTGTATTTGCAGCATCAGTACCGTAATTGAGAAGTACCTCAAAAATCGATTTGTATGCATAATTGTTGTCAGCATTTGTTACAGATATACCGTTGATAGCAACGTTACATTGTGAAAATATAGTATTGAGGAGATAATTTACTACCCCACAATTTTTTGTGGTTGCATTATCGGTCGGCAAAGCACTCATACGACTCCCATCTTGTTTGACCATCTCCACCTGTAAACGAAGATAAACAGATGCAAGATCCAGAAAATCTGTTGCTGTTGCAGGTATGAGAAATGGTATCACGTTCTGGTTATCGATGGATGCAATAGGTTTGTAGGTAACAGTGTAGGTTTTTTCGACATTTTGTTGAATAGGTTTTTTCCGAAAAAGATCGAACTGTGAAATCATACACGTGTTGTCCTGCATCATTGTGTAAAAATATTTTTGACTTTGATAGTCTGTCTGATTTTTCTGATCCTCGAGGTTCTAACACGGGTACCTGAATGTTTTAACATCGAATGAGTATTTTTTCTTGTAATTCTTCTTCTTATACCCGAACCTGTCAGAGAATCGATTTTTTATCGGACGGTAGAGTTCTCATACGACTTCCATTTTGTTTAATCATCTTCAGCTGTAAGCGAAGATAGACAGGTTCGAGAAACGAAGTTACATTCTGGTTATCGAAGAAAGCAATAGGTTTGTACGGAATAGTATGTTTTTTCTGAAAAAGGTCGAACTGTGAAATTACCCAGGTGCTGTTCTGTATCATGATGTAAAAATATCTCTGACTTTGATATTTTGTCTGATTTTTCTTTTACGTGTTTTCCTAGATTTCGATGATGTTTTTCGACGTTTTACGGATGTACGTTTTTTCTTGATTCTCGAGGTTCTAGCACGGGTACCTGAACGTTTTAACACCGAATGGGTATTTTTTCTTGCAATTCTTCTTCTTATACCCGAACCTGTCAGAGAATCGATTTTTTGTTGTGCTCTAGTTTTAAGATTCTGACCGGCTTCACGTATTCGCTGACGAACAATAGTTTTCGGGGTTTGCAGACTTGTTGCAATATCTGTAACAATATTAGCACCAGTTTTTAAAGCTTCTTTTCCGATAGCTTTTGCACCACTCCAGAGAAGAGGTTTCACCATTCTGAAAAGTCCAGCAAAAAGAGAACCTAATCCTCTTCCTTTCTGAATTCTGTTAGAACGAAAAATGGGTCCGATTCCTCCATGTATTTGGGTTGTGTAATATTCTGCTTGCGAATTCATGATGACTCATTCGTTTACCAATATAGACTGAGAAAATAGTGTTATGTCGGTTTTTTAAAAGGATTTTGTTTTTTTTACGAAAATGTAAAACAGCGATAGTAGGAACGGAACCGTTTCTTAAAGGTAAAAAGTTTCCTTTTTGATCGTTTAAAGTAATTTCTATTGTTTCAAAAGAACTTTTATCCAGAGAAACATAGTGAATCGGATTGAATGTGTGATGAGCTACAGGTATCGTACATGTGGTATCTACTTCTGAACATTGTTTTCGAGTAAGACGTAAAAGACGTATCATTTCTTCACCGACCAACTGTTGTTTTACAATATCTGAATATACAAATATGTAAGGATTTTTATCGACAACGTTATTAGATATTACGTGCGAAGAGTAGATAGATTTTAATATATCATATCGAAATTTAGCATAGTCGTCTGTTAAATCTATTGGTGTTATTGTATTGTCTACAGAGGCATCGGGTTCAGGGTCGAGCATTCCTGTTTCGGACAAGTGTTTATATACGGCAGCTTTAAAATAGAATCGAAGATGAGTAGGAATAGCTACATTTGCAGGGTTGGTTTTCAGGAAATAAATAAGATCATCTATTGTATAAGTAGCTGCAGGAAAATAAAACGGTTGATCGTTAATATATAGTGTGTTATCTGTAGAAACAGATGACTCGAATGAACTCCATTGCGGGTCAGCCAGAAGATGCCAGAATTTGTAAAGCACAGATTTTCGTATTTCTCGATTATCGGGAAGGGAAGTTACGATCGACGAAATCAAGTCGTCAACATTTGTGTATGTTCGAACAGGAAATGTTAGTTGTCCTGAATCTGTTTCCAGAACGTTATCATAAAGAGTTGAATGACATAATTCTGATAAACCGACTTCCCACAAATCTGGAGGCAGATCGATACGTTTTGCCAATTTTACAGTAAAATGAGTTAATGTGTTGTTTGAAAAATATTTTTCTGATGAAGACGATGGGAGGTAGATGTAGAAATTATCATCCATTCTGACTGAACAAGAAGAACTCACTGATTCGAAATGGTGATATATTTCGATATATATTGAGGTTTAGTTGTCTGCTATCGGTTTTAGCGATGATGCCTTGATCCATGAATCAAAACTGGAGGGATAACCCAGCCAACGAACAAGGTATTCTAAATTTTTACCTTTACCTCGTGTTTTTAAAATTTTATCGATTTTATACTCTTCGTCAGGATTCGAATATACTTTCTGAACCTCCTGTTTGTAAAATGTTCCTTTTACAGGTTCACCATTTAAGTCGTCCAATATGTAAACAGGTACCGGCTGCCGTTGAACGACGGAATGAATCTTAAAAAGTTCTCGTGACCACGATTGTTCGTATCCTTTTTCGAAATGTCCTTTAACAACAGAAATTCGCACAATGTCCCCAACTTTCAAATCTGAAATTGTGTGTGAGATACGGTTGTTGTGTCTATTGAGATGTTTCCACACTGTGTAAACATTAGTTTCGTTTACATCTTGAGGTGCCATTCCTATGGAACGATGGATCGCAGTATTGTAACCTTCAAGAAGTTGAGGTAAAATATCTATGTAACGTCTTGTCTGTTTTGCTGTAAAATATTTCCACATTCGTTCTTTTAACGTTCGGTTAAAACGTTCCACTATACTTGCTTTTACAGGGTGGTTAATTGCGATCGAAAAGTCTACTTGTTCATTTTTCAGAAAATTCTGGAACACAGAATTCGTAAATTCTGTTCCTTGATCTGTCTGTAATGTGGCAGGTTTTCTTTTGCTTTGTTCAAAAATGGTTCTGAAAGCTTCGGTTACAGAATTACTTGTTTTATTTTTTAGGGGTAATGCATAAGCATATTTTGAAAATACATCGATCACTGTTAGGAGATATTTAAATCCGTCGTTATGTTTTTGTATCGATGTCATATCGTTAAGATCGGCTTCCCAGAGCATATCTATGTTCCATACATTGTAATGGTTTCGAGGAAACCTTTTTCGTGCACTTTTGTGGAGAGTGTATGTTTCCTGGTGCATTAACCAATTTTTTACTGTATCACGAGATATATTCCTATCTCGTACAGCTTTCCATAAACGATCCACAGATGAAAATGAGGCTCTGTGTTGAGGATCGTAATATATTCTAGCAAGAATTTTATCATGTTTTACTTTAGGGACTCCCATGATTGGTCTCTCTGTCTACGACTTTTTCTTAAAGGAACGAGTTTGTATGCATCAGGTGTTCTCAAAAATGGTGAAGTTTTTCTGGAAACACGTAAGACAACATTTTTCTTCTTTTTTTTCGCAGGTTTTCGTTTACGAGACGGACCAGGAATCTCCGTTGGTGATGATGACGATGAAAAATTTAAAGATCTCGGTTCCGGAAGCGTTTTTTCCTGATCTTTTTCGATTAGACGTTGGGCTGTAGATTGATACTCATCAATAATATTTTCTAACTGTTGTCTTGTATTACGTGGTAATGTTTCTACCAGGTTTGGAGGAAAATATGTTGATCCTGGTGAAATACTAGAATCACCATTATCCTGGATAATAGGAATCTCTAATGGTTCTTTCGATTTTCGACTCAACCATAAATACTCATCCAATTCTTTTCTATAAAGACGCCATTTTTGGTCATCTGGTATATTTTTCATTTTAAAAATTTCGTTCATTTTTTTATCCAGAACAGCTAATTTTTGATTTATAGACTGTTCGGAACCGCGAATACGTGTCAATTGTTCTGGTGAAAGAACAATCATTTTTTTGTAAACAGGTGTCATTATTAATGTGGAATGAGAGTTCCTAGAAGACCTGATAATAGAGATCCTAAAAGTAGGGGTAGAAACCCTCCTCTTTGAACAAGAATTTTTCTTCGTTTCTCGATATTTACTTTAGGTTTTACAAGTCTACGTAAAACAGTTTTGTAAGGTGTTAGACGATGCTTTACAGACGGCCGAAGTTTTATATTGCCTTTTAAAACATTCAGACAACATTCACTTATAAAACGGATTGTTTTTTTGGGAGCACTTTTCAATAATGTTTTACGAACTTTTGTTGGGGAATTTTTCAATATGTGCAAAAAAGGTGAATGTGTTTTAAAAGAGATATTCTGTTTAGAACGTAAGTTGGTACGTCTCTTCCTCGTTTTCTTCATCTCGAGGTTTCAGGCATTCCTGAGGAAGATATATGGTTGAATGATCTGTATTAAAAATATCTGTTTGATAACGTAAAGGATCCGGTGTTGACTGGGAAAGATCAATATACAAATAACTGTGAGGTTCTATTGTTGCATCTATATATACTTTTTCAAGTTCCTTCATGCGATGAGGTTGAAGTTGTCGTGCAAAAACAGTAAATTGGTTCATATCTCGTGGATTTTTAAATATAACAAAATGTTTTACGTTCAAAGAAATATCTCTACAATTTTTTCCTTGGTGAAAAAGATTCTGTGTTATAAAAACAACTGAAATATTTTTGTGGTGACTACCTTTCGTAAAAAGGTCTGCAACTTTTTCTCCTTCAGCAACCATCATAAGATCATCTAGCACTATAAGGGTAGGAGTTTTTCCGTTCCATGATTGCCAATTAACAATTCCTTTATGATATT
Source organism: Lepisma saccharinum (assembly GCF_977018435.1). Classification (NCBI taxonomy): domain Eukaryota; kingdom Metazoa; phylum Arthropoda; class Insecta; order Zygentoma; family Lepismatidae; genus Lepisma; species Lepisma saccharinum. Next base: position 235,137 of record NW_028143024.1, read on the forward strand.
CCACATCACCAATATTTTTTGGGATACTATTTTCCTGATCGTAACACCACACTATTTTTGTAACAGGTTTTTCGACAAAAGAAAAAATAGAATTGACAAGTTTTGTTACAAAAGTAGTTTTTCCACTTCCTGATGCTCCACAAACCATCATTGTAAAAGGATGGATAAGTTTAGGAAACATTTTATATTAAGCAAAAATTTTACAGATTTGTATCCAGGAACTTGAAAGAAAATGACGGTTTACCAGACTATTACTACATTTTATATTTATTTTGTACAAGATTATATAATACAAGTATACAATATAAAATACACTGAAACAAAAATTTGAACTTTGGACCTAAAACCTATTACAATACCTATTACAGATTAGGTTTACAGACATATTTATAACCTAATCTGTACGGTATCCGAAAGGAAATGATAAATGTCGGTGGTCAAAAAAACGTTTCATTAATACTGGCTGAAACAATTTCTTTTCATTTGTACTGATAACTTGAAACTGTTTTGTTCTTCTAATTCTAAAGATATTTTCTACTGTAACGTCAGATTTTTCATTGTTCATCATATCACACATAGTATCAAAGTTGACCAATTTTGATGTGCAAGTGTTTAAAGTGATCCCTTTAACTTTACAGATATATTGGGGTTCAGAAAGAGGTTTTTTAATTTTCATACTGTAACTTTTTGGTCCTGTTGAGACAAACTCTTCACAAATTGCATCGGGACCAAAATCACTTAATTCATCGGTGAGATCCCCTAATTTATCACCTGTTCGGGGATGATATTCCATTTCAGGACTATCTATGTAAATCACCGAATCTGTGTCACAATAACATACCCTGTCATCCAATTTTTCAAGAAGTTCATACAGTTTCAAACGAGCATGACATGTCGTAAAAGCTGCAATAGGAACGTTTACTTTTCTGTTCAGGGTGATTGCCTCTTCAACATATTTCCAGTTTACTATAACAGTATCCTGATTGATAAATATAACTCCTCCAATAATTATATTAGGATCGGTCATTTTATCGAGGAAATCTTTCGACTCCTTGATAATAGATGTTTGGGAAAGGTTATCTCGTTGACAAAATTTGCCCCATAAAGAATTAAGACAAAGTTTAGCCAAAGTACGTTTTCCAGGATTGATCTCAATATTGTCTTCCTCCAATAGAATCCCCTCTTTATCAAAGTAGTCCTGTAGGTATTTTTCTTTATCCATTCTGTTTTGACACCAAGTAGGCCACCCACTAGCTTCCTGTTTTATTTTCAAAAATGTGTTGACATACTCAGCAAACAGTCCTCCAGTTTGTGTAACAGGATTGTACATAGATGTTTCATATTTCCACACTTCCGACATCTCCAAGATTCTGTAACCTAAACTGCAAGCTTTACGTACTTCTGCGATAACCCAAGTTCCTGAAAGTGCACGCTGTTCATCTGAATGTTCACAAATACCTTCACATTTTAGTGTGATAGCACATTCTTTACATAATACAAACATCAGTTTTCCATTTATTTTGGAGGGTAAAACAGGGTGGAGAAGGGTTGTAGGGGGTAGAATTGTACATTTAACAAGTCCTTCCATGTTTAAAACTTCATCGACTGGAGGAATAGAATTTCCTAAAAATATGGTAGGATGCCTTACAGGATAGGTACAATATTTGTTCACATAAGGGTACAAACTTGTAAAATCGTTGTATTGTAATTTCTCATTTTCTTTGATTCTGTAATAAGTTCTGACTGTTTCAACTCTTCCGCCATATAAGGCATCTCTTGGATTTAAAGGAATACAGCAGACAATAGGGTGTGTAGATAGATGTCTATCGAGTTCAGGATCAGTTTTTAATATTCTATCAAAATCGCATTCCCACATTGTGACAACATGGTAACCTTCAGAACGTAAAGCTGCAAGTTTACGACATGTTGTTTCGTATCTAAAAGCTGCAGTGTTTAGCATGTCACTATTAGTTTGACCGTCATTTTCCTGGGTGTTTTCATCTTCCGTGATATCTTTAGGATACATATCCCTGTTTGTTGATATGCATCGTCTGCAGCCGTGCCAGAAGCAACCAAGCGCTTCGTACACTGTATTTGTCTCCTCGTGATATCCATCTACTTTATAACGTCCTCCTAAAACATATTTTTCACGAGTACGTCCGCCGTGGAGAAGTATTATGTGATTTTGTTCTTCAACATAGGTCAACCATTTCAACGCAAATTTTGACATTTTATCTGCATGATGGTAACCTCCTTTAGGAATTATTCCTATAGTGTCAGCGGGCATAAATTTATGTCTGTAAATTAATGAACACGCTGATGCTATAGTGATACAATTCCTAAAAATATCTATTTTACATATATCCAGAAAATTCTGTCTCAGTTTCAGACATCCTTGTCTTAACAAAGTAACATCTTTAATACAATATTGGAGTAGTTCTGTTTTGTTGTTGAAAGGCATATTTTTTTGCATTCAGTATCATACCAAGACATGAAATTTGTCTGATCTTCAATTGTTTTCATATATTCATATCCGTATGCAGAAGGAGGAGGTGTAGGTCCTATGTAATTTCGATTTTTGTATGTGTTCCACAAATGCGGATAATATCCTTTCTGCACTGGAAGACCGAACAGTTTTGAAAACCCTGCAAGATTCGTTTGAACATAATTAAGACTGTCGATAAAGTAGAGATTTCGGTACGTCATACTGATGATTTTGGTTCCATCCAAGATTATACGAGGTTTCATCCCTTTTTCCAACATTTTTCTCAATATAAACGTGCAATCATAACCTCGTGCATTGTGTGCACAAATAGTTATATTGGAAAACTTATGTTGCAGTTCGAGATAGGAGAGAAATGTTTCTACAGGATCATCCCAGAATATAAACTGTCTTGTACCACAGACAGAACACGAAACTGCTAAATCCTCTTCGTTATGACATGCATGGCAGGCTGTTTGTACCACGATCAGATTCGGAACATGAAGAAAAGTTTTTTCTTTATCGCAGTACGGAATATCAGTATAACATTCGAAATCATAAAACACAAATAGAAATTTCGAATTCTGTTTAGCTTTTGGAATGGACATGTAACACATATGATTTATAGGTTTCACACAGTTACAGACAGTACAGTATTTCATGTTACACCTATGTACTTTCTCATACGAATTATTTGTGAGAACAATTCTAAAACATCGAGGACACTGTTGGATTTCACTACATACTGTACCGTTTCGAAATAGTGTAGAAACATGATTTGTAAAACATTTCTCATTTTTGAAAATTCTGTGACATGTTTGACATGTTTTATAAACTCCTGTTTCAGGTACGCATGGAGGGATTGCGCGGCACATGGAACACATTTGTTTGCACTGATGAATATGTGGTTTACAAAATATAAGTTCGTTACATCCCTGGCATTCCTGTTTTGCTGCAAAAGCTCCAACACGGTTCACAATAACATCGTAATGCTGCCGAGTACTGTCGTATAGAAGATATATGTATTTGGAGACATTCTCGACCTCTCCTTCAAAAAGAATATCTTTAACATCACGAAGGTTATTGTACACAGTGATTTTATATTCTGTAAGAACTTGCTGAAATTTTTTGAGTTCAGGAATTCCACTTCCGACACACGTATTGTCTGTTAGATTTACACCTGCCTTTCGCATTAGTTCAAAAACAGGTCTAAGAAGATTTCTATTTTTTCTGTATTGTGTATACGATGGATCTTTATCTACATAGGCTTTCCCTATAACCAAAGCTTCAGCTAAACAAAGAGGTTGTTTTCTATTTGGTACACTGACAACACTTCTCTTCAGTGTACTTAGGATATAATTTGGTAAACAATAGGCACGCTTACCGTCTCCTCCTCCTCCGACAGGTATATCAACACGGTCAGCCCGTAAAATTAAACGGTCTGTACTTGAAAATGTTTTTGCACTTTGTAGTATTTTATGCATAACAGTCCATACCATATCACTATGTAACTGATCACTTCTATGCCATCCGATATAAATATCTTTTACATTTGGGTCGGATATGTTAGATAGTGTTAAACCTATTTTATCTCCGTCCTTAGCATTCTTTTTCACATAGGTGAGAAGGTTTTCAACACCTTGACGAATCCAACTATGAGGGTCAACATTTTCTGGAGGATGTGAGAAACTGAATTCCACACGTTGTCCCTTGGAACGAAATTTAGGGTATTCACGTTCCTGAATATTGTGTAACAATATATTTCCTATGTGTTCACGAGGTATTGTATCACGTTTTCTTTTCTTACCTCTTCTATGTGATTCAGAAATATTCTGAGGTGACTGTTCAACTGTCGGTAAGGGGTCCTCTCTCCAAGACGGTCCAGGTAGAGGTTCCGGGTCTGGTCTGGATACGGCATTCCTTGAAGTTCCTTGAGATGATGCAGTATCGGATGTGTGAATATTCGGTGGCGATTATACTCCTTTTCCGAAAAGTTCGGGTGTTGTTGTTGTTGTTGTTGTTGTTGTTACTGCCCGTAGTAATTGATCATACTCTTCAACTAAAGAGACACTCTCTCCTTCAATTATCCTTTGTGCGATGTACGCCAGTAGTTTCCGTAACTGGTCAGCTGTTTTGTAATACCCGTTACGATATAACACTAACAATTCGTCAGCAGATAACTGTAAGTCCATGATAGGAGGATAATAGTATTCTAGAAACTACTCACGAAAGAGGGTGTCTATGTTATATACCTCAGCATCACAATACTGATTCTAACGGTTTTACTGTCTGATTTATAGGTTTCCAGGAAATGAGTAACAATCTTTCCGGTATCTACGACCCCTTTTGTTTTAATGATTTATCTAACGGTTTCCTGGTTGTATTGTAAACTTTCTAGAAATGTGTAACGGTTTCCTGGTTCTTATCTATAAACAAGGTTAAAGTCTTCGATAATGAAAAGATATTTGTAATAAAATAGAACAACAATTGCAGAGGTCGAATTGCCTGATAACCTAAAACTTGGCAAAATTTCAGAAAACCTAAACATTTCAAAGGGGCATAGTCGTGTTGCTGATCGAGTTAGCCTGAAAACCGTTACAGATTTGGAATCTGCACATCGAGACCTTTTAGTAGAGTGGTCGGAAGGGGAGTCTTCGATTGGTAATAAAGGAAGTAGGAAACTGTTGATCCTAGAATGATGAAACCTTTTCCAATAGAAAGAGGACTTTATTCCGAGTTCAACGACCTATCGATCATCCTTCTATCTCAATTAGGCACGGAGATATAACGATTTGGAAATTTGCCAAAAAAAAAAAAAAAAAAAAAAAAAGTTTAAAAAAAAAAAAAAGTTCAAAGGTCGGGGTCAAAGGTCATTCACCATTTTCCAAAGGGCTCGGGCCGGCCCTGTTTTTAACATGCAGTGATAACTTCAGTAATCGTTATTCTTCATTTCCTAGGGGGCCCGGGCCGGCCCTGGTTTTCGATATACATACAGAAATAACGTTACGATGGTTATTCACCATTTCCCGAGGGTCCGGACAGGCCCTGGTTTTAACATGCAGTGATAACTTCAGTAATCGTTATTCTTCATTTCCTAGGGGGCCCGGGCCGGCCCTGGTTTTCGATATACATACAGAAATAACGTTACGATGGTTATTCACCATTTCCCGAGGGTCCGGACAGGCCCTGGTTTTAACATGCAGTGATAACTTCAGTAATCGTTATTCTTCATTTCCTAGGGGGCCCGGGCCGGCCCTGGTTTTCGATATACATACAGAAATAACGTTACGATGGTTATTCACCATTTCCCGAGGGTCCGGACAGGCCCTGGTTTTAACATGCAGTGATAACTTCAGTAATCGTTATTCTTCATTTCCTAGGGGGCCCGGGCCGGCCCTGGTTTTCGATATACATACAGAAATAACGTTACGATGGTTATTCACCATTTCCCGAGGGTCCGGACAGGCCCTGGTTTTAACATGCAGTGATAACTTCAGTAATCGTTATTCATCATTTCCTAGGGGGCCCGGGCCGGCCCTGGTTTTCGATATACATACAGAAATAACGTTACGATGGTTATTCACCATTTCCCGAGGGTCCGGACAGGCCCTGGTTTTAACATGCAGTGATAACTTCAGTAATCGTTATTCATCATTTCCTAGGGGGCCCGGGCCGGCCCTGGTTTTCGATATACATACAGAAATAACGTTACGATGGTTATTCACCATTCCCCGAGGGTCCGGACAGGCCCTGGTTTTAACATGCAGTGATAACTTTTCTGAAACCTTATTCATTATTTTTTAGGGCCCGGGTCGGCCCAGTTTTTCAATAAATATCATTTCACACAAGGTTCCATATTTTTAAAGTGTCTGTTCTCTGTAGTTTCGTAAAAGATCGACCGCAAATAACCTCCTTAGGGTTTATTCTTCTTGTAAACCTTTAACCCTCATCTCAAAACTGTTGATTACAATTGCATCCTTAACTTTTAAACATTACTACGTCTACCGAGATATTGAAATACCGGAGAATGAAAAAGACTCGAGAGTTTATCGACTCCTTCATTATTTCTCAATACTCTCAAATGTGACAGAGAACCTTCTCGAGACTGCCAATTGCTGCGTAACCTCTAACCTTTAGAATGATACATAGAGATACTGTCAGAGAATGTCAAAACAGCTTGTAAAATATGTTTTCTGATTCCCGATTATAATTTGACCGCTAACCTTTAAATGATACACGGAGGATGTTACAAAATTTGGATCAAACTATACCGTCAATATATGGAATATTTATAGCAGTCTTTCTTCACATTCATCGTCTGTAGCAGAACAGAAATGGAGAACGGGAACTTGGTAAGTAATTTGCATGTTTGTCTGTTTCTAACTTATTTTATGTAAAGAGACTAATCACAACTAGACCTCCAGTTTACACCGGGGTTCGAATTGTTAGACCTCCCCGATGACACAGTGGTAACGTCATCGTCTTGTAATCAAGGATCCCGGATTCGATTCCCGGTGGAGGCACATTTCGGATCCCACTTTAAACTGTAGGTCTAGTTCCGATTAGCCTTAATGTGCATAAAGTGGACTTTAAACAACCAATCAAAATCAAGAGTTCGAATTACTGTGTATTTTTACCAGGTGTCGAACCCGGGACCTTAATTATGAGACATGTCACCATAGTAAAATCGGATTCGAACCATTTTTATGGAATAGCAGATCCGGAACTCTGATTATAAAACAGCTATGTCATAAATGTATTATGAGAAAAACGTAACTAACATACAGGTATTTCATATTAATATAAAAATAACATATTTTCTGAATATATTTTATTATAAACATTTCATATCCATCTAGTTATATTTTAAAATATATACATTTCATTTACTAAATCACCTATATACTTTCTCATTTAATTTTTCGGGTGTAGACAAACGAAAATCGGACAAAAGTGTTAGTGTATTAGTGTATTAGTATTTATTTGTCCAATTTTCTTTTCTTTAGAAGTTCTGACATTTTACTCTCCATCTCCTTTTCATCGTTCTTTTTTGTCTCCTCCGTTTTTTGTTTTCTAATATTTTTGAAAACCTCCATCATTTCGAAACATACACGAAGGGATAAATGAGATGGCACATACTGTGCCTGTTTTACATTTTCCAAAAAATCCCCAAACACTGGGGACGTGTTCTTTTTTTCTGATATGTAACTAAACATTTTAGTGAGCGTGTCGATTTGGACTTCCATATCACGGCAGACCTCCTCCAGGTTCTTCATCAGGTTCTCTGCTAATCCGTTCTCCTCGCAGAAATCTATGTAGCATGCGATCTGTCTCTCCACTTGGCGAGCTTGGACCTTGCTCCACAGATTCCTTCGTTCCCCGGAATGTTCTGTATCTTTTAGATTCCCATGCAATACATTGAATTCAAATGGTAGGGATGCCATATCTGAAAATATAGAAAAATTATGTTAGATATATCGCACGTACACCTTGATTACAGTTATACATTTTTATTTTAGAACAACCGGAAGCTGACCCTTTCGAAACCTTCATGTTATATGAGATGTCTCCTGTTGCTGCGCCACCTTCTCCTGCTGCGCCACCGTCTCCTCCTGCTACGCCTCCATTATCGATATCACCGATGAAGAGGATGGTGATTTATAGCCTAATCAATAAATATAGGTAATATTTTTTCTCACCTTTTACCTTTACACGTCTTCAACTTCTGATGTGTCGGTCTCCTCGATGATATCCGGGAATTCACGGTGAGGTGAGGTCAAAGTTCTCGTAAACTGTTCTTCTACTTTATGAAGACTAGAAATAAAAAAGATATACCTCTTACATCATCTCGTAGTAATGGGTTGTAACAATAATCCACTAATTTTTGCATTAACATTACAGATGGTCTCTTCGATGGCGCAGTGATAGCGTCGTTGCCTTGTAATCAAGAGGCCCCGGGTTCGATACCCGGTGGAGGCAAATAGTGATCGGATCCTATTTTAAAGTGTAGGGTTAGTACAGATTAACCTTACTGTGCATAAAATGGACTTAAAACATTAAATCAGTCAATCAATATTCGGATTCTACTTTAAACCGTAGGTCCAGTCCCGATTAACCTTACTGTGCATAAAGAGGACTTACATCACTAAACCAATCAATCGATCAATCAATCAAAACATGACAGCAACGTAATAATTTTGACGCAGTGGTAGCGTCGTTGCCTTGTAATCAAGGGTCCCTGGGTTCGATACCCAGTGGAGGCACATTTCGGATCCCACTTTAAACTGTAAGTCCACTCCTGATTAACCTTACTGTACATAAAGTGGACTTAAAACATCAATCAATCGATGTTCGGATTCCACTTTAAACCGTAGGTCCAGACCCGATTAACCTTACTGTGCATAAAACGGACTTACAACACTAAATCAATCAATCAATCGATCAATCAATCAAAACATTACAGCAACGTAATAATTTTGGCGCAGTGGTAGCGTCGTTGTCTTGTAATCAAGGGTCCCAGGGTTCGATACCCGGTGGAGACACATAGTGATTCGGATTCCACTTTAAACTGTAGGTCCACTACCGATTAACCTTACTGTGCATAAAGTGGACTTACAACATCAATAAATCAATCAATCAATGTTCGGATTCCACTTTAAACCGTAGGTCCAGTCCCAATTAACCTTACTGTGCATAAAGCGGACTTACAACACTAAACCAATCAATAAATCGATCAATCAATCAAAACATTACAGTAACGTAATAATTTTGGCGCAGTGGTAGCGTCGTTGCCTTGTAATCAAGGGTCCCGGGTTCGATACCCGGTGGAGGCACATAGTGATTCGGATTCCACTTTAAACTGTAGGTTCACTCCCGATTAACCTTACTGTGCATAAAGTGGACTTAAAACACTAAATCGATGACTCAATCAAAACATTACAGCAACGTAATAATCTTGTCGCAATTGTAGCGTCATTGCCTTGTAATCAAGGCCCCGTGTTCGATACCCGGTATTAACCTTACTGTGCATAAAGTGGGCTTAAAACATTCAATCAATCAATATTCGGATTCTACTTTAAGGTTAATACTGTTCATAAACGGACTTCAAACACTAAACCAATCAATCAATCGATAAATCAATCAAAACATTGCAACGTAATAATCTACCATCATATACTTACTATGATATACCTGCTAGATCACTGATAGTATCTATTCGAAACTGGCTCCGAAAGGTAGTCTCTGGAAGAAGACGATGGCCACACAGGGTGCTCACTGTGATGTAAACATAAACAGATCAATCGTCCTTATATACCTCATCCTCCTTGCTTATCACGCACCTATTTTCTCTGCGCATCCTCTCGCGCAAAGCGTCCAACGCCCACGTACCCCTCCTATCCTCTTCCCACCCCGGAATACTATACACACTATCCTCTAACGCAAATTGTACTTTTTTTCTATTTACTTTATTTACTCCCTGTTTCTCCACAACTTTTTTCCTTTTTCACTTCTCCCTCCATCGGTCGTTACCCTATACGGTCGTTACCCTATACCGACCACACATACAATGACGCCGCTATCGATAAACATTTCCCGGAAACATACAACGAACTTTATCTCCAACCTTTACACCGTCCACAATACCTCCTTTGTTCTACCCCACTTCCATATCACCCAACAGTCCCACACTCACATCCTGATTTCGTCATTCCAACCGCTCATCTGTAACCTTTCACCCTTCTCGGGCAACACTCTCACTCACCAGCCCACGCCACCATCTCCCCATACCCCACAAACCAATCAAAACCCATCCACATATCTCAAACCCCGCCCATTTCTGGCCTCCATCCAAAAATAAACAATGCTTGCTTGTCCACCGCCCTTTATCATCAATTGATCTTTCATCGATCTTTTCCAATCAATTGATTTATCGGACTATATCCGGGAACATAACTACTCTCCTATCTGAAAATTTGAAAATTCTTCAAAAATTCGTCGAAAATCTTGATGTCTCCAATCTCTTGTTTTGTACGTTTTTTCCACGTGTCTTGACATCCAATGTATCCCTGCAATGTTTGGTGGAGATCTGAGTATGTAGTTTTTGACCTTATCTGGGACCTCCTATCAGAAAATTTGAAAATTCTTCAAAAATTCGTCCAAAATCTTGATGTCTCCAATCTCTTGTTTTGTACGTTTTTTCCACGTGTCTCGACCTCCAATGTATCCCTGCAAAGTTTGGTGAAGATCTGAGTATGTCGTTTTTGACCTTATCTGGAACATCCTTTCTGAAAATTTGAAAATTCTTAAAAAATTCGTCGAAAATCTTGATGTCTCCAATCTCTTGTTTTGTACGTTTTTTCCACGTGTCTTGACATCCAATGTATCCCTGCAAAGTTTGGTGAAGATCTGAGTATGTAGTTTTTGACCTTATATGGAACCTCCTTTCTGAAAATTTGAAAATTCTCAAAAAATTCGTCCATAATCTTGATGTCTCCAATCTCTTGTTTTGTACGTTTTTTCCACGTGTCTTGACATCCAATGTATCCCTGCAAAGTTTGGTGAAGATCTGAGTATGTAGTTTTTGACCTTATATGGAACCTCCTATCTGAAAATTTGAAAATTCTTAAAAAATTCGTCCAAAATCTTGATGACCCCAATCTCTTGTTTTGTACGTTTTTTCCACGTGTCTTGACACATAATGTATCCATGCAAAGTTTGGTGAAGATCTGAGTATGTAGTTTTTGACCTTATATGGAACCTCCTATCTGAAAATTTGAAAATTCTTAAAAAATTCGTCCAAAATCTTGATGTCTCCAATCTCTTGTTTTGTACGTTTTTTCCACGTGTCTTGACATCCAATGTATCCCTGCAAAGTTTGGTGAAGATCTGAGTATGTTGTTTTTGACCTTATCTGGAACCTCCCATCTGAAAATTTGAAAATTCCTAAAAAAATCCGTGCAAAATCTTGATGACCCCAATCTCTTGTTTTGTACGTTTTTTCCACGTGTCTTGACATCCAATGTATCCATGCAAAGTTTGGTGAAGATCTGAGTATGTCGTTTTTGACCTTATCTGGAACATCCTTTCTGAAAATTTGAAAATTGTTAAAAAATTCGTCGAAAATCTTGATGTCTCCAATCTCTTTTTTGTACGTTTTTTCCACGTGTCTTGACATCCAATGTATTCCTGCAATGTTTGGTGAAGATCTGAGTATGTAGTTTTTGACCTTATATGGAACCTCCTATCTGAAAATTTGAAAATTCTTAAAAAATTCGACCAAAATCTTGATGTTCCGAATCCTATGTTTTGTATGTTTTTTCCACGTGTCTTGACATCCAATGTATCCATGCAAAGTTTGGTGAAGATCTGAGTATGTAGTTTTTGACCTTATATTGAACCTCCCATCTGAAAATTTGAAAATTGTTAAAAAATTCGTCCAAAATCTTGATGTCTCCAATCTCTTTTTTGTACGTTTTTTCCACGTGTCTTGACATCCAATGTATCCCTGCAAAGTTTGGTGAAGATCTGAGTATGTAGTTTTTTACCTTATCTGGAACCTCCCATTTAAAATTTGAAAATTCTTAAAAAATTCGACCAAAATCTTGATGTCTCCAATCTTTTGTTTTGTACGTTTTTTCCACGTGTCTTGACACATAATGTATCCATGCAAAGTTTGGTGAAGATCTGAGTATGTAGTTTTTGACCTTATATGGAACCTCCTATCTGAAAATTTGAAAATTCTTAAAAAATTCGTCCAAAATCTTGATGTCTCCAATCTCTTGTTTTGTACGTTTTTTCCACGTGTCTTGACATCCAATGTATCCCTGCAAAGTTTGGTGAAGATCTGAGTATGTAGTTTTTGACCTTATCTGGAACCTCCCATCTGAAAATTTGAAAATTCCTAAAAAATCCGTGCAAAATCTTGATGACCCCAATCTCTTGTTTTGTACGTTTTTTCCACGTGTCTTGACATCCAATGTATTCCTGCAATGTTTGGTGAAGATCTGAGTATGTAGTTTTTGACCTTATATGGAACCTCCTATCTGAAAATTTGAAAATTCTTAAAAAATTCGACCAAAATCTTGATGTTCCGAATCCTATGTTTTGTATGTTTTTTCCACGTGTCTTGACATCCAATGTATCCATGCAAAGTTTGGTGAAGATCTGAGTATGTAGTTTTTGACCTTATATTGAACCTCCCATCTGAAAATTTGAAAATTATTAAAAAATTCGTCCAAAATCTTGATGACCCCAATCTCTTGTTTTGTACGTTTTTTCCACGTGTCTTGACATCCAAAGTATCCCTGCAAAGTTTGGTGAAGATCTGAGTATGTAGTTTTTGACCTTATATGGAACCTCCTTTCTGAAAATTTGAGAATTCTTAAAAAATTCGTCCAAAATCTTGATGTCTCCAATCTCTTGTTTTGTACGTTTTTTCCACGTGTCTTGACATCCAATGTATCCATGCAAAGTTTGGTGAAGATCTGAGTATGTCGTTTTTGACCTTATCTGGAACCTCCCATCTGAAAATTTGAAAATTCTTAAAAAATTCGTCGAAAATCTTGATGTCTCCAATCTCTTGTTTTGTACGTTTTTTCCACGTGTCTTGACATCCAATGTATCCCTGCAATGTTTGGTGGAGATCTGAGTATGTAGTTTTTGACCTTATCTGGGACCTCCTATCAGAAAATTTGAAAATTCTTCAAAAATTCGTCCAAAATCTTGATGTCTCCAATCTCTTGTTTTGTACGTTTTTTCCACGTGTCTCGACCTCCAATGTATCCCTGCAAAGTTTGGTGAAGATCTGAGTATGTCGTTTTTGACCTTATCTGGAACATCCTTTCTGAAAATTTGAAAATTCTTAAAAAATTCGTCGAAAATCTTGATGTCTCCAATCTCTTGTTTTGTACGTTTTTTCCACGTGTCTTGACATCCAATGTATCCCTGCAAAGTTTGGTGAAGATCTGAGTATGTAGTTTTTGACCTTATATGGAACCTCCTTTCTGAAAATTTGAAAATTCTCAAAAAATTCGTCCATAATCTTGATGTCTCCAATCTCTTGTTTTGTACGTTTTTTCCACGTGTCTTGACATCCAATGTATCCCTGCAAAGTTTGGTGAAGATCTGAGTATGTAGTTTTTGACCTTATATGGAACCTCCTATCTGAAAATTTGAAAATTCTTAAAAAATTCGTCCAAAATCTTGATGACCCCAATCTCTTGTTTTGTACGTTTTTTCCACGTGTCTTGACACATAATGTATCCATGCAAAGTTTGGTGAAGATCTGAGTATGTAGTTTTTGACCTTATATGGAACCTCCTATCTGAAAATTTGAAAATTCTTAAAAAATTCGTCCAAAATCTTGATGTCTCCAATCTCTTGTTTTGTACGTTTTTTCCACGTGTCTTGACATCCAATGTATCCCTGCAAAGTTTGGTGAAGATCTGAGTATGTTGTTTTTGACCTTATCTGGAACCTCCCATCTGAAAATTTGAAAATTCCTAAAAAAATCCGTGCAAAATCTTGATGACCCCAATCTCTTGTTTTGTACGTTTTTTCCACGTGTCTTGACATCCAATGTATCCATGCAAAGTTTGGTGAAGATCTGAGTATGTCGTTTTTGACCTTATCTGGAACATCCTTTCTGAAAATTTGAAAATTGTTAAAAAATTCGTCGAAAATCTTGATGTCTCCAATCTCTTTTTTGTACGTTTTTTCCACGTGTCTTGACATCCAATGTATTCCTGCAATGTTTGGTGAAGATCTGAGTATGTAGTTTTTGACCTTATATGGAACCTCCTATCTGAAAATTTGAAAATTCTTAAAAAATTCGACCAAAATCTTGATGTTCCGAATCCTATGTTTTGTATGTTTTTTCCACGTGTCTTGACATCCAATGTATCCATGCAAAGTTTGGTGAAGATCTGAGTATGTAGTTTTTGACCTTATATTGAACCTCCCATCTGAAAATTTGAAAATTGTTAAAAAATTCGTCCAAAATCTTGATGTCTCCAATCTCTTTTTTGTACGTTTTTTCCACGTGTCTTGACATCCAATGTATCCCTGCAAAGTTTGGTGAAGATCTGAGTATGTAGTTTTTTACCTTATCTGGAACCTCCCATCTGAAAATTTGAAAATTCTTAAAAAATTCGACCAAAATCTTGATGTCTCCAATCTTTTGTTTTGTACGTTTTTTCCACGTGTCTTGACACATAATGTATCCATGCAAAGTTTGGTGAAGATCTGAGTATGTAGTTTTTGACCTTATATGGAACCTCCTATCTGAAAATTTGAAAATTCTTAAAAAATTCGTCCAAAATCTTGATGTCTCCAATCTCTTGTTTTGTACGTTTTTTCCACGTGTCTTGACATCCAATGTATCCCTGCAAAGTTTGGTGAAGATCTGAGTATGTAGTTTTTGACCTTATCTGGAACCTCCCATCTGAAAATTTGAAAATTCCTAAAAAATCCGTGCAAAATCTTGATGACCCCAATCTCTTGTTTTGTACGTTTTTTCCACGTGTCTTGACATCCAATGTATTCCTGCAATGTTTGGTGAAGATCTGAGTATGTAGTTTTTGACCTTATATGGAACCTCCTATCTGAAAATTTGAAAATTCTTAAAAAATTCGACCAAAATCTTGATGTTCCGAATCCTATGTTTTGTATGTTTTTTCCACGTGTCTTGACATCCAATGTATCCATGCAAAGTTTGGTGAAGATCTGAGTATGTAGTTTTTGACCTTATATTGAACCTCCCATCTGAAAATTTGAAAATTATTAAAAAATTCGTCCAAAATTTGATGACCCCAATCTCTTGTTTTGTACGTTTTTTCCACGTGTCTTGACATCCAAAGTATCCCTGCAAAGTTTGGTGAAGATCTGAGTATGTAGTTTTTGACCTTATATGGAACCTCCTTTCTGAAAATTTGAGAATTCTTAAAAAATTCGTCCAAAATCTTGATGTCTCCAATCTCTTGTTTTGTACGTTTTTTCCACGTGTCTTGACATCCAATGTATCCATGCAAAGTTTGGTGAAGATCTGAGTATGTCGTTTTTGACCTTATCTGGAACCTCCCATCTGAAAATTTGAAAATTCTTAAAAAATTCGTCGAAAATCTTGATGTCTCCAATCTCTTGTTTTGTACGTTTTTTCCACGTGTCTTGATATCCAATGTATCCCTGCAAAGTTTGGTGAAGATCTGAGTATGTCGTTTTTGACCTTATCTGGAACATCCTTTCTGAAAATTTGAAAATTGTTAAAAAATTCGTCCAAAATCTTGATGTCTCCAATCTCTTTTTTGTACGTTTTTTCCACGTGTCTTGACATCCAATGTATCCCTGCAAAGTTTGGTGAAGATCTGAGTATGTAGTTTTTGACCTTATCTGGAACCTCCCATCAGAAAATTTGAAAATTCTTAAAAAATTCGACCAAAATCTTGATGTCTCCAATCTTTTGTTTTGTACGTTTTTTCCTCGTGTCTTAACACATAATGTATCCATGCAAAGTTTGGTGAAGATCTGAGTATGTAGTTTTTGACCTTATATGGAACCTCCTATCTGAAAATTTGAAAATTCTTAAAAAATTCGTCCAAAATCTTGATGTCTCCAATCTCTTGTTTTGTACGTTTTTTCCACGTGTCTTGACATCCAATGTATCCCTGCAAAGTTTGGTGAAGATCTGAGTATGTAGTTTTTGACCTTATCTGGAACCTCCCATCTGAAAATTTGAAAATTCCTAAAAAATCCGTGCAAAATCTTGATGACCCCAATCTCTTGTTTTGTACGTTTTTTCCACGTGTCTTGACATCCAATGTATCCATGCAAAGTTTGGTGAAGATCTGAGTATGTCGTTTTTGACCTTATCTGGAACATCCTTTCTGAAAATTTGAAAATTCTTAAAAAATTCGTCCAAAATCTTGATGTCTCCAATCTCTTTTTTGTACGTTTTTTCCACGTGTCTTGACATCCAATGTATCCCTGCAAAGTTTGGTGAAGATCTGAGTATGTAGTTTTTGACCTTATCTGGAACCTCCCATCTGAAAATTTGAAAATTCTTCAAAAATTCGTCGAAAATCTTGATGTCTCCAATCTCTTGTTTTGTACGTTTTTTCCACGTGTCTCGACCTCCAATGGATCCCTGCAAAGTTTGGTGAAGATCTGAGTATGTCGTTTTTGACCTTATCTGGAACATCCTTTCTGAAAATTTGAAAATTCTTAAAAAATTCGTCGAAAATCTTGATGTCTCCAATCTCTTGTTTTGTACGTTTTTTCCACGTGTCTTGACATCCAATGTATCCCTGCAAAGTTTGGTGAAGATCTGAGTATGTAGTTTTTGACCTTATATGGAACCTCCTATCTGAAAATTTGAAAATTCTTAAAAAATTCGTCGAAAATCTTGATGTCTCCAATCTCTTGTTTTGTACGTTTTTTCCACGTGTCTCGACCTCCAATGGATCCCTGCAAAGTTTGGTGAAGATCTGAGTATGTCGTTTTTGACCTTATCTGGAACCTCCCATCTGAAAATTTGAAAATTCTTAAAAAATTCGTCGAAAATCTTGATGTCTCCAATCTTTTGTTTTGTACGTTTTTTCCACGTGTCTTGACATGCAAAGTATCCCTGCAACGTTTGGTGAAGATCTGAGTATGTAGTTTTTGACCTTATCTGGAACCTCCTATCTGAAAATTTGAAAATTCTTAAAAAATTCGTCGAAAATCTTGATGTCTCCAATCTCTTGTTTTGTACGTTTTTTCCACGTGTCTTGATATCCAATGTATCCCTGCAAAGTTTGGTGAAGATCTGAGTATGTCGTTTTTGACCTTATCTGGAACATCCTTTCTGAAAATTTGAAAATTCTTAAAAAATTCGTCCAAAATCTTGATGTCTCCAATCTCTTGTTTTGTACGTTTTTTCCACGTGTCTTGACACATAATGTATCCATGCAAAGTTTGGTGAAGATCTGAGTATGTAGTTTTTGACCTTATATGGAACCTCCTATCTGAAAATTTGAAAATTCTTAAAAAATTCGTCCAAAATCTTGATGACCCCAATCTCTTGTTTTGTACGTTTTTTCCACGTGTCTTGACACATAATGTATCCATGCAAAGTTTGGTGAAGATCTGAGTATGCAGTTTTTGACCTTATATGGAACCTGCTATCTGAAAATTTGAAAATTCTTAAAAAATTCGTCCAAAATCTTGATGTCTCCAATCTCTTGTTTTGTACGTTTTTTCCACGTGTCTTGACATCCAATGTATCCCTGCAAAGTTTGGTGAAGATCTGAGTATGTAGTTTTTGACCTTATGTGGAACCTCCCATCTGAAAATTTGAAAATTCCTAAAAAATCCGTGCAAAATCTTGATGACCCCAATCTCTTGTTTTGTACGTTTTTTCCACGTGTCTTGACATCCAATGTATCCATGCAAAGTTTGGTGAAGATCTGAGTATGTCGTTTTTGACCTTATCTGGAACATCCTTTCTGAAAATTTGAAAATTGTTAAAAAATTCGTCCAAAATTTTGATGTCTCCAATCTCTTGTTTTGTACGTTTTTTCCACGTGTCTTGACATCCAATGTATTCCTGCAATGTTTGGTGAAGATCTGAGTATGTAGTTTTTGACCTTATATGGAACCTCCTATCTGAAAATTTGAAAATTCTTAAAAAATTCGACCAAAATCTTGATGTTCCGAATCCTATGTTTTGTATGTTTTTTCCACGTGTCTTGACATCCAATGTATCCATGCAAAGTTTGGTGAAGATCTGAGTATGTAGTTTTGGATCTTATATTGAACCTCCCATCTGAAAATTTGAAAATTGTTAAAAAATTCGTCCAAAATCTTGATGTCTCCAATCTCTTTTTTGTACGTTTTTTCCACGTGTCTTGACATCCAATGTATCCCTGCAAAGTTTGGTGAAGATCTGAGTATGTAGTTTTTGACCTTATCTGGAACCTCCCATCTGAAAATTTGAAAATTCTTAAAAAATTCGACCAAAATCTTGATGTCTCCAATCTTTTGTTTTGTACGTTTTTTCCACGTGTCTTGACACATAATGTATCCATGCAAAGTTTGGTGAAGATCTGAGTAGGTAGTTTTTGACCTTATATGGAACCTCCTATCTGAAAATTTGAAAATTCTTAAAAAATTCGTCCAAAATCTTGATGTCTCCAATCTCTTGTTTTGTACGTTTTTTCCACGTGTCTTGACATCCAATGTATCCCTGCAAAGTTTGGTGAAGATCTGAGTATGTAGTTTTTGACCTTATCTGGAACCTCCCATCTGAAAATTTGAAAATTCCTAAAAAATCCGTGCAAAATCTTGATGACCCCAATCTCTTGTTTTGTACGTTTTTTCCACGTGTCTTGACATCCAATGTATTCCTGCAATGTTTGGTGAAGATCTGAGTATGTAGTTTTTGACCTTATATGGAACCTCCTATCTGAAAATTTGAAAATTCTTAAAAAATTCGACCAAAATCTTGATGTTCCGAATCCTATGTTTTGTATGTTTTTTCCACGTGTCTTGACATCCAATGTATCCATGCAAAGTTTGGTGAAGATCTGAGTATGTAGTTTTTGATTTTATATTGAACCTCCCATCTGAAAATTTGAAAATTCTTAAAAAATTCGTCCAAAATCTTGATGACCCCAATCTCTTGTTTTGTACGTTTTTTCCACGTGTCTTGACATCCAAAGTATCCCTGCAAAGTTTGGTGAAGATCTGAGTATGTAGTTTTTGACCTTATATGGAACCTCCTTTCTGAAAATTTGAGAATTCTTAAAAAATTCGTCCAAAATCTTGATGTCTCCAATCTCTTGTTTTGTACGTTTTTTCCACGTGTCTTGACATCCAATGTATCCATGCAAAGTTTGGTGAAGATCTGAGTATGTCGTTTTTGACCTTATCTGGAACCTCTCATCTGAAAATTTGAAAATTCTTAAAAAATTCGTCGAAAATCTTGATGTCTCCAATCTTTTGTTTTGTACGTTTTTTCCACGTGTCTTGACATGCAAAGTATCCCTGCAACGTTTGGTGAAGATCTGAGTATGTAGTTTTTGACCTTATCTGGAACCTCCTATCTGAAAATTTGAAAATTCTTAAAAAATTCGTCGAAAATCTTGATGTCTCCAATCTCTTGTTTTGTACGTTTTTTCCACGTGTCTTGATATCCAATGTCTCCCTGCAAAGTTTGGTGAAGATCTGAGTATGTAGTTTTTGACCTTATATGGAACCTCCTATCTGAAAATTTGAAAATTCTTAAAAAATTCGACCAAAATCTTGATGTTCCGAATCCTATGTTTTGTATGTTTTTCCACGTGTCTTGACATCCAATGTATCCATGCAAAGTTTGGTGAAGATCTGAGTATGTAGTTTTGGATCTTATATTGAACCTCCCATCTGAAAATTTGAAAATTGTTAAAAAATTCGTCCAAAATCTTGATGTCTCCAATCTCTTTTTTGTACGTTTTTTCCACGTGTCTTGACATCCAATGTATCCCTGCAAAGTTTGGTGAAGATCTGAGTATGTAGTTTTTGACCTTATCTGGAACCTCCCATCTGAAAATTTGAAAATTCTTAAAAAATTCGACCAAAATCTTGATGTCTCCAATCTTTTGTTTTGAGTAGTTGTATTTACGGTACTATAAACTCAAGAAAGTATGAACCCCCCCTCAAGCAGATTTGCTATACTTAAAACTATTTTAACATGAGCATATGAGCTTTTTGCTCAAGTGTGAAACCCCTGTATAATCCAAGATTTTTATGAAAAAGCCCTCATGGATTCCATGAGAAAGTATGACCCCCTCAGATTGATGAGGCTACACTTATAAAAGCTACTTCTGTGAGATTGTTATCCATAAATTTGTTAAAAATATGCCCCTCTTGTGGCCATACTTAAAACTAGGCCACACACACACACACACACACACACACACACACACACATACACATACACATACACATACACACACACACACACACACACACACACATATTTATTTCTGGTTTAAGTTCAATTGGATACCAGCTTCAATTTGTTTATCTAATATTAAAACAATGTAATTCTTCTAGAATTGCTCTGTGACAACAGACCCATCTATGTGCAAATGCCTGAACTCGGTGAATACTTGGGAACAAGTCCATTTTTTTCATTATGTCAATATTTTTAACTTCTTTTGCCAGTAATAGGGAAATGGTAGCAAGCAATAAACAAAGTACTTTGGAGCTGAATATTCCTTTCTTAGACGTCGTATATTACTAAAATATCTTTAATTCACATATTTTCTCATACCGCCGTATCTTGTTCTATTAGGCCTCTTTGAAAACATTGCCTATTAGGACTCTTCAAGAACATTGCCTATTAGTAAAATAATAGGACAAGCATATGGCGGTATGGGGATATGTGAATTGTTGGTTTCTTCAATTCAGATAAAAGGATTGAATAGAAACTAGGATATTTTGCATTTGTTATATTCAGTTTATTTGTTGTAATCTGTTCATATATAAAATCAAGCCCCGAGAAAGTATAAGATCAATACTTGAACAATATGTGCGCATGACGGCCCCAAAGCGGTGGGATCGATACTTTCCGCACGGTGCACAGTTCTATTTGCCCGCATTGAGTCTTATTAGAGCGAGCTCCGGCAGTTTTATTCTGATCGATTAGTTCCAGAGTTGTCCACCGCCGCGCCGGGAGGCAATGGCGCTGCGGTATGGATTGCATCGATTAGTTCTAGACAATTCCGCTCCCCTAAGCATGGAGGCGCTGCGGTACGGATTGCATGTATGCTCAGCAGAAAAACGGGAGGTTCATTCAGAAGAAAGTACTTCGGCAAAAATATTAGAGAATAGCTCATGTTTCTGAATGTACCCCTACAGTGTTTCTATTGGATCTGTAAAACTATAAAAGCCAGGGTACAGTGCAGATTCTTCACTATTGCTGGATTGGCAGTGGAACCCACTACTCCACCAAAGTATAGGAGACTTGAAGCATATAATTTGGCGGAATAACCCAAGTAATGTCATATATACATACACACATACAAAGCACAGTGCTGAACCCAACTGATCCAGTATAAAGTTTTGATTTGAACCCCAAGAAATTGTATATAAATACCAAAGCCAAAAAATATTAATACACATACACACATACACACACACAAAGTACAGTGTTGAACTCAACTGATCCAGTATAAAGTTTTGATTTAAAACCCAAGAAATTGTATATAAATACCAAAGCCAAAAATATTAAGTGTATATACACATATATACATATATACACACAAAGTGCAGTGCTGAACCCCAACTGATATTTTTTATTCAGTATAAAGTTTTGAATTGAAACCCAGGAAATTGTATATAATAAACAACAACAAAAATGCCAAATCAAAAACATTGTAATCAATGCAATAAGAATATATCCAGCCCCAATTGGGCCAAGCATCAAAAAATTTGTAATCCAGACAAAAGCAGAACTCCCACAAAAATTTGCCCCAAATGCAATAGAAAATATAACATGCAATACTTCACATATATACATAAAAATACTTGCTCTGTACAGTCATCAACATTGCCCTCACAAGCACTGAAAAGAAGGCACGAAGCACCTCTTAATGCCAGAGCAGCAAAACAGCCACTCCATGAACCTATCCGTAGCAGTTTTAACGGCCAATTAAGGGATCACCGGTTTGTATCAGAGCCAAGATGCGGCATTGAGAATTTCTTAAACAGTATAAATCCTAATCTGCAGGCAATTCTTAATGCACAAAATGGCTCTTATAAGCTCTCCCTCAAATTGTTTGTACAATATAAGAAGCCAAATGGCACAAAATTTACACATCCCCACATAACAGAAACTGTACCGGTATATTCAAATGCAAATTTAGACACAATAATAGGCAATTTGATAGATCAATTAAATATCAAACACTCTGAATTTGCAGCAAAAGAGTCCGGATGGAGCCTATGCGGTTCATCACACAAGTTATATGTTAATATTTCTGAATTCAGCCCATTACAAGGATCTACATATCTGCCATTGCCTGCTAATATCAAAAACAAAAGAGCCGTGGTTAATATAGAAAATACCGACCAGAAATGCTTTTTGTGGTGTATATTAGCTGCTTTGTATCCAGTTTCAAGGAATCCTGAGAGAATAAGTTATTACAAACAGCATGAACATGATTTTGACGATGCAATGGAGGGTTTGGAATATCCAATGTCTGTAGAGAATATTGATAAATTTGAAAAAAGGGCCAGGCACATCAATGGCAAACAATTATCTATTAATGTATTTATTTGTTCCACTGGCAATTGCCCGATAGCACCTCTCAGAATCAGTACACTTGATGATGAATCTGCTATTCCGATTGATCTGCTCTTAATTGAAGGGGATGGCACATATCATTATACTCTGATACATAATCTTGAAGCTTTAGTGAGAACACAACTAGACAAAACTCATAAAATATTCAAGTTGTGTAGAAGATGTTTAACTGTATTTGATGGTCAAAAAATGGTGAAGGGGGTTCGGGAAGAGAATGCAGAAATTGCTAAAAACAAGTTAATTGAGCATCTGAAATACTGTGGGAACCATAAACCTGTTCATATGGTGATGCCCAATCCAAGTGAAAATTGCAAATTCAAAAAGTATGAGGCCTTGTTGGAATACCCAGCATATATTGTCTGTGATTTCGAATCGAACCTCAAACCTATTGCATTCTGTAGCCCAGATCCCGAATAATCTTCAAGTACACCATACCAGCAACATGAACCTTCCAGCTTTTGTTATGTGGTTGTACAGGATGGTGTAGCTAGTAAAGAATATTCATACATGGGAGAAGATGCCATCAAAGAATTTGCACATAGAATAGAAAATGTGTGCCGTGACATAGCATCTAACATCTTATTAAAATCAAAGCCTATGTTGCCTTTAACAGAGGAACAGATTGAGGATTTCAACAATGCAGAAAAATGCCCGGTATGTGATTCTGAATTTTCAGATACAAATATCAAGGTACATCACCATTCTCATACAGATGGTAAATTCTTAATGGCCCTGTGTAATAGCTGTAATATTCAGATCAAGAGACCAAGATTTATCCCCATATTTTGCCATGGAGCATCCAATTATGATTTCCATCATCTGATCAGATACGAGGGGTTTGACAAGCAGAATTTAAATATTTTAGCTGAAAATGATGAAAAATATATATCTATTAGCAAGATAATTAAAGTTGATGGTGTTCCTATTCACATAAGATTTCTTGATTCTTACAGATTTTTATCTGCTAGCCTGGCTATACTGGCCTCTCAATTATCTGATGATCAATTAAAAATCACACGTGCCTCGTTTCCAAATCAGGACCTGAAATTAATTAGGCGGAAGGGTGTATATCCATATGACTATGTCTCAGATTTTTCTAAATTTGATGAGTGTTCCCTGCCACCACAAGAAGCATTTTACAGCAAAATCAGAGGATCTGGAATCACTGATGAAGATTATCACCATGCCAAATTGATGTGGAAGAGTTTAAAATGCAAGACATTTCGTGATTATCACATGGCTTATTTGAAACTTGATGTGACCCTCTCAGCTGATGTATTTCAGGCATTCAGAAAATCTTCCATGCAAAATTATGGACTGGACCCAGTGTATTTTTTCAGTGCCCCGGGCCTAGCATGGTCTGCAATGTTTTTCAAAACCAAAAAACAATTGGATCTGATCCACGATCAAAA
This sequence comes from Lepisma saccharinum, assembly GCF_977018435.1. Classification (NCBI taxonomy): domain Eukaryota; kingdom Metazoa; phylum Arthropoda; class Insecta; order Zygentoma; family Lepismatidae; genus Lepisma; species Lepisma saccharinum. The sequence continues at coordinate 259,354 of NW_028143024.1, forward strand.
TAAGTATCTGTTTATGGAGAAATGTATAAGAGGTGGGATGGTGCAATGTTCCCAGAGATATGCCAGAGCAAATAACAAGCATATGCCTGATTATGATCCAGCACGGCCATCAAATTATATACTGTATGTAGATGCAAACAACCTCTATGGTCACGCCATGATGCAAAAACTGCCATATGCAGAGCTTGAGTGGGTTGAAGATTTCAATATTGAAGATCTTCAGAATTTTGATGACAGTGAATATGGTCTATTCATAGAGGCTGATCTGATATTTCCAGATCATTTGCACAATAAATTTTCTGATTTGCCCCCAATTTCCGAGGTTCAGTGCTCACCTGGCTCTAAACAGAAGAAGCTCATGATGACTCTGGAGCCGAAACAGGGATGTGTCATATATTACAAAAACCTCCAGTTCCTGATGAAACATGGTGTTCAAGTGACCAAAGTTGGCAAAGTCTTGAGGTTCAGGCACTCAAGATGGTTGAAACCATACATTGATACAAACACGGAGCTTCGAACATCTGCAAAGAGCCAATTTGATAAGGGCTTGTTTAAATTGATGGTGAATTCAGTGTATGGCAAAACAATTGAAAATGTCAGAAAACATACCGATGTTAAAATAATTACTGACCCCAGCCGGAGCAAAAAATTGGTTGCAAAGCTCAACTTCAATTATAGAAGAATTTATGATGAGCACATGGCACTTTTCAACATGATGAAAACAAAGATTAAGTTTGATAAACCTATTTATGTAGGGGCTGTGATATTGGAATTGTCCAAATTACATATGTTAATATTGTATTATGATGTGCTGAAACCTTTTTATGGTGATCGTGTAAAATTATTGTACATGGATACGGATAGTTTTATTCTTGATATTCAAACAGAAGATGTTTATCAAGATATGTCACAGCTTGAATTGTTTCAATACTTTGATACCAGTGAACATACAAAGATTCAACCCCACAACAAAAAGGTGCCTGGCAAGTTAAAAGATGAGACATGTGGTGATGTTATTGTGAAATTTGCTGGGTTAAGTGCCAAGATGTACAGTTTTGAAACATGTAGTGGCGCTGTTGCCAAAAAGGCCAAGGGCATTGGCAGAGTGACTGTTGAAAAAGACCTCCAATTTGAAGATTATAAAAATTGCATCAAATCACAGAGTTCAATCAGAACATCAGAAAATAGAATTCAGAGTGAGGATCACTTGCTGACTTCAAATATTGTAAGAAAAGTGGCCCTGGACCCACATGATGATAAGAGATGCATTTTATCATGTGACATACATACTCTACCTTGGGGGCATTGTGATTTGAAAAATGGCAAACAATGCCCAATTACAGAGCATGATTTGAAATAAATAAACATGCCTATGAACTTATTTGGGTTCAAGAAACAAGGTATTATGGACCTGCCGACACCACAACCTTCTCCTGATTTACAATCTGTAATGTCTAAACTGAGTGGCTTGTTAATTATTCATCTGAACAGCATACTTACAGATAATGATGATGAAACAGGCAAAACATTGTACATATTTAACAATAATTTAAATCATTACCAATTACCTGTAGGTGGGCAATTGCAATTTATTACAACCCCCGAGGGTGATGTCAAGATTTCAGTAGGGAGAAATATTTATAGAATCAAGCACTCAAACATGATTTCTGGCACTGTTTATACTGTTTCTGCTGGTGACTGCTTATATATTGAGGTCCCTGGATCTTATGACAAGCTTATACCCTTTTTTATAGAATTAAGAATCAGATACTCTATAATAAATAACCAATAAAACAAAAATGCCTAATGATATATTTGGCCATACAAGACATGAAGATCACAGTGATGAGATTCTGATGCTTGATGTCAGAGTCAAGAAATTAAGAAGTGATTTGCAAGCTTTACAAACCACACTCAATGCCAGTCTTCAATTAGAAATTACGAATTTACAATCACAATGCATGGACCCTCTTCTTAAAATTGATTCTGAACTCAAAGTGCTGCTTCAGAAATATACTGATTTGGCCACATTGGATAATTTTCAAAGTTTGGAAGAAGCTGTTGCAGCTCTTCAAGCCAAATTTAAGACCCAGGCTAACAACTCCGAGCAATTGAAACAGCAATTGGAAGAGCAGATAAATAATGTCCAGGCACAGCTCCAAACAATTGTCAAAAGCATAAAATCACAAGAAGATTTTGATCTAGTGATTTCCACTCTAAAGGAACAGATTCAGTCACTCCAGATACCTAATCTGGACCCTCTGAACAATGCCATAGCCGAGGTTAAAGAAAAAATTGAGACGCTTGAAAATTTTATGAACAATTTGCCATCTTCTGATGCTTTGAATGCAATAACTCGGAGTGTAGCAAATATTAAGCTGCAACTTGAAACATATGAAGATTTTGGAAAAATTCAAAGTACCATAACCCATCTTGAAGGTACAATAGCAGCAGTGCAAAGTGATTTGACAAATGTACAAGAAACTCGCCTGCCTGGAATTGTAGATACCCTTGTCAGTGTCCAGCAACAAATCACAAAACTTGAAAACCTCAACACTGAATCTGAGCTATCACATTTTCATCACTTGATCGATGATATCCAAACAAAACTTGAAATTTTACAACAATCAACACCCTCTCAGGCAGATATAGCCCTGCTCCAAAATGCTATGCAAAATGTGGCTGATGCTTCTGAATTAAACAATGTAAAATTGGCACTTGAATTTTTGCAGAATACAGTATCAAATCTTCCCACATCACAGGAACTTAAAAATATTAAGAGGGCAGTGAATCGCATATTGAAATCAGAAGATATCAAGAATATCCAGGCAGAGATCAAACAACTCACTCAGACAGTGGCCACTCTTCCAACCAATCAACATATTAATGAACTGCATGCCCTGTTTGAGGATATCAGAAGACAGGTCCATGATCTTACTGCTCAAAATTCAAAATTGGCAGTTGTTGAAAATTTGCAACAAATTGTAGCTAATATCAAGCAACAGCTAGGGACCATGGAATCTAATCAAGCAAATGCTCTGTCTGTTTTTGCCACCCAGCTACAAGAAATTGTGCAACAATACAAGAGACTTGCTGTGGACATAAAAATCAAGCCAGGCCATGATGATGTTGTTAGGACCATCAATGAGCACCTTGAATCTGTAACAAGCAGATTGCTCACAGCAGAAAAAGAAATAACGGGCATAATCGAGAATCCAAAACATACAGTAATTCTTGAATTGTACAGCATCCCCAACAAAGAATATGATTCACCATTTACACAAGGTGGCAAAATATATATGCTGTCCCCTGCACAATTTTATTACCAGTTTTTTGTTGGAGGCACACTTAGACCAATCAAGATCAAATATTGGCTTCAACCACAGGCACACCACTACCCCACCTTATCAATAACAAATGCTGACAACAAACCAAAAATCACCAATGTAGAGTTAGAGGATTTTACAGATCCTAATACATTAGAAACAGCCTATGTTGAAGATGATGGCTCTTTGGAATTTAAAATACATATTGGGGACAAATTATATTTAGAAAATCCTGCAGTCTCAGCTGCTGAACACCCCATAGTTGCAATATTCTTGTTTACATACTATGTCTAGACAAATTATTGTTGATGAATTACACAGACAAGCCAGACATAATTATAAGAGACTTCCAGTAGTCACAAAGGGCATAGATGATTTATGGCAGAGCGACTTGATTGAAATGGCAAGTGGGCAGTTGAAAAACTTGGACAAAATCAACAAGGGCTACAAGTATCTACTCACTGTAATAGACACATTTTCAAAATTTGCCTGGGCTGTGCCACTCAAATCCAAGACTGGAAAATGTGTTACAGAAGCCCTCAGGACAATCATCAATCATTCAGGAAGATCACCGCACTATTTGCAAACAGATAATGGCAAAGAATTTTATAATTCAGTGTTCCAACAATTTATTAAAAGCCAGGCAATAAAACATTACTCGAGTTACAGTGATCTCAAGGCCTCAATTGTAGAGAGATTCAACAGAACCTTAAAAAATCTTATGTATAAACAATTCACACTGCAAGGTAATTATAAATGGCTTAATATTCTTCCAGAACTTCTACATAAATATAACAACTCGGTCCATTCCACAATCAACATGAAACCCTCTGAAGTAACTTCATCTGATGAGCAAAAATTGATCAGGACTGTTTATTATCCTAGATACCAGCCAACAACAAGAAAGGCCAAATACAGGGTGGGTGATCAAGTAAGAATCAGCAAATATAAGCACTTATTCAAGAGAGGCTTTACAAGAAACTGGAGCACCGAATTATTTACAGTGGTTCAAGTTAAACCCGGGACCCTTAACACATATATAATAAAAGATCACCGAGGAGAAATTCTCAAAGGCCGATTCTATGAACAAGAGCTCAGCAAAACTAAACAGCCCGACACATATCTCATAGAGAAAATCATCCGCAGAAAAGGCAACAAGTTATTTGTCAAATGGCTGGGTCATCCGGAAAACAGCTGGATCGATGCAGACAAAATGATAATATGAGCACCTGGGATGTTATAAAAAGGCTGCCAGAACCTGAACAGCAGAATAAGAGAAATGGCAAGTTGCTGCCTGATAATATTAGGTGTCTTATTGTTGGGCCATCTGCTTGTGGTAAAACTACACTAATAGTTGATAATTTTTTATTGGCACCCAACTGGTTAGACTGGAAAAACAGGCACTTGTATGTTTTCTCAAAGAGCTTGGAACAATTAAAATATCAGCAGCTGATGAAGCTATATGATGGATTGGATATAGCCACTTTTGAACCAGATGTTAAGCCATTAGATGAATGTCTCGATAATTCTGTTGTTGTGTTTGATGACATTATACTGGATAATCAAAACAAGGTTAGAAATTTCTTTACACAGGGCCGACACAAAAACATTGATTGCTTCTACCTGGCACAGACTTTTTCTAAAATACCGAAGCAACTGATCCGAGACAACAGCAATTTTATATGTGTGTTTCATCAAGACCATACCAACCTCAAACACATACATGATGAATATGTAGGTGGGGACTTGAGCTACAATGATTTTTCCAAGTTTTGCAGCAAGTGCTGGAGCCAGGACAGTTATGGGTTTGTCACAATTGATATGACAAGAACACCTAATACTGGCAAATACAGAAATAAAATCAACGATTTTCTAGACGTTGAGACATAAATAAACAACCATGAAACGACCAGTCATTGATGATCTTAAGTTAAGAGATTATCTTGTAAAAAGATTTAAGGGATGGAAATCAGAGAACCGTGGAATTTATGAAAAACACAAACAAACAGAACAGCCTGTAATTGATGCTATTAATAATTTAGGTAAGAATATCAAAACTGTTACAGAGCAAAATCAAGATTTGATCACGGAGCTTGTACCTGTAGCTGCAAGGAACATATTAGATTATCCATTCACCCCACTTTCCAGTATTCATACACCTAGTCCTGTTGCCCCTCGAAGAATTGAAGCTACTCTGGATCCTATTGAATTGGGTCTTCTTGCTCAAAAATATTTAACCACACCTAAAGACAACAAAGATGAGGTTTTTGGCTTATATGCCGACACAGAGCTTGATGGCAGCATTATTCATAGAATCGGTAATTTCAGAGTAACTTTTATGGGGGATGATATAATTGTTTATTCAGAATCTCGTCTCGGAGAAAAAGGTGCTTTTGTTAAGTACCCCGGAACACCTGGATTGTGGGAACTGATGACTAGGAAGAGGCCTGGCAGCTATACAGATCAAGATTATGAGCACTACAAAGAAATATTAATAAAATCAGATGCTCTATACCAGAACAATGATCCCACACAAAAAAGAGTCAAGTCGAGCAGTGGGGCAAAATACAATAATTTAATCAAGCCCATATGGTCACAGATCAAGACTGGCAGTGGAATCAAACAATACAACACCCTGCCTAAAGAATTTGTGTGGGTTGATGATGTCAGGAAACTTGTAGATAGGTTATTGGTGATAGCTGGGGAGGAAAATGCTGGCAACCACAATTTTTACAATGAAAAGGTTGGAATTATGGACATGATAAGCACCAAATTGTCTAATTTTATAGTGAATGACCCTAAAGGGATTGGATATCTCATAAAAATTATTAATACTCTACCACCTAAATTTTGGAATATTTCTGAGGGTCGGGGCCTTGTTAATGACATTATAAACAAACTGCCATTTGAACTACACATTCCAGGCTATCAATATTGTGGTCCAGGCACAAAATTGGACCATAGATTAAACAGAGGGGATCCTGGTGTTAATCCCCTAGATGCTGCTTGTAGAGACCATGACATAGCATACAACACACATTCTGATCTTGACAAGAGACATGTTGCAGACAAAAAATTAGAAGAGGCTGCATTTGGCAGATTTGTAAGCAAAGATGCATCTTTGAGTGAAAAAATAGCAGCATTGGGAACCACCATAGCTATGAGCACCAAACAAAAACTGGGGTGGGGTTTGTGAACATGTATATAATAAACCTACAATGAAGGCCAAGGGTGTTATGTATCAAATACCTTATGCAGGTCTCAAATCTCTTAAAACTATTGACAGTCTCTTGACCAAAAAGCAGCGCAAGAAAAAAAGCTCTTGTATTGCAAAGGGCCATGGTATGAAATTGTTACTTAGTACCCCCCAATTAAAAAAATTACAGCAATCAAGAAAAAAATCACATGTGGGGGGTTTCATATTTACTATCCCAGCCATCTTAGCTGCTCTCGGGGCTGTGGGGAGCTTGGCTGGGGGATCAGCTGCCATAGCAAAAACAGTAATAGATGCCAAAAAGAATAGGGCAGAATTAGATGAGCAGAGGCGCCACAACCTGGCAATGGAGAAAAAAGGCAAAGGTGTTAAGAGAGCCATGAATAAGTTTAAAAAAAACAGGAGCCGCTTACAAACCAAGATATTGAAGCTTTAATCAAGCCACTGGGCATCAAACATTTTAGAGGTGTGTACATGTCTGATTCTTTACCGGAGCAACCACTCAACAAAGAGTGTGGCATTGTTAATTTGGATAAGTACAAAAATCAGGGCACTCACTGGATTTGTTATCTTAAATATTTAAAAAATGAGGCATTTGTGTTTGATTCATTTGGAGGTGTTCCACCTGAAAATTTAATAAAATATCTAAAATCAGCTAATCTTTATTACAATAATGCCCGTGTACAAAACTTCAAAGATGTTAATTGCGGACATTTGTGTTTATCTGTTCTCAGATATATGTCTCAAATAAATAAACCATCAATTGAAAATTTTCAAAAAGCCTTGTGGTATTTAAAACATCATGGGGGTATTCCATCTCACCAGCCAAAATTCAATATTGAAACTCAAATTGCATGATGACAAAGTGTATCCCAAAACAATAGCTCTCAGAGCATTTTATGGCATGTACTTAATCCCTAATATTACACACCACAACAACAAAATTGCAGTTGGTGATCAAAAAATTGTCATCACTCCAGGGCAGTATAATCTGTCCACTCTAAATGCTCAATTACCCAGAGGTGTAGTATTAACTCAAAATTCTGTCACTCACAGAGTAGAGATTGTATCTGCTACAGAAACAGTGCATCTGGGTACTATAGGAGAGCTGTTAGGCTTTGAGAACAACACAAAACTTGAACCGGCCATCAAACACACTGCTATGAATATACCTAAATTCTTAGCCATAGAGACTCTGAATATTCACTGTAATGTAGCCGAGGGTATGATCACCAAATCAAATGGCATAGGTACTCACAAACAAACCGGCATCATTGCAACATTCAAACCTAATTCCGAATTCATGGAGCCCATCATCTACACTCCATCCCCAACATTATATTTTCCTGTGTGCCATAACAGAATAGATTATATTGAATTGATGGTCACTAATGAAAAAGAAGAATTAGTTGATTTTGCTGGAGCCACAACAACTGCAATCATAGAGATTAATATTTAAATAAAAATACATACAATGGAAAATATTGAGAGTTATGAGCTACAATCATTCCCCCCAAACAGGAGGACATTTGCAAATTTAAATCAACCCAACACAGAAATAGAGGTTGATCTTGATGTAGGGGATGGCTTTATACACCCCCACAGAGCAGATCTATACATCAAATTTGATGTTGTAAAGCTCGATGGAACAGATTATCCGGCAAATTCAAATATAAGATTGGTAGACAATTTTGTGCCGCATCTGTTCTCTGAAATTGAGATCAGAAAGCATGGCGTTGTTATAAACAGAGTGGATTATCCCGGCATTACCTCCACGGCTTTGGCCACTCTAAAATTATCCAAAACCGAAGCTTCATACTACAAAATCGGTGGATTTGAAGCTGGTGATAAAATATTATCTAAAAATCACACAGTGCTGTTTCCCATGCGCCTGTTGCCAGGATTCTTCTCGGATTACAAAGAAATTATGTGGAAGGGTGGTTTAAGAATCACATTTAGAAGAGCTGCAAATGATAATAATGCTTTGATGAGGTACAGTACATTAAATTCTACAGGGGAAGCTTTGCCTAATACCTTACCAGATGCAGGCAAATGCATTATTCAGACTATGGAGTTAAGAATCCCGGTTGTTGAATATGAGGCCAGCTATGCTCTTAAATACAAAGCAGATATCCTAAAAAATCCACAGGTTCCTCTGCAATTTTACACATATCAATGCGTACAGAAGCCCGCATCTGGTACCTATTATGAGTTTGATGCTACAAATTCATTCTCCAGCATTCAATACGACATGCCTGATTTTGTGGTGGTATTGTTTCAGACTGGAAGACACAATAATCAGGAAAAAAATTCGAGTAAATTTGATAACTGCAACATCAAGAACATATATCTTAAAAATGGCAGAAATGAGGTATTTCCTAGAGAAAATTACAATTTAGACATTTCCAAGGATGATTTCCTCAAATTATATGAGGCTTTTTCGGCTTTCAAGAGAGTCACTACTGGCAGTACTGATATGTATTACTCACCAGATGAATTCAAAGCACGGAGACCCATGTTTGTAATCAACACTTCAAAAAGGAAACAAGTTGTGGTAAATGACAGGACAAACATTAAAATTATCTGTGAATTTCACGAGGCTTTACCAGATGACACCATATGCAGTGTCATTCTCATAGGTGAAAAATCATATGTTTATGATGTAAGAAACGAGAGAGTCACAGAGCAATTCTAGAAGAATTACATTGTTTTAATATTAGATAAACAAATTGAAGCTGGTGCCCAATTGAACTTAAACCAGAAATAAATATGTATGTGTGTATGTGTGTGTGTGTGTGTGTATGTGTATGTGTATGTGTATGTGTGTGTGTGTGTGTGTGTGTGTGTGTGTGTGGCCTAGTTTTAAGTATGGCCACAAGAGGAGCATATTTTTAACAAATTTATGGATAACAATCTCACAGAAGTAGCTTTTATAAGTGTAGCCTCATCAATCTGAGGGGGTCATACTTTCTCATGGAATCCATGAGGGCTTTTTCATAAAAATCTTGGATTATACAGGGGTTTCACACTTGAGCAAAAAGCTCATATGCTCATGTTAAGATAGTTTTAAGTATAGCAAATCTGCTTGAGGGGGGGTTCATACTTTCTTGAGTTTATAGTACCGTAAATACAACTACTGTTTTGTACGTTTTTTCCACGTGTCTTGACACATAATGTATCCATGCAAAGTTTGGTGAAGATCTGAGTATGTAGTTTTTGACCTTATATGGAACCTCCTATCTGAAAATTTGAAAATTCTTAAAAAATTCGTCCAAAATCTTGATGTCTCCAATCTCTTGTTTTGTACGTTTTTTCCACGTGTCTTGACATCCAATGTATCCCTGCAAAGTTTGGTGAAGATCTGAGTATGTAGTTTTAGACCTTATCTGGAACTTCCCATCTGAAAATTTGAAAATTCCTAAAAAATCCGTGCAAAATCTTGATGACCCCAATCTCTTGTTTTGTACGTTTTTTCCACGTGTCTTGACATCCAATGTATTCCTGCAATGTTTGGTGAAGATCTGAGTATGTAGTTTTTGACCTTATATGGAACCTCCTATCTGAAAATTTGAAAATTCTTAAAAAATTCGACCAAAATCTTGATGTTCCGAATCCTATGTTTTGTATGTTTTTTCCACGTGTCTTGACATCCAATGTATCCATGCAAAGTTTGGTGAAGATCTGAGTATGTAGTTTTTGATTTTATATTGAACCTCCCATCTGAAAATTTGAAAATTCTTAAAAAATTCGTCCAAAATCTTGATGACCCCAATCTCTTGTTTTGTACGTTTTTTCCACGTGTCTTGACATCCAAAGTATCCCTGCAAAGTTTGGTGAAGATCTGAGTATGTAGTTTTTGACCTTATATGGAACCTCCTTTCTGAAAATTTGAGAATTCTTAAAAAATTCGTCCAAAATCTTGATGTCTCCAATCTCTTGTTTTGTACGTTTTTTCCACGTGTCTTGACATCCAATGTATCCATGCAAAGTTTGGTGAAGATCTGAGTATGTCGTTTTTGACCTTATCTGGAACATCCTTTCTGAAAATTTGAAAATTCTTAAAAAATTCGTCGAAAATCTTGATGTCTCCAATCTCTTGTTTTGTACGTTTTTTCCACGTGTCTTGACATCCAATGTATCCCTGCAAAGTTTGGTGAAGATCTGAGTATGTAGTTTTTGACCTTATCTGGAACCTCCTATCTGAAAATTTGAAAATTCTTAAAAAATTCGTCGAAAATCTTGATGTCTCCAATCTCTTGTTTTGTACGTTTTTTCCACGTGTCTTGATATCCAATGTATCCCTGCAAAGTTTGGTGAAGATCTGAGTATGTCGTTTTTGACTTTATCTGGAACATCCTTTCTGAAAATTTGAAAATTCTTAAAAAATTCGTCCAAAATCTTGATGTCTCCAATCTCTTGTTTTGTACGTTTTTTCCACGTGTCTTGACACATAATGTATCCATGCAAAGTTTGGTGAAGATCTGAGTATGTAGTTTTTGAACTTTTATGGAACCTCCTATCTGAAAATTTGAAAATTCTTAAAAAATTCGTCCAAAATCTTGATGTCCCCAATCTCTTGTTTTGTACGTTTTTTCCACGTGTCTTGACACATAATGTATCCATGCAAAGTTTGGTGAAGATCTGAGTATGCAGTTTTTGACCTTATATGGAACCTCATATCTGAAAATTTGAAAATTCTTAAAAAATTCGTCCAAAATCTTGATGTCTCCAATCTCTTGTTTTGTACGTTTTTTCCACGTGTCTTGACATCCAATGTATCCCTGCAAAGTTTGGTGAAGATCTGAGTATGTAGTTTTTGACCTTATGTGGAACCTCCCATCTGAAAATTTGAAAATTCCTAAAAAATCCGTGCAAAATCTTGATGACCCCAATCTCTTGTTTTGTACGTTTTTTCCACGTGTCTTGACATCCAATGTATCCATGCAAAGTTTGGTGAAGATCTGAGTATGTCGTTTTTGACCTTATCTGGAACATCCTTTCTGAAAATTTGAAAATTGTTAAAAAATTCGTCCAAAATTTTGATGTCTCCAATCTCTTGTTTTGTACGTTTTTTCCACGTGTCTTGACATCCAATGTATTCCTGCAATGTTTGGTGAAGATCTGAGTATGTAGTTTTTGACCTTATATGGAACCTCCTATCTGAAAATTTGAAAATTCTTAAAAAATTCGACCAAAATCTTGATGTTCCGAATCCTATGTTTTGTATGTTTTTTCCACGTGTCTTGACATCCAATGTATCCATGCAAAGTTTGGTGAAGATCTGAGTATGTAGTTTTGGATCTTATATTGAACCTCCCATCTGAAAATTTGAAAATTGTTAAAAAATTCGTCCAAAATCTTGATGTCTCCAATCTCTTTTTTGTACGTTTTTTCCACGTGTCTCGACCTCCAATGGATCCCTGCAAAGTTTGGTGAAGATCTGAGTATGTCGTTTTTGACCTTATCTGGAACATCCTTTCTGAAAATTTGAAAATTCTTAAAAAATTCGTCGAAAATCTTGATGTCTCCAATCTCTTGTTTTGTACGTTTTTTCCACGTGTCTTGACATCCAATGTATCCCTGCAAAGTTTGGTGAAGATCTGAGTATGTAGTTTTTGACCTTATATGGAACCTCCTATCTGAAAATTTGAAAATTCTTAAAAAATTCGTCCAAAATCTTGATGTCTCCAATCTCTTGTTTTGTACGTTTTTTCCACGTGTCTCGACCTCCAATGGATCCCTGCAAAGTTTGGTGAAGATCTGAGTATGTCGTTTTTGACCTTATCTGGAACCTCCCATCTGAAAATTTGAAAATTCTTAAAAAATTCGTCGAAAATCTTGATGTCTCCGATCTCTTGTTTTGTACGTTTTTTCCACGTGTCTTGACATGCAAAGTATTCCTGCAAAGTTTGGTGAAGATCTGAGTATGTAGTTTTTGACCTCATCTGGAACCTCCTATCTGAAAATTTGAAAATTCTTAAAAAATTCGTCCAAAATCTTGATGTCTCCAATCTCTTGTTTTGTACGTTTTTTCCACGTGTCTTGACATCCAATGTATCCCTGCAATGTTTGGTGAAGATCTGAGTATGTAGTTTTTGACCTTATCTGGAACCTCCCATCTGAAAATTTGAAAATTCCTAAAAAATCCGTCCAAAATCTTGATGACCCCAATCTCTTGTTTTGTACTTTTTTTCCACGTGTCTCGACCTCCAATGTATCCCTGCAAAGTTTGGTGAAGATCTGAGTATGTAGTTTTTGACCTTATATGGAACCTCCTATCTGAAAATTTGAAAATTCTTAAAAAATTCGTCGAAAATCTTGATGTCTCCGATCTCTTGTTTTGTACGTTTTTTCCACGTGTCTTGACATGCAAAGTATTCCTGCAAAGTTTGGTGAAGATCTGAGTATGTAGTTTTTGACCTCATCTGGAACCTCCTATCTGAAAATTTGAAAATTCTTAAAAAATTCGTCCAAAATCTTGATGTCTCCAATCTCTTGTTTTGTACGTTTTTTCCACGTGTCTTGACATCCAATGTATCCCTGCAATGTTTGGTGAAGATCTGAGTATGTAGTTTTTGACCTTATCTGGAACCTCCCATCTGAAAATTTGAAAATTCCTAAAAAATCCGTCCAAAATCTTGATGACCCCAATCTCTTTTTTGTACGTTTTTTCCACGTGTCTTGACATCCAATGTATCCCTGCAAAGTTTGGTGAAGATCTGAGTATGTAGTTTTTGACCTTATCTGGAACCTCCCATCTGAAAATTTGAAAATTCTTAAAAAATTCGACCAAAATCTTGATGTCTCCAATCTCTTTTTTGTACGTTTTTTCCACGTGTCTTGACATCCAATGTATCCCTGCAAAGTTTGGTGAAGATCTGAGTATGTAGTTTTTGACCTTATCTGGAACCTCCCATCTGAAAATTTGAAAATTCTTAAAAAATTCGACCAAAATCTTGATGTCTCCAATCTTTTGTTTTGTACGTTTTTTCCACGTGTCTTGACACATAATGTATCCATGCAAAGTTTGGTGAAGATCTGAGTATGTAGTTTTTGACCTTATATGGAACCTCCTATCTGAAAATTTGAAAATTCTTAAAAAATTCGTCCAAAATCTTGATGTCTCCAATCTCTTGTTTTGTACGTTTTTTCCACGTGTCTTGACATCCAATGTATCCCTGCAAAGTTTGGTGAAGATCTGAGTATGTAGTTTTTGACCTTATCTGGAACCTCCCATCTGAAAATTTGAAAATTCCTAAAAAATCCGTGCAAAATCTTGATGACCCCAATCTCTTGTTTTGTACGTTTTTTCCACGTGTCTTGACATCCAATGTATCCATGCAAAGTTTGGTGAAGATCTGAGTATGTCGTTTTTGACATTATCTGGAACATCCTATCTGAAAATTTGAAAATTCTTAAAAAATTCGTCGAAAATCTTGATGTCTCCGATCTCTTGTTTTGTACGTTTTTTCCACGTGTCTTGACATGCAAAGTATTCCTGCAAAGTTTGGTGAAGATCTGAGTATGTAGTTTTTGACCTTATCTGGAACCTCCCATCTGAAAATTTGAAAATTCTTAAAAAATTCGACCAAAATCTTGATGTCTCCAATCTCTTTTTTGTACGTTTTTTCCACGTGTCTTGACATCCAATGTATCCCTGCAAAGTTTGGTGAAGATCTGAGTATGTAGTTTTTGACCTTATCTGGAACCTCCCATCTGAAAATTTGAAAATTCTTAAAAAATTCGACCAAAATCTTGATGTCTCCAATCTTTTGTTTTGTACGTTTTTTCCACGTGTCTTGACACATAATGTATCCATGCAAAGTTTGGTGAAGATCTGAGTATGTAGTTTTTGACCTTATATGGAACCTCCTATCTGAAAATTTGAAAATTCTTAAAAAATTCGTCCAAAATCTTGATGTCTCCAATCTCTTGTTTTGTACGTTTTTTCCACGTATCTTGACATCCAATGTATCCCTGCAAAGTTTGGTGAAGATCTGAGTATGTAGTTTTTGACCTTATCTGGAACCTCCCATCTGAAAATTTGAAAATTCCTAAAAAATCCGTGCAAAATCTTGATGACCCCAATCTCTTGTTTTGTACGTTTTTTCCACGTGTCTTGACATCCAATGTATCCATGCAAAGTTTGGTGAAGATCTGAGTATGTCGTTTTTGACATTATCTGGAACATCCTTTCTGAAAATTTGAAAATTGTTAAAAAATTCGTCCAAAATCTTGATGTCTCCAATCTCTTTTTTGTACGTTTTTTCCACGTGTCTTGACATCCAATGTATCCCTGCAAAGTTTGGTGAAGATCTGAGTATGTAGTTTTTGACCTTATCTGGAACCTCCCATCTGAAAATTTGAAAATTCTTCAAAAATTCGTCCAAAATCTTGATGTCTCCAATCTCTTGTTTTGTACGTTTTTTCCACGTGTCTCGACCTCCAATGGATCCCTGCAAAGTTTGGTGAAGATCTGAGTATGTCGTTTTTGACCTTATCTGGAACATCCTTTCTGAAAATTTGAAAATTCTTAAAAAATTCGTCGAAAATCTTGATGTCTCCAATCTCTTGTTTTGTACGTTTTTTCCACGTGTCTTGACATCCAATGTATCCCTGCAAAGTTTGGTGAAGATCTGAGTATGTAGTTTTTGACCTTATATGGAACCTCCTATCTGAAAATTTGAAAATTCTTAAAAAATTCGTCCAAAATCTTGATGTCTCCAATCTCTTGTTTTGTACGTTTTTTCCACGTGTCTCGACCTCCAATGGATCCCTGCAAAGTTTGGTGAAGATCTGAGTATGTCGTTTTTGACCTTATCTGGAACCTCCCATCTGAAAATTTGAAAATTCTTAAAAAATTCGTCGAAAATCTTGATGTCTCCGATCTCTTGTTTTGTACGTTTTTTCCACGTGTCTTGACATGCAAAGTATTCCTGCAAAGTTTGGTGAAGATCTGAGTATGTAGTTTTTGACCTCATCTGGAACCTCCTATCTGAAAATTTGAAAATTCTTAAAAAATTCGTCCAAAATCTTGATGTCTCCAATCTCTTGTTTTGTACGTTTTTTCCACGTGTCTTGAAGTCCAATGTATCCCTGCAATGTTTGGTGAAGATCTGAGTATGTAGTTTTTGACCTTATCTGGAACCTCCCATCTGAAAATTTGAAAATTCCTAAAAAATCCGTCCAAAATCTTGATGACCCCAATCTCTTGTTTTGTACTTTTTTTCCACGTGTCTCGACCTCCAATGTATCCCTGCAAAGTTTGGGGAAGATCTGAGTATGTAGTTTTTGACCTTATATGGAACCTCCTATCTGAAAATTTGAAAATTCTTAAAAAATTCGTCGAAAATCTTGATGTCTCCGATCTCTTGTTTTGTACGTTTTTTCCACGTGTCTTGACATGCAAAGTATTCCTGCAAAGTTTGGTGAAGATCTGAGTATGTAGTTTTTGACCTCATCTGGAACCTCCTATCTGAAAATTTGAAAATTCCTAAAAAATTCGTCCAAAATCTTGATGTCTCCAATCTCTTGTTTTGTACGTTTTTTCCACGTGTCTTGACATCCAATGTATCCCTGCAAAGTTTGGTGAAGATCTGAGTATGTAGTTTTTGACCTTATCTGGAACCTCCCATCTGAAAATTTGAAAATTCCTAAAAAATCCGTGCAAAATCTTGATGACCCCAATCTCTTGTTTTGTACGTTTTTTCCACGTGTCTTGACATCCAATGTATCCATGCAAAGTTTGGTGAAGATCTGAGTATGTCGTTTTTGACCTTATCTGGAACATCCTTTCTGAAAATTTGAAAATTGTTAAAAAATTCGTCCAAAATCTTGATGTCTCCAATCTCTTTTTTGTACGTTTTTTCCACGTGTCTTGACATCCAATGTATCCCTGCAAAGTTTGGTGAAGATCTGAGTATGTAGTTTTTGACCTTATCTGGAACCTCCCATCTGAAAATTTGAAAATTCTTCAAAAATTCGTCGAAAATCTTGATGTCTCCAATCTCTTGTTTTGTACGTTTTTTCCACGTGTCTCGACCTCCAATGGATCCCTGCAAAGTTTGGTGAAGATCTGAGTATGTCGTTTTTGACCTTATCTGGAACATCCTTTCTGAAAATTTGAAAATTCTTAAAAAATTCGTCGAAAATCTTGATGTCTCCAATCTCTTGTTTTGTACGTTTTTTCCACGTGTCTTGACATCCAATGTATCCCTGCAAAGTTTGGTGAAGATCTGAGTATGTAGTTTTTGACCTTATATGGAACCTCCTATCTGAAAATTTGAAAATTGTTAAAAAATTCGTCCAAAATCTTGATGTCTCCAATCTCTTGTTTTGTACGTTTTTTCCACGTGTCTCGACCTCCAATGGATCCCTGCAAAGTTTGGTGAAGATCTGAGTATGTCGTTTTTGACCTTATCTGGAACCTCCCATCTGAAAATTTGAAAATTCTTAAAAAATTCGTCGAAAATCTTGATGTCTCCGATCTCTTGTTTTGTACGTTTTTTCCACGTGTCTTGACATGCAAAGTATTCCTGCAAAGTTTGGTGAAGATCTGAGTATGTAGTTTTTGACCTCATCTGGAACCTCCTATCTGAAAATTTGAAAATTCTTAAAAAATTCGTCCAAAATCTTGATGTCTCCAATCTCTTGTTTTGTACGTTTTTTCCACGTGTCTTGACATCCAATGTATCCCTGCAATGTTTGGTGAAGATCTGAGTATGTAGTTTTTGACCTTATCTGGAACCTCCCATCTGAAAATTTGAAAATTCCTAAAAAATCCGTCCAAAATCTTGATGACCCCAATCTCTTGTTTTGTACTTTTTTTCCACGTGTCTCGACCTCCAATGTATCCCTGCAAAGTTTGGTGAAGATCTGAGTATGTAGTTTTTGACCTTATATGGAACCTCCTATCTGAAAATTTGAAAATTCTTAAAAAATTCGTCGAAAATCTTGATGTCTCCGATCTCTTGTTTTGTACGTTTTTTCCACGTGTCTTGACATGCAAAGTATTCCTGCAAAGTTTGGTGAAGATCTGAGTATGTAGTTTTTGACCTCATCTGGAACCTCCTATCTGAAAATTTGAAAATTCTTAAAAAATTCGTCCAAAATCTTGATGTCTCCAATCTCTTGTTTTGTACGTTTTTTCCACGTGTCTTGACATCCAATGTATCCCTGCAATGTTTGGTGAAGATCTGAGTATGTAGTTTTTGACCTTATCTGGAACCTCCCATCTGAAAATTTGAAAATTCCTAAAAAATCCGTCCAAAATCTTGATGACCCCAATCTCTTTTTTGTACGTTTTTTCCACGTGTCTTGACATCCAATGTATCCCTGCAATGTTTGGTGAAGATCTGAGTATGTCGTTTTTGACCTTATCTGGAACCTCCTTTCTGAAAATTTGAAAATTGTTAAAAAATTCGTCCAAAATCTTGATGTCTCCAATCTCTTTTTTGTACGTTTTTTCCACGTGTCTTGACATCCAATGTATCCCTGCAAAGTTTGGTGAAGATCTGAGTATGTAGTTTTTGACCTTATATGGAACCTCCCATCTGAAAATTTGAAAATTCTTAAAAAATTCGACCAAAATATTGATGTCTCCAATCTTTTGTTTTGTACGTTTTTTCCACGTGTCTTGACACATAATGTATCCATGCAAAGTTTGGTGAAGATCTGAGTATGTAGTTTTTGACCTTATATGGAACCTCCTATCTGAAAATTTGAAAATTCTTAAAAAATTCGTCCAAAATCTTGATGTCTCCAATCTCTTGTTTTGTACGTTTTTTCCACGTGTCTTGACATCCAATGTATCCCTGCAAAGTTTGGTGAAGATCTGAGTATGTCGTTTTTGACCTTATCTGGGACATCCTTTCTGAAAATTTGAAAATTGTTAAAAAATTCGTCCAAAATCTTGATGTCTCCAATCTCTTTTTTGTACGTTTTTTCCACGTGTCTTGACATCCAATGTATCCCTGCAAAGTTTGGTGAAGATCTGAGTATGTAGTTTTTGACCTTATCTGGAACCTCCCATCTGAAAATTTGAAAATTCTTCAAAAATTCGTCCAAAATCTTGATGTCTCCAATCTCTTGTTTTGTACGTTTTTTCCACGTGTCTCGACCTCCAATGGATCCCTGCAAAGTTTGGTGAAGATCTGAGTATGTCGTTTTTGACCTTATCTGGAACATCCTTTCTGAAAATTTGAAAATTCTTAAAAAATTCGTCGAAAATCTTGATGTCTCCAATCTCTTGTTTTGTACGTTTTTTCCACGTGTCTTGACATCCAATGTATCCCTGCAAAGTTTGGTGAAGATCTGAGTATGTAGTTTTTGACCTTATATGGAACCTCCTATCTGAAAATTTGAAAATTCTTAAAAAATTCGTCCAAAATCTTGATGTCTCCAATCTCTTGTTTTGTACGTTTTTTCCACGTGTCTCGACCTCCAATGGATCCCTGCAAAGTTTGGTGAAGATCTGAGTATGTCGTTTTTGACCTTATCTGGAACCTCCCATCTGAAAATTTGAAAATTCTTAAAAAATTCGTCGAAAATCTTGATGTCTCCGATCTCTTGTTTTGTACGTTTTTTCCACGTGTCTTGACATGCAAAGTATTCCTGCAAAGTTTGGTGAAGATCTGAGTATGTAGTTTTTGACCTCATCTGGAACCTCCTATCTGAAAATTTGAAAATTCTTAAAAAATTCGTCCAAAATCTTGATGTCTCCAATCTCTTGTTTTGTACGTTTTTTCCACGTGTCTTGACATCCAATGTATCCCTGCAATGTTTGGTGAAGATCTGAGTATGTAGTTTTTGACCTTATCTGGAACCTCCCATCTGAAAATTTGAAAATTCCTAAAAAATCCGTCCAAAATCTTGATGACCCCAATCTCTTGTTTTGTACTTTTTTTCCACGTGTCTCGACCTCCAATGTATCCCTGCAAAGTTTGGTGAAGATCTGAGTATGTAGTTTTTGACCTTCTATGGAACCTCCTATCTGAAAATTTGAAAATTCTTAAAAAATTCGTCGAAAATCTTGATGTCTCCGATCTCTTGTTTTGTACGTTTTTTCCACGTGTCTTGACATGCAAAGTATTCCTGCAAAGTTTGGTGAAGATCTGAGTATGTAGTTTTTGACCTCATCTGGAACCTCCTATCTGAAAATTTGAAAATTCTTAAAAAATTCGTCCAAAATCTTGATGTCTCCAATCTCTTGTTTTGTACGTTTTTTCCACGTGTCTTGACATCCAATGTATCCCTGCAAAGTTTGGTGAAGATCTGAGTATGTAGTTTTGACCTTATCTGGAACCTCCCATCTGAAAATTTGAAAATTCCTAAAAAATCCGTGCAAAATCTTGATGACCCCAATCTCTTGTTTTGTACGTTTTTTCCACGTGTCTTGACATCCAATGTATCCATGCAAAGTTTGGTGAAGATCTGAGTATGTCGTTTTTGACCTTATCTGGAACATCCTTTCTGAAAATTTGAAAATTGTTAAAAAATTCGTCCAAAATCTTGATGTCTCCAATCTCTTTTTTGTACGTTTTTTCCACGTGTCTTGACATCCAATGTATCCCTGCAAAGTTTGGTGAAGATCTGAGTATGTAGTTTTTGACCTTATCTGGAACCTCCCATCTGAAAATTTGAAAATTCTTCAAAAATTCGTCGAAAATCTTGATGTCTCCAATCTCTTGTTTTGTACGTTTTTTCCACGTGTCTCGACCTCCAATGGATCCCTGCAAAGTTTGGTGAAGATCTGAGTATGTCGTTTTTGACCTTATCTGGAACATCCTTTCTGAAAATTTGAAAATTCTTAAAAAATTCGTCGAAAATCTTGATGTCTCCAATCTCTTGTTTTGTACGTTTTTTCCACGTGTCTTGACATCCAATGTATCCCTGCAAAGTTTGGTGAAGATCTGAGTATGTAGTTTTTGACCTTATATGGAACCTCCTATTTGAAAATTTGAAAATTCTTAAAAAATTCGTCCAAAATCTTGATGTCTCCAATCTCTTGTTTTGTACGTTTTTTCCACGTGTCTCGACCTCCAATGGATCCCTGCAAAGTTTGGTGAAGATCTGAGTATGTCGTTTTTGACCTTATCTGGAACCTCCCATCTGAAAATTTGAAAATTCTTAAAAAATTCGTCGAAAATCTTGATGTCTCCGATCTCTTGTTTTGTACGTTTTTTCCACGTGTCTTGACATGCAAAGTATTCCTGCAAAGTTTGGTGAAGATCTGAGTATGTAGTTTTTGACCTCATCTGGAACCTCCTATCTGAAAATTTGAAAATTCTTAAAAAATTCGTCCAAAATCTTGATGTCTCCAATCTCTTGTTTTGTACGTTTTTTCCACGTGTCTTGACATCCAATGTATCCCTGCAATGTTTGGTGAAGATCTGAGTATGTAGTTTTTGACCTTATCTGGAACCTCCCATCTGAAAATTTGAAAATTCCTAAAAAATCCGTCCAAAATCTTGATGACCCCAATCTCTTGTTTTGTACTTTTTTTCCACGTGTCTCGACCTCCAATGTATCCCTGCAAAGTTTGGTGAAGATCTGAGTATGTAGTTTTTGACCTTATATGGAACCTCCTATCTGAAAATTTGAAAATTCTTAAAAAATTCGTCGAAAATCTTGATGTCTCCGATCTCTTGTTTTGTACGTTTTTTCCACGTGTCTTGACATGCAAAGTATTCCTGCAAAGTTTGGTGAAGATCTGAGTATGTAGTTTTTGACCTCATCTGGAACCTCCTATCTGAAAATTTGAAAATTCTTAAAAAATTCGTCCAAAATCTTGATGTCTCCAATCTCTTGTTTTGTACGTTTTTTCCACGTGTCTTGACATCCAATGTATCCCTGCAATGTTTGGTGAAGATCTGAGTATGTAGTTTTTGACCTTATCTGGAACCTCCCATCTGAAAATTTGAAAATTCCTAAAAAATCCGTCCAAAATCTTGATGGCCCCAATCTCTTTTTTGTACGTTTTTTCCACGTGTCTTGACATCCAATGTATCCCTGCAAAGTTTGGTGAAGATCTGAGTATGTAGTTTTTGACCTTATCTGGAACCTCCCATCTGAAAATTTGAAAATTCTTAAAAAATTCGACCAAAATCTTGATGTCTCCAATCTCATTTTTGTACGTTTTTTCCACGTGTCTTGACATCCAATGTATCCCTGCAAAGTTTGGTGAAGATCTGAGTATGTAGTTTTTGACCTTATCTGGAACCTCCCATCTGAAAATTTGAAAATTCTTAAAAAATTCGACCAAAATCTTGATGTCTCCAATCTTTTGTTTTGTACGTTTTTTCCACGTGTCTTGACACATAATGTATCCATGCAAAGTTTGGTGAAGATCTGAGTATGTAGTTTTTGACCTTATATGGAACCTCCTATCTGAAAATTTGAAAATTCTTAAAAAATTCGTCCAAAATCTTGATGTCTCCAATCTCTTGTTTTGTACGTTTTTTCCACGTGTCTTGACATCCAATGTAGCCCTGCAAAGTTTGGTGAAGATCTGAGTATGTAGTTTTTGACCTTATCTGGAACCTCCCATCTGAAAATTTGAAAATTCCTAAAAAATCCGTGCAAAATCTTGATGACCCCAATCTCTTGTTTTGTACGTTTTTTCCACGTGTCTTGACATCCAATGTATCCATGCAAAGTTTGGTGAAGATCTGAGTATGTCGTTTTTGACCTTATCTGGAACATCCTTTCTGAAAATTTGAAAATTGTTAAAAAATTCGTCCAAAATCTTGATGTCTCCAATCTCTTTTTTGTACGTTTTTTCCACGTGTCTTGACATCCAATGTATCCCTGCAAAGTTTGGTGAAGATCTGAGTATGTAGTTTTTGACCTTATCTGGAACCTCCCATCTGAAAATTTGAAAATTCTTCAAAAATTCGTCGAAAATCTTGATGTCTCCAATCTCTTGTTTTGTACGTTTTTTCCACGTGTCTCGACCTCCAATGGATCCCTGCAAAGTTTGGTGAAGATCTGAGTATGTCGTTTTTGACCTTATCTGGAACATCCTTTCTGAAAATTTGAAAATTCTTAAAAAATTCGTCGAAAATCTTGATGTCTCCAATCTCTTGTTTTGTACGTTTTTTCCACGTGTCTTGACATCCAATGTATCCCTGCAAAGTTTGGTGAAGATCTGAGTATGTAGTTTTTGACCTTATATGGAACCTCCTATTTGAAAATTTGAAAATTCTTAAAAAATTCGTCCAAAATCTTGATGTCTCCAATCTCTTGTTTTGTACGTTTTTTCCACGTGTCTCGACCTCCAATGGATCCCTGCAAAGTTTGGTGAAGATCTGAGTATGTCGTTTTTGACCTTATCTGGAACCTCCCATCTGAAAATTTGAAAATTCTTAAAAAATTCGTCGAAAATCTTGATGTCTCCGATCTCTTGTTTTGTACGTTTTTTCCACGTGTCTTGACATGCAAAGTATTCCTGCAAAGTTTGGTGAAGATCTGAGTATGTAGTTTTTGACCTCATCTGGAACCTCCTATCTGAAAATTTGAAAATTCTTAAAAAATTCGTCCAAAATCTTGATGTCTCCAATCTCTTGTTTTGTACGTTTTTTCCACGTGTCTTGACATCCAATGTATCCCTCCAATGTTTGGTGAAGATCTGAGTATGTAGTTTTTGACCTTATCTGGAACCTCCCATCTGAAAATTTGAAAATTCCTAAAAAATCCGTCCAAAATCTTGATGACCCCAATCTCTTGTTTTGTACTTTTTTTCCACGTGTCTCGACCTCCAATGTATCCCTGCAAAGTTTGGTGAAGATCTGAGTATGTAGTTTTTGACCTTATATGGAACCTCCTATCTGAAAATTTGAAAATTCTTAAAAAATTCGTCGAAAATCTTGATGTCTCCGATCTCTTGTTTTGTACGTTTTTTCCACGTGTCTTGACATGCAAAGTATTCCTGCAAAGTTTGGTGAAGATCTGAGTATGTAGTTTTTGACCTCATCTGGAACCTCCTATCTGAAAATTTGAAAATTCTTAAAAAATTCGTCCAAAATCTTGATGTCTAAAAATCTCTTGTTTTGTACGTTTTTTCCACGTGTCTTGACATCCAATGTATCCCTGCAATGTTTGGTGAAGATCTGAGTATGTAGTTTTTGACCTTATCTGGAACCTCCCATCTGAAAATTTGAAAATTCCTAAAAAATCCGTCCAAAATCTTGATGGCCCCAATCTCTTTTTTGTACGTTTTTTCCACGTGTCTTGACATCCAATGTATCCCTGCAAAGTTTGGTGAAGATCTGAGTATGTAGTTTTTGACCTTATCTGGAACCTCCCATCTGAAAATTTGAAAATTCTTAAAAAATTCGACCAAAATCTTGATGTCTCCAATCTCTTTTTTGTACGTTTTTTCCACGTGTCTTGACATCCAATGTATCCCTGCAAAGTTTGGTGAAGATCTGAGTATGTAGTTTTTGACCTTATCTGGAACCTCCCATCTGAAAATTTGAAAATTCTTAAAAAATTCGACCAAAATCTTGATGTCTCCAATCTTTTGTTTTGTACGTTTTTTCCACGTTTCTTGACACATAATGTATCCATGCAAAGTTTGGTGAAGATCTGAGTATGTAGTTTTTGACCTTATATGGAACCTCCTATCTGAAAATTTGAAAATTCTTAAAAAATTCGTCCAAAATCTTGATGTCTCCAATCTCTTGTTTTGTACGTTTTTTCCACGTGTCTTGACATCCAATGTAGCCCTGCAAAGTTTGGTGAAGATCTGAGTATGTAGTTTTTGACCTTATCTGGAACCTCCCATCTGAAAATTTGAAAATTCCTAAAAAATCCGTGCAAAATCTTGATGACCCCAATCTCTTGTTTTGTACGTTTTTTCCACGTGTCTTGACATCCAATGTATCCATGCAAAGTTTGGTGAAGATCTGAGTATGTCGTTTTTGACCTTATCTGGAACATCCTTTCTGAAAATTTGAAAATTGTTAAAAAATTCGTCCAAAATCTTGATGTCTCCAATCTCTTTTTTGTACGTTTTTTCCACGTGTCTTGACATCCAATGTATCCCTGCAAAGTTTGGTGAAGATCTGAGTATGTAGTTTTTGACCTTATCTGGAACCTCCCATCTGAAAATTTGAAAATTCTTCAAAAATTCGTCCAAAATCTTGATGTCTCCAATCTCTTGTTTTGTACGTTTTTTCCACGTGTCTCGACCTCCAATGGATCCCTGCAAAGTTTGGTGAAGATCTGAGTATGTCGTTTTTGACCTTATCTGGAACATCCTTTCTGAAAATTTGAAAATTCTTAAAAAATTCGTCGAAAATCTTGATGTCTCCAATCTCTTGTTTTGTACGTTTTTTCCACGTGTCTTGACATCCAATGTATCCCTGCAAAGTTTGGTGAAGATCTGAGTATGTAGTTTTTGACCTTATATGGAACCTCCTATCTGAAAATTTGAAAATTCTTAAAAAATTCGTCCAAAATCTTGATGTCTCCAATCTCTTGTTTTGTACGTTTTTTCCACGTGTCTCGACCTCCAATGGATCCCTGCAAAGTTTGGTGAAGATCTGAGTATGTCGTTTTTGACCTTATCTGGAACCTCCCATCTGAAAATTTGAAAATTCTTAAAAAATTCGTCGAAAATCTTGATGTCTCCGATCTCTTGTTTTGTACGTTTTTTCCACGTGTCTTGACATGCAAAGTATTCCTGCAAAGTTTGGTGAAGATCTGAGTATGTAGTTTTTGACCTCATCTGGAACCTCCTATCTGAAAATTTGAAAATTCTTAAAAAATTCGTCCAAAATCTTGATGTCTCCAATCTCTTGTTTTGTACGTTTTTTCCACGTGTCTTGACATCCAATGTATCCCTGCAATGTTTGGTGAAGATCTGAGTATGTAGTTTTTGACCTTATCTGGAACCTCCCATCTGAAAATTTGAAAATTCTTAAAAAATCCGTCCAAAATCTTGATGACCCCAATCTCTTGTTTTGTACTTTTTTTCCACGTGTCTCGACCTCCAATGTATCCCTGCAAAGTTTGGTGAAGATCTGAGTATGTAGTTTTTGACCTTATATGGAACCTCCTATCTGAAAATTTGAAAATTCTTAAAAAATTCGTCGAAAATCTTGATGTCTCCGATCTCTTGTTTTGTACGTTTTTTCCACGTGTCTTGACATGCAAAGTATTCCTGCAAAGTTTGGTGAAGATCTGAGTATGTAGTTTTTGACCTCATCTGGAACCTCCTATCTGAAAATTTGAAAATTCTTAAAAAATTCGTCCAAAATCTTGATGTCTCCAATCTCTTGTTTTGTACGTTTTTTCCACGTGTCTTGACATCCAATGTATCCCTGCAAAGTTTGGTGAAGATCTGAGTATGTAGTTTTTGACCTTATCTGGAACCTCCCATCTGAAAATTTGAAAATTCCTAAAAAATCCGTGCAAAATCTTGATGACCCCAATCTCTTGTTTTGTACGTTTTTTCCACGTGTCTTGACATCCAATGTATCCATGCAAAGTTTGGTGAAGATCTGAGTATGTCGTTTTTGACCTTATCTGGAACATCCTTTCTGAAAATTTGAAAATTGTTAAAAAATTCGTCCAAAATCTTGATGTCTCCAATCTCTTTTTTGTACGTTTTTTCCACGTGTCTTGACATCCAATGTATCCCTGCAAAGTTTGGTGAAGATCTGAGTATGTAGTTTTTGACCTTATCTGGAACCTCCCATCTGAAAATTTGAAAATTCTTCAAAAATTCGTCGAAAATCTTGATGTCTCCAATCTCTTGTTTTGTACGTTTTTTCCACGTGTCTCGACCTCCAATGGATCCCTGCAAAGTTTGGTGAAGATCTGAGTATGTCGTTTTTGACCTTATCTGGAACATCCTTTCTGAAAATTTGAAAATTCTTAAAAAATTCGTCGAAAATCTTGATGTCTCCAATCTCTTGTTTTGTACGTTTTTTCCACGTGTCTTGACATCCAATGTATCCCTGCAAAGTTTGGTGAAGATCTGAGTATGTAGTTTTTGACCTTATATGGAACCTCCTATCTGAAAATTTGAAAATTCTTAAAAAATTCGTCCAAAATCTTGATGTCTCCAATCTCTTGTTTTGTACGTTTTTTCCACGTGTCTCGACCTCCAATGGATCCCTGCAAAGTTTGGTGAAGATCTGAGTATGTCGTTTTTGACCTTATCTGGAACCTCCCATCTGAAAATTTGAAAATTCTTAAAAAATTCGTCGAAAATCTTGATGTCTCCGATCTCTTGTTTTGTACGTTTTTTCCACGTGTCTTGACATGCAAAGTATTCCTGCAAAGTTTGGTGAAGATCTGAGTATGTAGTTTTTGACCTCATCTGGAACCTCCTATCTGAAAATTTGAAAATTCTTAAAAAATTCGTCCAAAATCTTGATGTCTCCAATCTCTTGTTTTGTACGTTTTTTCCACGTGTCTTGACATCCAATGTATCCCTGCAATGTTTGGTGAAGATCTGAGTATGTAGTTTTTGACCTTATCTGGAACCTCCCATCTGAAAATTTGAAAATTCCTAAAAAATCCGTCCAAAATCTTGATGACCCCAATCTCTTGTTTTGTACTTTTTTTCCACGTGTCTCGACCTCCAATGTATCCCTGCAAAGTTTGGTGAAGATCTGAGTATGTAGTTTTTGACCTTATATGGAACCTCCTATCTGAAAATTTGAAAATTCTTAAAAAATTCGTCGAAAATCTTGATGTCTCCGATCTCTTGTTTTGTACGTTTTTTCCACGTGTCTTGACATGCAAAGTATTCCTGCAAAGTTTGGTGAAGATCTGAGTATGTAGTTTTTGACCTCATCTGGAACCTCCTATCTGAAAATTTGAAAATTCTTAAAAAATTCGTCCAAAATCTTGATGTCTCCAATCTCTTGTTTTGTACGTTTTTTCCACGTGTCTTGACATCCAATGTATCCCTGCAATGTTTGGTGAAGATCTGAGTATGTAGTTTTTGACCTTATCTGGAACCTCCCATCTGAAAATTTGAAAATTCCTAAAAAATCCGTCCAAAATCTTGATGACCCCAATCTCTTTTTTGTACGTTTTTTCCACGTGTCTTGACATCCAATGTATCCCTGCAATGTTTGGTGAAGATCTGAGTATGTCGTTTTTGACCTTATCTGGAACATCCTTTCTGAAAATTTGAAAATTGTTAAAAAATTCGTTCAAAATCTTGATGTCTCCAATCTCTTTTTTGTACGTTTTTTCCACGTGTCTTGACATCCAATGTATCCCTGCAAAGTTTGGTGAAGATCTGAGTATGTAGTTTTTGACCTTATCTGGAACTTCCCATCTGAAAATTTGAAAATTCTTAAAAAATTCGACCAAAATCTTGATGTCTCCAATCTTTTGTTTTGTACGTTTTTTCCACGTGTCTTGACACAAAATGTATCCATGCAAAGTTTGGTGAAGATCTGAGTATGTAGTTTTTGACCTTATATGGAACCTCCCATCTGAAAATTTGAAAATTCCTAAAAAATCCGTGCAAAATCTTGATGACCCCAATCTCTTGTTTTGTACGTTTTTTCCACGTGTCTTGACATCCAATGTATCCCTGCAAAGTTTGGTGAAGATCTGAGTATGTAGTTTTTGACCTTATCTGGAACCTCCCATCTGAAAATTTGAAAATTCCTAAAAAATCCGTGCAAAATCTTGATGACCCCAATCTCTTGTTTTGTACGTTTTTTCCACGTGTCTTGACATCCAATGTATCCATGCAAAGTTTGGTGAAGATCTGAGTATGTCGTTTTTGACCTTATCTGGAACATCCTTTCTGAAAATTTGAAAATTGTTAAAAAATTCGTCCAAAATCTTGATGTCTCCAATCTCTTTTTTGTACGTTTTTTCCACGTGTCTTGACATCCAATGTATCCCTGCAAAGTTTGGTGAAGATCTGAGTATGTAGTTTTTGACCTTATCTGGAACCTCCCATCTGAAAATTTGAAAATTCTTCAAAAATTCTTCCAAAATCTTGATGTCTCCAATCTCTTGTTTTGTACGTTTTTTCCACGTGTCTCGACCTCCAATGGATCCCTGCAAAGTTTGGTGAAGATCTGAGTATGTCGTTTTTGACCTTATCTGGAACATCCTTTCTGAAAATTTGAAAATTCTTAAAAAATTCGTCGAAAATCTTGATGTCTCCAATCTCTTGTTTTGTACGTTTTTTCCACGTGTCTTGACATCCAATGTATCCCTGCAAAGTTTGGTGAAGATCTGAGTATGTAGTTTTTGACCTTATATGGAACCTCCTATCTGAAAATTTGAAAATTCTTAAAAAATTCGTCCAAAATCTTGATGTCTCCAATCTCTTGTTTTGTACGTTTTTTCCACGTGTCTCGACCTCCAATGGATCCCTGCAAAGTTTGGTGAAGATCTGAGTATGTCGTTTTTGACCTTATCTGGAACCTCCCATCTGAAAATTTGAAAATTCTTAAAAAATTCGTCGAAAATCTTGATGTCTCCGATCTCTTGTTTTGTACGTTTTTTCCACGTGTCTTGACATGCAAAGTATTCCTGCAAAGTTTGGTGAAGATCTGAGTATGTAGTTTTTGACCTCATCTGGAACCTCCTATCTGAAAATTTGAAAATTCTTAAAAAATTCGTCCAAAATCTTGATGTCTCCAATCTCTTGTTTTGTACGTTTTTTCCACGTGTCTTGACATCCAATGTATCCCTGCAATGTTTGGTGAAGATCTGAGTATGTAGTTTTTGACCTTATCTGGAACCTCCCATCTGAAAATTTGAAAATTCCTAAAAAATCCGTCCAAAATCTTGATGACCCCAATCTCTTGTTTTGTACTTTTTTTCCACGTGTCTCGACCTCCAATGTATCCCTGCAAAGTTTGGTGAAGATCTGAGTATGTAGTTTTTGACCTTATATGGAACCTCCTATCTGAAAATTTGAAAATTCTTAAAAAATTCGTCGAAAATCTTGATGTCTCCGATCTCTTGTTTTGTACGTTTTTTCCACGTGTCTTGACATGCAAAGTATTCCTGCAAAGTTTGGTGAAGATCTGAGTATGTCGTTTTTGACCTCATCTGGAACCTCCTATCTGAAAATTTGAAAATTCTTAAAAAATTCGTCCAAAATCTTGATGTCTCCAATCTCTTGTTTTGTACGTTTTTTCCACGTGTCTTGACATCCAATGTATCCCTGCAATGTTTGGTGAAGATCTGAGTATGTAGTTTTTGACCTTATCTGGAACCTCCCATCTGAAAATTTGAAAATTCCTAAAAAATCCGTCCAAAATCTTGATGACCCCAATCTCTTGTTTTGTACTTTTTTTCCACGTGTCTCGACCTCCAATGTATCCCTGCAAAGTTTGGTGAAGATCTGAGTATGTAGTTTTTGACCTTATATGGAACCTCCTATCTGAAAATTTGAAAATTCTTAAAAAATTCGTCCAAAATCTTGATGTCACCAATCCTATGTTTTGTATGTTTTTTCCACGTGTCTTGACATCCAATGGATCCCTGCAAAGTTTGGTGAAGATCTGAGAATGTCGTTTTTGACCTTATCTGGAACCTCCCATCTGAAAATTTGAAAATTCTTAAAAAATTCGTCGAAAATCTTGATGTCTCCGATCTCTTGTTTTGTACGTTTTTTCCACGTGTCTTGACATGCAAAGTATTCCTGCAAAGTTTGGTGAAGATCTGAGTATGTAGTTTTTGACCTCATCTGGAACCTCCTATCTGAAAATTTGAAAATTCTTAAAAAATTCGTCCAAAATCTTGATGTCTCCAATCTCTTGTTTTGTACGTTTTTTCCACGTGTCTTGACATCCAATGTATCCCTGCAATGTTTGGTGAAGATCTGAGTATGTAGTTTTTGACCTTATCTGGAACCTCCCATCTGAAAATTTGAAAATTCCTAAAAAATCCGTCCAAAATCTTGATGACCCAATCTCTTGTTTTGTACTTTTTTTCCACGTGTCTCGACCTCCAATGTATCCCTGCAAAGTTTGGTGAAGATCTGAGTATGTAGTTTTTGACCTTATATGGAACCTCCTATCTGAAAATTTGAAAATTCTTAAAAAATTCGTCCAAAATCTTGATGTCACCAATCCTATGTTTTGTATGTTTTTTCCACGTGTCTTGACATCCAATGTATCCATGCAAAGTTTGGTGAAGATCTGAGTATGTCGTTTTTGACCTTATCTGGAACCTCCCATCTGAAAATTTGAAAATTCTTAAAAAATTCGTCGAAAATCTTGATGTCTCCGATCTCTTGTTTTGTACGTTTTTTCCACGTGTCTTGACATGCAAAGTATTCCTGCAAAGTTTGGTGAAGATCTGAGTATGTAGTTTTTGACCTCATCTGGAACCTCCTATCTGAAAATTTGAAAATTCTTAAAAAATTCGTCCAAAATTTTGATGTCTCCAATCTCTTGTTTTGTACGTTTTTTCCACGTGTCTTGACATCCAATGTATCCCTGCAATGTTTGGTGAAGATCTGAGTATGTAGTTTTTGACCTTATCTGGAACCTCCCATCTGAAAATTTGAAAATTCCTAAAAAATCCGTCCAAAATCTTGATGACCCCAATCTCTTGTTTTGTACGTTTTTTCCACGTGTCTTGACATCCAATGTATCCCTGCAAAGTTTGGTGAAGATCTGAGTATGTAGTTTTTGACCTTATCTGGAACCTCCTATCTGAAAATTTGAAAATTCTTAAAAAATTCGTCCAAAATCTTGATGTCTCCAATCTCTTGTTTTGTACGTTTTTTCCACGTGTCTTGACATCCAAAGTATCCCTGCAAAGTTTGGTGAAGATCTGAGTATGTAGTTTTTGACCTTATATGGAACCTCCTTTCTGAAAATTTGAGAATTCTTAAAAAATTCGTCCAAAATCTTGATGTCTCCAATCTCTTGTTTTGTACGTTTTTTCCACGTGTCTTGACATCCAATGTATCCATGCAAAGTTTGGTGAAGATCTGAATATGTCGTTTTTGACCTTATCTGGAACCTCCCATCTGAAAATTTGAAAATTCTTAAAAAATCCGTGCAAAATCTTGATGACCCCAATCTCTTGTTTTGTACGTTTTTTCCACGTGTCTTGACATCCAATGTATCCATGCAAAGTTTGGTGAAGATCTGAGTATGTCGTTTTTGACCTTATCTGGAACCTCCCATCTGAAAATTTGAAAATTCTTAAAAAATTCGTCGAAAATCTTGATGTCTCCAATCTCTTGTTTTGTACGTTTTTTCCACGTGTCTTGACATGCAAAGTATCCCTGCAACGTTTGGTGAAGATCTGAGTATGTAGTTTTTGACCTTATCTGGAACCTCCTATCTGAAAATTTGAAAATTCTTCAAAAATTCGTCGAAAATCTTGATGTCTCCAATCTCTTGTTTTGTACGTTTTTTCCACGTGTCTTGACATCCAATGTATCCCTGCAATGTTTGGTGGAGATCTGAGTATGTAGTTTTTGACCTTATCTGGGACCTCCTATCAGAAAATTTGAAAATTCTTCAAAAATTCGTCCAAAATCTTGATGTCTCCAATCTCTTGTTTTGTACGTTTTTTCCACGTGTCTCGACCTCCAATGTATCCCTGCAAAGTTTGGTGAAGATCTGAGTATGTCGTTTTTGACCTTATCTGGAACATCCTTTCTGAAAATTTGAAAATTCTTAAAAAATTCGTCGAAAATCTTGATGTCTCCAATCTCTTGTTTTGTACGTTTTTTCCACGTGTCTTGACATCCAATGTATCCCTGCAAAGTTTGGTGAAGATCTGAGTATGTAGTTTTTGACCTTATATGGAACCTCCTATCTGAAAATTTGAAAATTCTTAAAAAATTCGACCAAAATCTTGATGTTCCGAATCCTATGTTTTGTATGTTTTTTCCACGTGTCTTGACATCCAATGTATCCATGCAAAGTTTGGTGAAGATCTGAGTATGTAGTTTTTGACCTTATATTGAACCTCCCATCTGAAAATTTGAAAATTCTTAAAAAATTCGTCCAAAATCTTGATGACCCCAATCTCTTGTTTTGTACGTTTTTTCCACGTGTCTTGACATCCAAAGTATCCCTGCAAAGTTTGGTGAAGATCTGAGTATGTAGTTTTTGACCTTATATGGAACCTCCTTTCTGAAAATTTGAGAATTCTTAAAAAATTCGTCCAAAATCTTGATGTCTCCAATCTCTTGTTTTGTACGTTTTTTCCACGTGTCTTGACATCCAATGTATCCATGCAAAGTTTGGTGAAGATCTGAGTATGTCGTTTTTGACCTTATCTGGAACCTTCCATCTGAAAATTTGAAAATTCTTAAAAAATCCGTGCAAAATCTTGATGACCCCAATCTCTTGTTTTGTACGTTTTTTCCACGTGTCTTGACATCCAATGTATCCATGCAAAGTTTGGTGAAGATCTGAGTATGTCGTTTTTGACCTTATCTGGAACCTCCCATTTAAAAATTTGAAAATTCTTAAAAAATTCGTCGAAAATCTTGATGTCTCCAATCTCTTGTTTTGTACGTTTTTTCCACGTGTCTTGACATGCAAAGTATCCCTGCAACGTTTGGTGAAGATCTGAGTATGTAGTTTTTGACCTTATCTGGAACCTCCTATCTGAAAATTTGAAAATTCTTAAAAAATTCGTCCAAAATCTTGATGTCTCCAATCTCTTGTTTTGTACGTTTTTTCCACGTGTCTTGACATCCAATGTATCCCTGCAATGTTTGGTGAAGATCTGAGTATGTAGTTTTTGACCTTATATGGAGCCTCCTATCTGAAAATTTGAAAATTCTTAAAAAATTCGTCCAAAATCTTGATGTCTCCAATCTCTTGTTTTGTACGTTCTTTCCACGTGTCTTGACATCCAATGTATCCCTGCAATGTTTGGTGAAGATCTGAGTATGTAGTTTTTGACCTTATATGGAACCTCCTATCTGAAAATTTGAAAATTCTTAAAAGAATTTAACAAAATCTTGATGTCCCCAATCCTATGTTTTGTATGTTTTTTCCACGTGTCTTGACATACAATGTATCCCTGCAGAGTTTGGTGAAGATCTGAGTATGTAGTTTTTGACCTTATCTGGAACCTCCCATCTGAAAATTTGAAAATTCCTAAAAAATCCGTCCAAAATCTTGTTGACCCGAATCTCTTGTTTTGTACGTTTTTTCCACGTGTCTTGACATCCAATGTATCCCTGCAAAGTTTGGTGAAGATCTGAGTATGTAGTTTTTGACCTTATCTGGAACCGCATTTCTGAAAATTTGAAAATTTTTAAAAAAATCGTCCAAAATCTTGATGTCTCCAATCTCTTGTTTTGTACGTTTTTTCCACGTGTCTTGACATCCAATGTATCCCTGCAAAGTTTGGTGAAGATCTGAGTATGTAGTTTTTGACCTTATATGGAACCTCCTATCTGAAAATTTGAAAATTCTTAAAAAATTCGTCCAAAATCTTGATGTCTCCAATCTCTTGTTTTGTACGTTTTTTCCACGTGTCTCGACCTCCAATGGATCCCTGCAAAGTTTGGTGAAGATCTGAGTATGTTGTTTTTGACCTTATCTGGAACCTCCCATCTGAAAATTTGAAAATTCTTAAAAAATTCGTCGAAAATCTTGATGTCTCCGATCTCTTGTTTTGTACGTTTTTTCCACGTGTCTTGACATGCAAAGTATTCCTGCAAAGTTTGGTGAAGATCTGAGTATGTAGTTTTTGACCTCATCTGGAACCTCCTATCTGAAAATTTGAAAATTCTTAAAAAAATCGTCCAAAATCTTGATGTCTCCAATCTCTTGTTTTGTACGTTTTTTCCACGTGTCTTGACATCCAATGTATCCCTGCAAAGTTTGGTGAAGATCTGAGTATGTAGTTTTTGACCTTATCTGGAACCTCCTATCTGAAAATTTGAAAATTCTTAAAAAATTCGTCCAAAATCTTGATGTCTCCAATCTCTTGTTTTGTACGTTTTTTCCACGTGTCTTGATATCCAATGTATCCCTGCAAAGTTTGGTGAAGATCTGAGTATGTCGTTTTTGACCTTATCTGGAACATCCTTTCTGAAAATTTGAAAATTGTTAAAAAATTCGTCCAAAATCTTGATGTCTCCAATCTCTTTTTTGTACGTTTTTTCCACGTGTCTTGACATCCAATGTATCCCTGCAAAGTTTGGTGAAGATCTGAGTATGTAGTTTTTGACCTTATCTGGAACCTCCCATCTGAAAATTTGAAAATTCTTAAAAAATTCGACCAAAATCTTGATGTCTCCAATCTTTTGTTTTGTACGTTTTTTCCACGTGTCTTGACACATAATGTATCCATGCAAAGTTTGGTGAAGATCTGAGTATTTAGTTTTTGACCTTATATGGAACCTCCTATCTGAAAATTTGAAAATTCTTAAAAAATTCGTCGAAAATCTTGATGTCTCCAATCTCTTGTTTTGTACGTTTTTTCCACGTGTCTTGACATCCAATGTATCCCTGCAAAGTTTGGTGAAGATCTGAGTATGTAGTTTTTGACCTTATCTGGAACCTCCCATCTGAAAATTTGAAAATTCCTAAAAAATCCGTGCAAAATCTTGATGACCCCAATCTCTTGTTTTGTACGTTTTTTCCACGTGTCTTGACATCCAATGTATTCCTGCAATGTTTGGTGAAGATCTGAGTATGTAGTTTTTGACCTTATATGGAACCTCCTATCTGAAAATTTGAAAATTCTTAAAAAATTCGACCAAAATCTTGATGTTCCGAATCCTATGTTTTGTATGTTTTTTCCACGTGTCTTGACATCCAATGTATCCATGCAAAGTTTGGTGAAGATCTGAGTATGTAGTTTTTGACCTTATATTGAACCTCCCATCTGAAAATTTGAAAATTCTTAAAAAATTCGTCCAAAATCTTGATGACCCCAATCTCTTGTTTTGTACGTTTTTTCCACGTGTCTTGACATCCAAAGTATCCCTGCAAAGTTTGGTGAAGATCTGAGTATGTAGTTTTTGACCTTATATGGAACCTCCTTTCTGAAAATTTGAGAATTCTTAAAAAATTCGTCCAAAATCTTGATGTCTCCAATCTCTTGTTTTGTACGTTTTTTCCACGTGTCTTGACATCCAATGTATCCATGCAAAGTTTGGTGAAGATCTGAGTATGTCGTTTTTGACCTTATCTGGAACCTCCCATCTGAAAATTTGAAAATTCTTAAAAAATTCGTCGAAAATCTTGATGTCTCCAATCTTTTGTTTTGTACGTTTTTTCCACGTGTCTTGACATGCAAAGTATCCCTGCAACGTTTGGTGAAGATCTGAGTATGTAGTTTTTGACCTTATCTGGAACCTCCTATCTGAAAATTTGAAAATTCTTAAAAAATTCGTCGAAAATCTTGATGTCTCCAATCTCTTGTTTTGTACGTTTTTTCCACGTGTCTTGATATCCAATGTATCCCTGCAAAGTTTGGTGAAGATCTGAGTATGTCGTTTTTGACCTTATCTGGAACATCCTTTCTGAAAATTTGAAAATTGTTAAAAAATTCGTCCAAAATCTTGATGTCTCCAATCTCTTTTTTGTACGTTTTTTCCACGTGTCTTGACATCCAATGTATCCCTGCAAAGTTTGGTGAAGATCTGAGTATGTAGTTTTTGACCTTATATGGAACCTCCCATCTGAAAATTTGAAAATTCTTAAAAAATTCGACCAAAATCTTGATGTCTCCAATCTTTTGTTTTGTACGTTTTTTCCACGTGTCTTGACATCCAATGTATCCCTGCAATGTTTGGTGGAGATCTGAGTATGTAGTTTTTGACCTTATCTGGGACCTCCTATCAGAAAATTTGAAAATTCTTCAAAAATTCGTCCAAAATCTTGATGTCTCCAATCTCTTGTTTTGTACGTTTTTTCCACGTGTCTCGACCTCCAATGTATCCCTGCAAAGTTTGGTGAAGATCTGAGTATGTCGTTTTTGACCTTATCTGGAACATCCTTTCTGAAAATTTGAAAATTCTTAAAAAATTCGTCGAAAATCTTGATGTCTCCAATCTCTTGTTTTGTACGTTTTTTCCACGTGTCTTGACATCCAATGTATCCCTGCAAAGTTTGGTGAAGATCTGAGTATGTAGTTTTTGACCTTATATGGAACCTCCTATCTGAAAATTTGAAAATTCTTAAAAAATTCGACCAAAATCTTGATGTTCCGAATCCTATGTTTTGTATGTTTTTTCCACGTGTCTTGACATCCAATGTATCCATGCAAAGTTTGGTGAAGATCTGAGTATGTAGTTTTTGACCTTATATTGAACCTCCCATCTGAAAATTTGAAAATTCTTAAAAAATTCGTCCAAAATCTTGATGACCCCAATCTCTTGTTTTGTACGTTTTTTCCACGTG
Source organism: Lepisma saccharinum (assembly GCF_977018435.1). Classification (NCBI taxonomy): domain Eukaryota; kingdom Metazoa; phylum Arthropoda; class Insecta; order Zygentoma; family Lepismatidae; genus Lepisma; species Lepisma saccharinum. The sequence goes on from NW_028143024.1 coordinate 296,232, forward strand.
TCTTGACATCCAAAGTATCCCTGCAAAGTTTGGTGAAGATCTGAGTATGTAGTTTTTGACCATATATGGAACCTCCTTTCTGAAAATTTAAGAATTCTTAAAAAATTCGTCCAAAATCTTGATGTCTCCAATCTCTTGTTTTGTACGTTTTTTCCACGTGTCTTGACATCCAATGTATCCATGCAAAGTTTGGTGAAGATCTGAGTATGTCGTTTTTGACCTTATCTGGAACCTCCCATCTGAAAATTTGAAAATTCTTAAAAAATCCGTGCAAAATCTTGATGACCCCAATCTCTTGTTTTGTACGTTTTTTCCACGTGTCTTGACATCCAATGTATCCATGCAAAGTTTGGTGAAGATCTGAGTATGTCGTTTTTGACCTTATCTGGAACCTCCCATCTGAAAATTTGAAAATTCTTAAAAAATTCGTCGAAAATCTTGATGTCTCCAATCTCTTGTTTTGTACGTTTTTTCCACGTGTCTTGACATGCAAAGTATCCCTGCAACGTTTGGTGAAGATCTGAGTATGTAGTTTTTGACCTTATCTGGAACCTCCTTTCTGAAAATTTGAAAATTCTTAAAAAATTCGTCCAAAATCTTGATGTCTCCAATCTCTTGTTTTGTACGTTTTTTCCACGTGTCTTGACATCCAATGTATCCCTGCAATGTTTGGTGAAGATCTGAGTATGTAGTTTTTGACCTTATATGGAGCCTCCTATCTGAAAATTTGAAAATTCTTAAAAAATTCGTCCAAAATCTTGATGTCTCCAATCTCTTGTTCTGTACGTTCTTTCCACGTGTCTTGACATCCAATGTATCCCTGCAATGTTTGGTGAAGATCTGAGTATGTAATTTTTGACCTTATATGGAACCTCCTATCTGAAAATTTGAAAATTCTTAAAAGAATTTAACAAAATCTTGATGTCCCCAATCCTATGTTTTGTATGTTTTTTCCACGTGTCTTGACATACAATGTATCCCTGCAGAGTTTGGTGAAGATCTGAGTATGTAGTTTTTGACCCTATCTGGAACCTCCCATCTGAAAATTTGAAAATTCCTAAAAAATCCGTCCAAAATCTTGTTGACCCGAATCTCTTGTTTTGTACGTTTTTTCCACGTGTCTTGACATCCAATGTATCCCTGCAAAGTTTGGTGAAGATCTGAGTATGTAGTTTTTGACCTTATCTGGAACCGCATTTCTGAAAATTTGAAAATTTTTAAAAAAATCGTCCAAAATCTTGATGTCTCCAATCTCTTGTTTTGTACGTTTTTTCCACGTGTCTTGACATCCAATGTATCCCTGCAAAGTTTGGTGAAGATCTGAGTATGTAGTTTTTGACCTTATATGGAACCTCCTATCTGAAAATTTGAAAATTCTTAAAAAATTCGTCCAAAATCTTGATGTCTCCAATCTCTTGTTTTGTACGTTTTTTCCACGTGTCTCGACCTCCAATGGATCCCTGCAAAGTTTGGTGAAGATCTGAGTATGTCGTTTTTGACCTTATCTGGAAACTCCCATCTGAAAATTTGAAAATTCTTAAAAAATTCGTCGAAAATCTTGATGTCTCCGATCTCTTGTTTTGTACGTTTTTTCCACGTGTCTTGACATGCAAAGTATTCCTGCAAAGTTTGGTGAAGATCTGAGTATGTAGTTTTTGACCTCATCTGGAACCTCCTATCTGAAAATTTGAAAATTCTTAAAAAATTCGTCCAAAATCTTGATGTCTCCAATCTCTTGTTTTGTACGTTTTTTCCACGTGTCTTGACATCCAATGTATCCCTGCAAAGTTTGGTGAAGATCTGAGTATGTAGTTTTTGACCTTATCTGGAACCTCCTATCTGAAAATTTGAAAATTCTTAAAAAATTCGTCCAAAATCTTGATGTCTCCAATCTCTTGTTTTGTACGTTTTTTCCACGTGTCTTGATATCCAATGTATCCCTGCAAAGTTTGGTGAAGATCTGAGTATGTCGTTTTTGACCTTATCTGGAACATCCTTTCTGAAAATTTGAAAATTGTTAAAAAATTCGTCCAAAATCTTGATGTCTCCAATCTCTTTTTTGTACGTTTTTTCCACGTGTCTTGACATCCAATGTATCCCTGTAAAGTTTGGTGAAGATCTGAGTATGTAGTTTTTGACCTTATCTGGAACCTCCCATCTGAAAATTTGAAAATTCTTAAAAAATTCGACCAAAATCTTGATGTCTCCAATCTTTTGTTTTGTACGTTTTTTCCACGTGTCTTGACACATAATGTATCCATGCAAAGTTTGGTGAAGATCTGAGTATGTAGTTTTTGACCTTATATGGAACCTCCTATCTGAAAATTTGAAAATTCTTAAAAAATTCTTCCAAAATCTTGATGTCTCCAATCTCTTGTTTTGTACGTTTTTTCCACGTGTCTTGACATCCAATGTATCAGTGCAAAGTTTGGTGAAGATCTGAGTATGTAGTTTTTGACCTTATCTGGAACCTCCCATCTGAAAATTTGAAAATTCCTAAAAAATCCGTGCAAAATCTTGATGACCCCAATCTCTTGTTTTGTACGTTTTTTCCACGTGTCTTGACATCCAATGTATGCCTGCAATGTTTGGTGAAGATCTGAGTATGTAGTTTTTGACCTTATATGGAACCTCCTATCTGAAAATTTGAAAATTCTTAAAAAATTCGACCAAAATCTTGATGTTCCGAATCCTATGTTTTGTATGTTTTTTCCACGTGTCTTGACATCCAATGTATCCATGCAAAGTTTGGTGAAGATCTGAGTAGGTAGTTTTTGACCTTATATTGAACCTCCCATCTGAAAATTTGAAAATTCTTAAAAAATTCGTCCAAAATCTTGATGACCCCAATCTCTTGTTTTGTACGTTTTTTCCACGTGTCTTGACATCCAAAGTATCCCTGCAAAGTTTGGTGAAGATCTGAGTATGTAGTTTTTGACCTTATATGGAACCTCCTTTCTGAAAATTTGAGAATTCTTAAAAAATTCGTCCAAAATCTTGATGTCTCCAATCTCTTGTTTTGTACGTTTTTTCCACGTGTCTTGACATCCAATGTATCCATGCAAAGTTTGGTGAAGATCTGAGTATGTCGTTTTTGACCTTATCTGGAACCTCCCATCTGAAAATTTGAAAATTCTTAAAAAATTCGTCGAAAATCTTGATGTCTCCAATCTTTTGTTTTGTACGTTTTTTCCACGTGTCTTGACATGCAAAGTATCCCTGCAACGTTTGGTGAAGATCTGAGTATGTAGTTTTTGACCTTATCTGGAACCTCCTATCTGAAAATTTGAAAATTCTTAAAAAATTCGTCGAAAATCTTGATGTCTCCAATCTCTTGTTTTGTACGTTTTTTCCACGTGTCTTGATATCCAATGTATCCCTGCAAAGTTTGGTGAAGATCTGAGTATGTCGTTTTTGACCTTATCTGGAACATCCTTTCTGAAAATTTGAAAATTGTTAAAAAATTCGTCCAAAATCTTGATGTCTCCAATCTCTTTTTTGTACGTTTTTTCCACGTGTCTTGACATCCAATGTATCCCTGCAAAGTTTGGTGAAGATCTGAGTATGTAGTTTTTGACCTTATCTGGAACCTCGCATCTGAAAATTTGAAAATTCTTAAAAAATTCGACCAAAATCTTGATGTCTCCAATCTTTTGTTTTGTACGTTTTTTCCACGTGTCTTGACACATAATCTATCCATGCAAAGTTTGGTGAAGATCTGAGTATGTAGTTTTTGACCTTATATGGAACCTCCTATCTGAAAATTTGAAAATTCTTAAAAAATTCGTCCAAAATCTTGATGTCTCCAATCTCTTGTTTTGTACGTTTTTTCCACGTGTCTTGACATCCAATGTATCCCTGCAAAGTTTGGTGAAGATCAGAGTATGTAGTTTTTGACCTTATCTGGAACCTCCCATCTGAAAATTTGAAAATTCCTAAAAAATCCGTGCAAAATCTTGATGACCCAAATCTCTTGTTTTGTACGTTTTTTCCACGTGTCTTGACATCCAATGTATCCATGCAAAGTTTGGTGAAGATCTGAGTATGTCGTTTTTGACCTTATCTGGAAAATCCTTTCTGAAAATTTGAAAATTGTTAAAAAATTCGTCCAAAATCTTGATGTCTCCAATCTCTTTTTTGTACGTTTTTTCCACGTGTCTTGACATCCAATGTATCCCTGCAAAGTTTGGTGAAGATCTGAGTATGTAGTTTTTGACCTTATCTGGAACCTCCCATCTGAAAATTTGAAAATTCTTCAAAAATTCGTCGAAAATCTTGATGTCTCCAATCTCTTGTTTTGTACGTTTTTTCCACGTGTCTTGACATCCAATGTATCCCTGCAATGTTTGGTGGAGATCTGAGTATGTAGTTTTTGACCTTATCTGGGACCTCCTATCAGAAAATTTGAAAATTCTTCAAAAATTCGTCCAAAATCTTGATGTCTCCAATCTCTTGTTTTGTACGTTTTTTCCACGTGTCTCGACCTCCAATGTATCCCTGCAAAGTTTGGTGAAGATCTGAGTATGTCGTTTTTGACCTTATCTGGAACATCCTTTCTGAAAATTTGAAAATTCTTAAAAAATTCGTCGAAAATCTTGATGTCTCCAATCTCTTGTTTTGTACGTTTTTTCCACGTGTCTTGACATCCAATGTATCCCTGCAAAGTTTGGTGAAGATCTGAGTATGTAGTTTTTGACCTTATATGGAACCTCCTATCTGAAAATTTGAAAATTCTTAAAAAATTCGTCCAAAATCTTGATGTCTCCAATCTCTTGTTTTGTACGTTTTTTCCACGTGTCTCGACCTCCAATGGATCCCTGCAAAGTTTGGTGAAGATCTGAGTATGTCGTTTTTGACCTTATCTGGAACCTCCCATCTGAAAATTTGAAAATTCTTAAAAAATTCGTCGAAAATCTTGATGTCTCCGATCTCTTGTTTTGTACGTTTTTTCCACGTGTCTTGACATGCAAAGTATTCCTGCAAAGTTTGGTGAAGATCTGAGTATGTAGTTTTTGACCTCATCTGGTACCTCCTATCTGAAAATTTGAAAATTCTTAAAAAATTCGTCCAAAATCTTGATGTCTCCAATCTCTTGTTTTGTACGTTTTTTCCACGTGTCTTGACATCCAATGTATCCCTGCAAAGTTTGGTGAAGATCTGAGTATGTAGTTTTTGACCTTATCTGGAACCTCCTATCTGAAAATTTGAAAATTCTTAAAAAATTCGTCCAAAATCTTGATGTCTCCAATCTCTTGTTTTGTACGTTTTTTCCACGTGTCTTGATATCCAATGTATCCCTGCAAAGTTTGGTGAAGATCTGAGTATGTCGTTTTTGACCTTATCTGGAACATCCTTTCTGAAAATTTGAAAATTGTTAAAAAATTCGTCCAAAATCTTGATGTCTCCTATCTCTTGTTTTGTACGTTTTTTCCACGTGTCTTGACATCCAATGTATCCCTGCAAAGTTTGGTGAAGATCTGAGTATGTAGTTTTTGACCTTATCTGGAACCTCCCATCTGAAAATTTGAAAATTCTTAAAAAATTCGACCAAAATCTTGATGTCTCCAATCTCTTGTTTTGTACGTTTTTTCCACGTGTCTTGACACATAATGTATCCATGCAAAGTTTGGTGAAGATCTGAGTATGTAGTTTTTGACCTTATATGGAACCTCCTATCTGAAAATTTGAAAATTCTTAAAAAATTCGTCCAAAATCTTGATGTCTCCAATCTCTTGTTTTGTACGTTTTTTCCACGTGTCTTGACATCCAATGTATCCCTGCAAAGTTTGGTGAAGATCTGAGAATGTAGTTATTGACCTTATCTGGAACCTCCCATCTGAAAATTTGAAAATTCCTAAAAAATCCGTCCAAAATCTTGATGACCACAATCTCTTGTTTTGTACGTTTTTTCCACGTGTCTTGACATTCAATGTATCCCTGCAAAGTTTGGTGAAGATCTGAGTATGTAGTTTTTGACCTTATATGGAACCTCCTTTCTGAAAATTTGAAAATTCTTAAAAAATTCGTCCAAAATCTTGAAGACCCCAATCTCTTGTTTTGTACGTTTTTTCCACGTGTCTTGACATCCAATGTATCCCTGCAAAGTTTGGTGAAGATCTGAGTATGTAGTTTTTGACCTTATATGGAACCTCCTTTCTGAAAATTTGAGAATTCTTAAAAAATTCGTCCAAAATCTTGATGTCTCCAATCTCTTGTTTTGTACGTTTTTTCCACGTGTCTTGACATCCAATGTATCCATGCAAAGTTTGGTGAAGATCTGAGTATGTCGTTTTTGACCTTATCTGGAACCTCCCATCCGAAAATTTGAAAATTCTTAAAAAATTCGTCGAAAATCTTGATGTCTCCAATCTCTTGTTTTGTACGTTTTTTCCACGTGTCTTGACATGCAAAGTATCCCTGCAACGTTTGGTGAAGATCTGAGTATGTAGTTTTTGACCTTATCTGGAACCTCCTATCTGAAAATTTGAAAATTCTTCAAAAATTCGTCGAAAATCTTGATGTCTCCAATCTCTTGCTTTGTACGTTTTTTCCACGTGTCTTGACATCCAATGTATCCCTGCAATGTTTGGTGGAGATCTGAGTATGTAGTTTTTGACCTTATCTGGAACCTCCTATCTGAAAATTTGAAAATTCTTCAAAAATTCGTCCAAAATCTTGATGTCTCCAATCTCTTGTTTTGTACGTTTTTTCCACGTGTCTCGACCTCCAATGTATCCCTGCAAAGTTAGTGAAGATCTGAGTATGTCGTTTTTGACCTTATCTGGAACATCCTTTCTGAAAATTTGAAAATTCTTAAAAAATTCGTCGAAAATCTTGATGTCTCCAATCTCTTGTTTTGTACGTTTTTTCCACGTTTCTTGACATCCAATGTATCCCTGCAAAGTTTGGTGAAGATCTGAGTATTTGTTTTTGACCTTATATGGAACCTCCTTTCTGAAAATTTGAAAATTCTCAAAAAATTCGTCCATAATCTTGATGTCTCCAATCTCTTGTTTTGTACGTTTTTTCCACGTGTCTTGACATCCAATGTATCCCTGCAAAGTTTGGTGAAGATCTGAGCATGTAGTTTTTGACCTTATATGGAACCTCCTATCTGAAAATTTGAAAATTCTTAAAAAATTCGTCCAAAATCTTGATGTCACCAATCCTATGTTTTGTATGTTTTTTCCACGTGTCTTGACATCCAATGTATCCATGCAAAGTTTGGTGAAGATCTGAGTATGTCGTTTTTGACCTTATCTGGAACCTCCCATCTGAAAATTTGAAAATTCTTAAAAAATTCGTCGAAAATCTTGATGTCTCCGATCTCTTGTTTTGTACGTTTTTTCCACGTGTCTTGACATGCAAAGTATTCCTGCAAAGTTTGGTGAAGATCTGAGTATGTAGTTTTTGACCTCATCTGGAACCTCCTATCTGAAAATTTGAAAATTCTTAAAAAATTCGTCCAAAATTTTGATGTCTCCAATCTCTTGTTTTGTACGTTTTTTCCACGTGTCTTGACATCCAATGTATCCCTGCAATGTTTGGTGAAGATCTGAGTATGTAGTTTTTGACCTTATCTGGAACCTCCCATCTGAAAATTTGAAAATTCCTAAAAAATCCGTCCAAAATCTTGATGACCCCAATCTCTTGTTTTGTACGTTTTTTCCACGTGTCTTGACATCCAATGTATCCCTGCAAAGTTTGGTGAAGATCTGAGTATGTAGTTTTTGACCTTATCTGGAACCTCCCATCTGAAAATTTGAAAATTCTTAAAAAATTCGTCCAAAATCTTGATGTCTCCAATCTCTTGTTTTGTACGTTTTTTCCACGTGTCTTGATATCCAATGTATCCCTGCAAAGTTTGGTGAAGATCTGAGTATGTCGTTTTTGACCTTATCTGGAACATCCTTTCTGAAAATTTGAAAATTGTTAAAAAATTCGTCCAAAATCTTGATGTCTCCAATCTCTTTTTTGTACGTTTTTTCCACGTGTCTTGACATCCAATGTATCCCTGCAAAGTTTGGTGAAGATCTGAGTATGTAGTTTTTGACCTTATCTGGAACCTCCCATCTGAAAATTTGAAAATTCTTAAAAAACTCGACCAAAATCTTGATGTCTCCAATCTTTTGTTTTGTACGTTTTTTCCACGTGTCTTGACACATAATGTATCCATGCAAAGTTTGGTGAAGATCTGAGTATGTAGTTTTTGACCTTATATGGAACCTCCTATCTGAAAATTTGAAAATTCTTAAAAAATTCGTCCAAAATCTTGATGTCTCCAATCTCTTGTTTTGTACGTTTTTTCCACGTGTCTTGACATCCAATGTATCCCTGCAAAGTTTGGTGAAGATCTGAGTATGTAGTTTTTGACCTTATCTGGAACCTCCCATCTGAAAATTTGAAAATTCCTAAAAAATCCGTGCAAAATCTTGATGACCCCAAGCTCTTGTTTTGTACGTTTTTTCCACGTGTCTTGACATCCAATGTATTCCTGCAATGTTTGGTGAAGATCTGAGTATGTAGTTTTTGACCTTATATGGAACCTCCTATCAGAAAATTTGAAAATTCTTAAAAAATTCGACCAAAATCTTGATGTTCCGAATCCTATGTTTTGTATGTTTTTTCCACGTGTCTTGACATCCAATGTATCCATGCAAAGTTTGGTGAAGATCTGAGTATGTAGTTTTTGACCTTATATTGAACCTCCCATCTGAAAATTTGAAAATTCTTAAAAAATTCGTCCAAAATCTTGATGACCCCAATCTCTTGTTTTGTACGTTTTTTCCACGTGTCTTGACATCCAAAGTATCCCTGCAAAGTTTGGTGAAGATCTGAGTATGTAGTTTTTGACCTTATATTGAACCTCCCATCTGAAAATTTGAAAATTCTTAAAAAATTCGTCCAAAATCTTGATGTCTCCAATCTCTTGTTTTGTACGTTTTTTCCACGTGTCTTGACATCCAATGTATCCATGCAAAGTTTGGTGAAGATCTGAGTATGTCGTTTTTGACCTTATCTGGAACCTCCTATCTGAAAATTTGAAAATTCTTAAAAAATTCGTCGAAAATCTTGATGTCTCCAATCTTTTGTTTTGTACGTTTTTTCCACGTGTCTTGACATGCAAAGTATCCCTGCAACGTTTGGTGAAGATCTGAGTATGTAGTTTTTGACCTTATCTGGAACCTCCTATCTGAAAATTTGAAAATTCTTCAAAAATTCGTCGAAAATCTTGATGTCTCCAATCTCTTGTTTTGTACGTTTTTTCCACGTGTCTTGACATCCAATGTATTCCTGCAATGTTTGGTGGAGATCTGAGTATGTAGTTTTAGACCTTATCTGGAACCTCCTATCTGAAAATTTGAAAATTCTTCAAAAATTCGTCCAAAATCTTGATGTCTCCAATCTCTTGTTTTGTACGTTTTTTCCACGTGTCTCGACCTCCAATGGATCCCTGCAAAGTTTGGTGAAGATCTGAGTATGTCGTTTTTGACCTTATCTGGAACATCCTTTCTGAAAATTTGAAAATTCTTAAAAAATTCGTCGAAAATCTTGATGTCTCCAATCTCTTGTTTTGTACGTTTTTTCCACGTGTCTTGACATCCAATGTATCCCTGCAAAGTTTGGTGAAGATCTGAGTATGTAGTTTTTGACCTTATATGGAACCTCCTATCTGAAAATTTGAAAATTCCTAAAAAATTCGTCCAAAATCTTGATGTCTCCAATCTCTTGTTTTGTACGTTTTTTCCACGTGTCTCGACCTCCAATGGATCCCTGCAAAGTTTGGTGAAGATCTGAGTATGTCGTTTTTGACCTTATCTGGAACCTCCCATCTGAAAATTTGAAAATTCTTAAAAAATTCGTCGAAAATCTTGATGTCTCCGATCTCTTGTTTTGTACGTTTTTTCCACGTGTCTTGACATGCAAAGTATTCCTGCAAAGTTTGGTGAAGATCTGAGTATGTAGTTTTTGACCTCATCTGGAACCTCCTATCTGAAAATTTGAAAATTCTTAAAAAATTCGTCCAAAATCTTGATGTCTCCAATCTCTTGTTTTGTACGTTTTTTCCACGTGTCTTGACATCCAATGTATCCCTGCAATGTTTGGTGAAGATCTGAGTATGTAGTTTTTGACCTTATCTGGAACCTCCCATCTGAAAATTTGAAAATTCCTAAAAAATTCGTCCAAAATCTTGATGTCTCCAATCTCTTGTTTTGTACGTTTTTTCCACGTGTCTCGACCTCCAATGGATCCCTGCAAAGTTTGGTGAAGATCTGAGTATGTCGTTTTTGACCTTATCTGGAACCTCCCATCTGAAAATTTGAAAATTCTTAAAAAATTCGTCGAAAATCTTGATGTCTCCGATCTCTTGTTTTGTACGTTTTTTCCACGTGTCTTGACATGCAAAGTATTCCTGCAAAGTTTGGTGAAGATCTGAGTATGTAGTTTTTGACCTCATCTGGAACCTCCTATCTGAAAATTTGAAAATTCTTAAAAAATTCGTCCAAAATCTTGATGTCTCCAATCTCTTGTTTTGTACGTTTTTTCCACGTGTCTTGACATCCAATGTATCCCTGCAATGTTTGGTGAAGATCTGAGTATGTAGTTTTTGACCTTATCTGGAACCTCCCATCTGAAAATTTGAAAATTCCTAAAAAAACCGTCCAAAATCTTGATGACCCCAATCTCTTGTTTTGTACTTTTTTTCCACGTGTCTCGACCTCCAATGTATCCCTGCAAAGTTTGGTGAAGATCTGAGTATGTAGTTTTTGACCTTATATGGAACCTCCTATCTGAAAATTTGAAAATTCTTAAAAAATTCGTCCAAAATCTTGATGTCACCAATCCTATGTTTTGTATGTTTTTTCCACGTGTCTTGACATCCAATGGATCCCTGCAAAGTTTGGTGAAGATCTGAGTATGTCGTTTTTGACCTTATCTGGAACCTCCCATCTGAAAATTTGAAAATTCTTAAAAAATTCGTCGAAAATCTTGATGTCTCCGATCTCTTGTTTTGTACGTTTTTTCCACGTGTCTTGACATGCAAAGTATTCCTGCAAAGTTTGGTGAAGATCTGAGTATGTAGTTTTTGACCTCATCTGGAACCTCCTATCTGAAAATTTGAAAATTCTTAAAAAATTCGTCCAAAATCTTGATGTCTCCAATCTCTTGTTTTGTACGTTTTTCCCACGAGTCTTGACATCCAATGTATCCCTGCAATGTTTGGTGAAGATCTGAGTATGTAGTTTTTGACCTTATCTGGAACCTCCCATCTGAAAATTTGAAAATTCCTAAAAATTCCGTCCAAAATCTTGATGACCCCAATCTCTTGTTTTGTACTTTTTTTCCACGTGTCTCGACCTCCAATGTATCCCTGCAAAGTTTGGTGAAGATCTGAGTATGTAGTTTTTGACCTTATATGGAACCTCCTATCTGAAAATTTGAAAATTCTTAAAAAATTCGTCCAAAATCTTGATGTCACCAATCCTATGTTTTGTATGTTTTTTCCACGTGTCTTGACATCCAATGTATCCATGCAAAGTTTGGTGAAGATCTGAGTATGTCGTTTTTGACCTTATCTGGAACCTCCCATCTGAAAATTTGAAAATTCTTAAAAAATTCGTCGAAAATCTTGATGTCTCCGATCTCTTGTTTTGTACGTTTTTTCCACGTGTCTTGACATGCAAAGTATTCCTGCAAAGTTTGGTGAAGATCTGAGTATGTAGTTTTTGACCTCATCTGGAACCTCCTATCTGAAAATTTGAAAATTCTTAAAAAATTCGTCCAAAATTTTGATGTCTCCAATCTCTTGTTTTGTACGTTTTTTCCACGTGTCTTGACATCCAATGTATCCCTGCAATGTTTGGTGAAGATCTGAGTATGTAGTTTTTGACCTTATCTGGAACCTCCCATCTGAAAATTTGAAAATTCCTAAAAAATCCGTCCAAAATCTTGATGACCCCAATCTCTTGTTTTGTACGTTTTTTCCACGTGTCTTGACATCCAATGTATCCCTGCAAAGTTTGGTGAAGATCTGAGTATGTAGTTTTTGACCTTATCTGGAACCTCCTATCTGAAAATTTGAAAATTCTTAAAAAATTCGTCCAAAATCTTGATGTCTCCAATCTCTTGTTTTGTACGTTTTTTCCACGTGTCTTGACATCCAAAGTATCCCTGCAAAGTTTGGTGAAGATCTGAGTATGTAGTTTTTGACCTTATATGGAACCTCCTTTCTGAAAATTTGAGAATTCTTAAAAAATTCGTCCAAAATCTTGATGTCTCCAATCTCTTGTTTTGTACGTTTTTTCCACGTGTCTTGACATCCAATGTATCCATGCAAAGTTTGGTGAAGATCTGAGTATGTCGTTTTTGACCTTATCTGGAACCTCCCATCTGAAAATTTGAAAATTCTTAAAAAATCCGTGCAAAATCTTGATGACCCCAATCTCTTGTTTTGTACGTTTTTTCCACGTGTCTTGACATCCAATGTATCCATGCAAAGTTTGGTGAAGATCTGAGTATGTCGTTTTTGACCTTATCTGGAACCTCCCATCTGAAAATTTGAAAATTCTTAAAAAATTCGTCCAAAATCTTGATGTCTCCAATCTCTTGTTTTGTACGTTTTTTCCACGTGTCTTTGACATGCAAAGTATCCCTGCAACGTTTGGTGAAGATCTGAGTATGTAGTTTTTGACCTTATCTGGAACCTCCTATCTGAAAATTTGAAAATTCTTCAAAAATTCGTCGAAAATCTTGATGTCTCCAATCTCTTGTTTTGTACGTTTTTTCCACGTGTCTTGACATCCAATGTATCCCTGCAATGTTTGGTGGAGATCTGAGTATGTAGTTTTTGACCTTATCTGGGACCTCCTATCAGAAAATTTGAAAATTCTTCAAAAATTCGTCCAAAATCTTGATGTCTCCAATCTCTTGTTTTGTACGTTTTTTCCACGTGTCTCGACCTCCAATGTATCCCTGCAAAGTTTGGTGAAGATCTGAGTATGTCGTTTTTGACCTTATCTGGAACATCCTTTCTGAAAATTTGAAAATTCTTAAAAAATTCGTCGAAAATCTTGATGTCTCCAATCTCTTGTTTTGTACGTTTTTTCCACGTGTCTTGACATCCAATGTATCCCTGCAAAGTTTGGTGAAGATCTGAGTATGTAGTTTTTGACCTTATATGGAACCTCCTATCTGAAAATTTGAAAATTCTTAAAAAATTCGACCAAAATCTTGATGTTCCGAATCCTATGTTTTGTATGTTTTTTCCACGTGTCTTGACATCCAAAGTATCCCTGCAAAGTTTGGTGAATATCTGAGTATGTAGTTTTTGACCTTATATGGAACCTCCTTTCTGAAAATTTGAGAATTCTTAAAAAATTCGTCCAAAATCTTGATGTCTCCAATCTCTTGTTTTGTACGTTTTTTCCACGTGTCTTGACATCCAATGTATCCATGCAAAGTTTGGTGAAGATCTGAGTATGTCGTTTTTGACCTTATCTGGAACCTCCCATCTGAAAATTTGAAAATTCTTAAAAGATCCGTGCAAAATCTTGATGACCCCAATCTCTTGTTTTGTACGTTTTTTCCACGTGTCTTGACATCCAATGTATCCATGCAAAGTTTGGTGAAGATCTGAGTATGTCGTTTTTGACCTTATCTGGAACCTCCCATCTGAAAATTTGAAAATTCTTAAAAAATTCGTCCAAAATCTTGATGACCCCAATCTCTTGTTTTGTACGTTTTTTCCACGTGTCTTGACATCCAAAGTATCCCTGCAAAGTTTGGTGAAGATCTGAGTATGTAGTTTTTGACCTTATATGGAACCTCCTTTCTGAAAATTTGAGAATTCTTAAAAAATTCGTCCAAAATCTTGATGTCTCCAATCTCTTGTTTTGTACGTTTTTTCCACGTGTCTTGACATCCAATGTATCCCTGCAAAGTTTGGTGAAGATCTGAGTATGTAGTTTTTGACCTTATATTGAACCTCCCATCTGAAAATTTGAAAATTCTTAAAAAATTCGTCCAAAATCTTGATGACCCCAATCTCTTGTTTTGTACGTTTTTTCCACGTGTCTTGACATCCAAAGTATCCCTGCAAAGTTTGGTGAAGATCTGAGTATGTAGTTTTTGACCTTATATGGAACCTCCTTTCTGAAAATTTGAGAATTCTTAAAAAATTCGTCCAAAATCTTGATGTCTCCAATCTCTTGTTTTGTACGTTTTTTCCACGTGTCTTGACATCCAATGTATCCATGCAAAGTTTGGTGAAGATCTGAGTATGTCGTTTTTGACCTTATCTGGAACCTCCCATCTGAAAATTTGAAAATTCTTAAAAAATCCGTGCAAAATCTTGATGACCCCAATCTCTTGTTTTGTACGTTTTTTCCACGTGTCTTGACATCCAATGTATCCATGCAAAGTTTGGTGAAGATCTGAGTATGTCGTTTTTGACCTTATCTGGAACCTCCCATCTGAAAATTTGAAAATTCTTAAAAAATTCGTCGAAAATCTTGATGTCTCCAATCTCTTGTTTTGTACGTTTTTTCCACGTGTCTTGACATGCAAAGTATCCCTGCAACGTTTGGTGAAGATCTGAGTATGTAGTTTTTGACCTTATATGGAACCTCCTATCTGAAAATTTGAAAATTCTTAAAAAATTCGTCCAAAATCTTGATGTCTCCAATCTCTTGTTTTGTACGTTTTTTCCACGTGTCTTGACATCCAATGTATCCCTGCAATGTTTGGTGAAGATCTGAGTATGTAGTTTTTGACCTTATATGGAGCCTCCTATCTGAAAATTTGAAAATTCTTAAAAAATTCGTCCAAAATCTTGATGTCTCCAATCTCTTGTTTTGTACGTTCTTTCCACGTGTCTTGACATCCAATGTATCCCTGCAATGTTTGGTGAAGATCTGAGTATGTAGTTTTTGACCTTATATGGAACCTCCTATCTGAAAATTTGAAAATTCTTAAAAGAATTTAACAAAATCTTGATGTCCCCAATCCTATGTTTTGTATGTTTTTTCCACGTGTCTTGACGTACAATGTATCCCTGCAAAGTTTGGTGAAGATCTGAGTATGTAGTTTTTGACCTTATATGGAACCTCCTATCTGAAAATTTGAAAATTCTTAAAAAATTCGTCCAAAATCTTGATGTCTCCAATCTCTTGTTTTGTACGTTTTTTCCACGTGTCTCGACCTCCAATGGATCCCTGCAAAGTTTGGTGAAGATCTGAGTATGTCGTTTTTGACCTTATCTGGAACCTCCCATCTGAAAATTTGAAAATTCCTAAAAAATCCGTCCAAAATCTTGTTGACCCGAATCTCTTGTTTTGTACGTTTTTTCCACGTGTCTTGACATCCAATGTATCCCTGCAAAGTTTGGTGAAGATCTGAGTATGTAGTTTTTGACCTTATCTGGAACCGCATTTCTGAAAATTTGAAAATTTTTAAAAAAATCGTCCAAAATCTTGATGTCTCCAATCTCTTGTTTTGTACGTTTTTTCCACGTGTCTTGACATCCAATGTATCCCTGCAAAGTTTGGTGAAGATCTGAGTATGTAGTTTTTGACCTTATATGGAACCTCCTATCTGAAAATTTGAAAATTCTTAAAAAATTCGTCCAAAATCTTGATGTCTCCAATCTCTTGTTTTGTACGTTTTTTCCACGTGTCTCGACCTCCAATGGATCCCTGCAAAGTTTGGTGAAGATCTGAGTATGTCGTTTTTGACCTTATCTGGAACCTCCCATCTGAAAATTTGAAAATTCTTAAAAAATTCGTCGAAAATCTTGATGTCTCCGATCTCTTGTTTTGTACGTTTTTTCCACGTGTCTTGACATGCAAAGTATTCCTGCAAAGTTTGGTGAAGATCTGAGTATGTAGTTTTTGAACTCATCTGGAACCTCCTATCTGAAAATTTGAAAATTCTTAAAAAATTCGTCCAAAATCTTGATGTCTCCAATCTCTTGTTTTGTACGTTTTTTCCACGTGTCTTGACATCCAATGTATCCCTGCAAAGTTTGGTGAAGATCTGAGTATGTAGTTTTTGACCTTATCTGGAACCTCCTATCTGAAAATTTGAAAATTCTTAAAAAATTCGTCCAAAATCTTGATGTCTCCAATCTCTTGTTTTGTACGTTTTTTCCACGTGTCTTGATATCCAATGTATCCCTGCAAAGTTTGGTGAAGATCTGAGTATGTCGTTTTTGACCTTATCTGGAACATCCTTTCTGAAAATTTGAAAATTGTTAAAAAATTCGTCCAAAATCTTGATGTCTCCAATCTCTTTTTTGTACGTTTTTTCCACGTGTCTTGACATCCAATGTATCCCTGCAAAGTTTGGTGAAAATCTGAGTATGTAGTTTTTGACCTTATCTGGAACCTCCCATCTGAAAATTTGAAAATTCTTAAAAAATTCGACCAAAATCTTGATGTCTCCAATCTTTTGTTTTGTACGTTTTTTCCACGTGTCTTGACACATAATGTATCCATGCAAAGTTTGGTGAAGATCTGAGTATGTAGTTTTTGACCTTATATGGAACCTCCTATCTGAAAATTTGAAAATTCTTAAAAAATTCGTCCAAAATCTTGATGTCTCCAATCTCTTGTTTTGTACGTTTTTTCCACGTGTCTTGACATCCAATGTATCCCTGCAAAGTTTGGTGAAGATCTGAGTATGTAGTTTTTGACCTTATCTGGAACCTCCCATCTGAAAATTTGAAAATTCCTAAAAAATCCGTGCAAAATCTTGATGACCCCAATCTCTTGTTTTGTACGTTTTTTCCACGTGTCTTGACATCCAATGTATTCCTGCAATGTTTGGTGAAGATCTGAGTATGTAGTTTTTGACCTTATATGGAACCTCCTATCTGAAAATTTGAAAATTCTTAAAAAATTCGACCAAAATCTTGATGTTCCGAATCCTATGTTTTGTATGTTTTTTCCACGTGTCTTGACATCCAATGTATCCATGCAAAGTTTGGTGAAGATCTGAGTATGTAGTTTTTGACCTTATATTGAACCTCCCATCTGAAAATTTGAAAATTCTTAAAAAATTCGTCCAAAATCTTGATGACCCCAATCTCTTGTTTTGTACGTTTTTTCCACGTGTCTTGACATCCAAAGTATCCCTGCAAAGTTTGGTGAAGATCTGAGTATGTAGTTTTTGACCTTATATGGAACCTCCTTTCTGAAAATTTGAGAATTCTTAAAAAATTCGTCCAAAATCTTGATGTCTCCAATCTCTTGTTTTGTACGTTTTTTCCACGTGTCTTGACATCCAATGTATCCATGCAAAGTTTGGTGAAGATCTGAGTATGTCGTTTTTGACCTTATCTGGAACCTCCCATCTGAAAATTTGAAAATTCTTAAAAAATTCGTCGAAAATCTTGATGTCTCCAATCTTTTGTTTTGTACGTTTTTTCCACGTGTCTTGACATGCAAAGTATCCCTGCAACGTTTGGTGAAGATCTGAGTATGTAGTTTTTGACCTTATCTGGAACCTCCTATCTGAAAATTTGAAAATTCTTAAAAAATTCGTCGAAAATCTTGATGTCTCCAATCTCTTGTTTTGTACGTTTTTTCCACGTGTCTTGATATCCAATGTATCCCTGCAAAGTTTGGTGAAGATCTGAGTATGTCGTTTTTGACCTTATCTGGAACATCCTTTCTGAAAATTTGAAAATTGTTAAAAAATTCGTCCAAAATCTTGATGTCTCCAATCTCTTTTTTGTACGTTTTTTCCACGTGTCTTGACATCCAATGTATCCCTGCAAAGTTTGGTGAAGATCTGAGTATGTAGTTTTTGACCTTATATGGAACCTCCTATCTGAAAATTTGAAAATTCTTAAAAAATTCGTCCAAAATCTTGATGTCTCCAATCTCTTGTTTTGTACGTTTTTTCCACGTGTCTTGATATCCAATGTATCCCTGCAAAGTTTGGTGAAGATCTGAGTATGTAGTTTTTGACCTTATATGGAACCTCCTATCTGAAAATTTGAAAATTCTTAAAAAATTCGTCCAAAATTTTGATGTCTCCAATCTCTTGTTTTGTACGTTTTTTCCACGTGTCTTGACATCCAATGTATCCCTGCAAAGTTTGGTGAAGATCTGAGTATGTAGTTTTTGACCTTATATGGAACCTCCTTTCTGAAAATTTGAAAATTCTCAAAAAATTCGTCCATAATCTTGATGTCTCCAATCTCTTGTTTTGTACGTTTTTTCCACGTGTCTTGACATCCAATGTATCCCTGCAAAGTTTGGTGAAGATCTGAGTATGTAGTTTTTGACCTTATCTGGAACATCCTTTCTGAAAATTTGAAAATTGTTAAAAAATTCGTCCAAAATCTTGATGTCTCCAATCTCTTTTTTGTACGTTGATTCCACGTGTCTTGACATCCAATGTATCCCTGCAAAGTTTGGTGAAGATCTGAGTATGTAGTTTTTGACCTTATCTGGAACCTCCCATCTGAAAATTTGAAAATTCTTAAAAAATTCGACCAAAATCTTGATGTCTCCAATCTTTTGTTTTGTACGTTTTTTCCACGTGTCTTGACACATAATGTATCCATGCAAAGTTTGGTGAAGATCTGAGTATGTAGTTTTTGACCTTATATGGAACCTCCTATCTGAAAATTTGAAAATTCTTAAAAAATTCGTCCAAAATCTTGATGTCTCCAATCTCTGGTTTTGTACGTTTTTTCCACGTGTCTTGACATCCAATGTATCCCTGCAAAGTTTGGTGAAGATCTGAGTATGTAGTTTTTGACCTTATCTGGAACCTCCCATCTGAAAATTTGAAAATTCCTAAAAAATCCGTGCAAAATCTTGATGACCCCAATCTCTTGTTTTGTACGTTTTTTCCACGTGTCTTGACATCCAATGTATTCCTGCAATGTTTGGTGAAGATCTGAGTATGTAGTTTTTGACCTTATATGGAACCTCCTATCTGAAAATTTGAAAATTCTTAAAAAATTCGACCAAAATCTTGATGTTCCGAATCCTATGTTTTGTATGTTTTTTCCACGTGTCTTGACATCCAATGTATCCATGCAAAGTTTGGTGAAGATCTGAGTATGTAGTTTTTGACCTTATATTGAACCTCCCATCTGAAAATTTGAAAATTCTTAAAAAATTCGTCCAAAATCTTGATGACCCCAATCTCTTGTTTTGTACGTTTTTTCCACGTGTCTTGACATCCAAAGTATCCCTGCAAAGTTTGGTGAAGATCTGAGTATGTAGTTTTTGACCTTATCTGGAACCTCCCATCTGAAAATTTGAAAATTCCTAAAAAATCCGTGCAAAATCTTGATGACCCCAATCTCTTGTTTTGTACGTTTTTTCCACGTGTCTTGACATCCAATGTATCCATGCAAAGTTTGGTGAAGATCTGAGTATGTCGTTTTTGACCTTATCTGGAACATCCTTTCTGAAAATTTGAAAATTCTTAAAAAATTCGTCGAAAATCTTGATGTCTCCAATCTCTTGTTTTGTACGTTTTTTCCACGTGTCTTGACATCCAATGTATCCCTGCAAAGTTTGGTGAAGATCTGAGTATGTCGTTTTTGACCTTATCTGGAACATCCTTTCTGAAAATTTGAAAATTCTTAAAAAATTCGTCGAAAATCTTGATGTCTCCAATCTCTTGTTTTGTACGTTTTTTCCACGTGTCTTGACATCCAATGTATCCCTGCAAAGTTTGGTGAAGATCTGAGTATGTAGTTTTTGACCTTATATGGAACCTCCTTTCTGAAAATTTGAAAATTCTCAAAAAATTCGTCCATCATCTTGATGTCTCCAATCTCTTGTTTTGTACGTTTTTTCCACGTGTCTTGACATCCAATGTATCCCTGCAAAGTTTGGTGAAGATCTGAGTATGTAGTTTTTGACCTTATCTGGAACATCCTTTCTGAAAATTTGAAAATTGTTAAAAAATTCGTCCAAAATCTTGATGACCCCAATCTCTTTTTTGTACGTTTTTCCACGTGTCTTGACATCCAATGTATTCCTGCAATGTTTGGTGAAGATCTGAGTATGTAGTTTTTGACCTTATATGGAACCTCCTATCTGAAAATTTGAAAATTCTTAAAAAATTCGACCAAAATCTTGATGTTCCGAATCCTATGTTTTGTATGTTTTTTCCACGTGTCTTGACATCCAATGTATCCATGCAAAGTTTGGTGAAGATCTGAGTATGTAGTTTTTGACCTTATATTGAACCTCCCATCTGAAAATTTGAAAATTCTTAAAAAATTCGTCCAAAATCTTGATGACCCCAATCTCTTGTTTTGTACGTTTTTTCCACGTGTCTTGACATCCAAAGTATCCCTGCAAAGTTTGGTGAAGATCTGAGTATGTAGTTTTTGACCTTATCTGGAACCTCCCATCTGAAAATTTGAAAATTCCTAAAAAATCCGTGCAAAATCTTGATGACCCCAATCTCTTGTTTTGTACGTTTTTTCCACGTGTCTTGACATCCAATGTATCCATGCAAAGTTTGGTGAAGATCTGAGTATGTCGTTTTTGACCTTATCTGGAACATCCTTTCTGAAAATTTGAAAATTCTTAAAAAATTCGTCGAAAATCTTGATGTCTCCAATCTCTTGTTTTGTACGTTTTTTCCACGTGTCTTGACATCCAATGTATCCCTGCAAAGTTTGGTGAAGATCTGAGTATGTAGTTTTTGACCTTATCTGGAACCTCCTATCTGAAAATTTGAAAATTCTTAAAAAATTCGTCCAAAATCTTGATGTCTCCAATCTCTTGTTTTGTACGTTTTTTCCACGTGTCTTGATATCCAATGTATCCCTGCAAAGTTTGGTGAAGATCTGAGTATGTAGTTTTTGACCTTATATGGAACCTCCTATCTGAAAATTTGAAAATTCTTAAAAAATTCGTCCAAAATCTTGATGTCTCCAATCTCTTGTTTTGTACGTTTTTTCCACGTGTCTTGACATCCAATTTATCCCTGCAAAGTTTGGTGAAGATCTGAGTATGTAGTTTTTGACCTTATATTGAACCTCCCATCTGAAAATTTGAAAATTCTTAAAAAATTCGTCCAAAATCTTGATGTCTCCAATCTCTTGTTTTGTACGTTTTTTCCACGTGTCTTGATATCCAATGTATCCCTGCAAAGTTTGGTGAAGATCTGAGTATGTAGTTTTTGACCTTATATGGAACCTCCTATCTGAAAATTTGAAAATTCTTAAAAAATTCGTCCAAAATTTTGATGTCTCCAATCTCTTGTTTTGTACGTTTTTTCCACGTGTCTTGACATCCAATGTATCCCTGCAATGTTTGGTGAAGATCTGAGTATGTAGTTTTTGACCTTATCTGGAACCTCCCATCTGAAAATTTGAAAATTCCTAAAAAATCCGTCCAAAATCTTGATGTCTCCAATCTCTTGTTTTGTACGTTTTTTCCACGTGTCTCGACCTCCAATGTATCCCTGCAAAGTTTGGTGAAGATCTGAGTATGTCGTTTTTGACCTTATCTGGAACATCCTTTCTGAAAATTTGAAAATTCTTAAAAAATTCGTCGAAAATCTTGATGTCTCCAATCTCTTGTTTTGTACGTTTTTTCCACGTGTCTTGACATCCAATGTATCCCTGCAAAGTTTGGTGAAGATCTGAGTATGTAGTTTTTGACCTTATATGGAACCTCCTTTCTGAAAATTTGAAAATTCTGAAAAAATTCGTCCATAATCTTGATGTCTCCAATCTCTTGTTTTGTACGTTTTTTCCACGTGTCTTGACATCCAATGTATCCCTGCAAAGTTTGGTGAAGATCTGAGTATGTAGTTTTTGACCTTATCTGGAACATCCTTTCTGAAAATTTGAAAATTGTTAAAAAATTCGTCCAAAATCTTGATGTCTCCAATCTCTTTTTTGTACGTTTTTTCCACGTGTCTTGACATCCAATGTATCCCTGCAAAGTTTGGTGAAGATCTGAGTATGTAGTTTTTGACCTTATCTGGAACCTCCCATCTGAAAATTTGAAAATTCTTAAAAAATTCGACCAAAATCTTGATGTCTCCAATCTTTTGTTTTGTACGTTTTTTCCACGTGTCTTGACACATAATGTATCCATGCAAAGTTTGGTGAAGATCTGAGTATGTAGTTTTTGACCTTATATGGAACCTCCTATCTGAAAATTTGAAAATTCTTAAAAAATTCGTCCAAAATCTTGATGTCTCCAATCTCTTGTTTTGTACGTTTTTTCCACGTGTCTTGACATCCAATGTATCCCTGCAAAGTTTGGTGAAGATCTGAGTATGTAGTTTTTGACCTTATCTGGAACCTCCCATCTGAAAATTTGAAAATTCCTAAAAAATCCGTGCAAAATCTTGATGACCCCAATCTCTTGTTTTGTACGTTTTTTCCACGTGTCTTGACATCCAATGTATTCCTGCAATGTTTGGTGAAGATCTGAGTATGTAGTTTTTGACCTTATATGGAACCTCCTATCTGAAAATTTGAAAATTCTTAAAAAATTCGACCAAAATCTTGATGTTCCGAATCCTATGTTTTGTATGTTTTTTCCACGTGTCTTGACATCCAATGTATCCATGCAAAGTTTGGTGAAGATCTGAGTATGTAGTTTTTGACCTTATATTGAACCTCCCATCTGAAAATTTGAAAATTCTTAAAAAATTCGTCCAAAATCTTGATGACCCCAATCTCTTGTTTTGTACGTTTTTTCCACGTGTCTTGACATCCAAAGTATCCCTGCAAAGTTTGGTGAAGATCTGAGTATGTAGTTTTTGACATTATCTGGAACCTCCCATCTGAAAATTTGAAAATTCCTAAAAAATCCGTGCAAAATCTTGATGACCCCAATCTCTTGTTTTGTACGTTTTTTCCACGTGTCTTGACATCCAATGTATCCATGCAAAGTTTGGTGAAGATCTGAGTATGTCGTTTTTGACCTTATCTGGAACATCCTTTCTGAAAATTTGAAAATTCTTAAAAAATTCGTCGAAAATCTTGATGTCTCCAATCTCTTGTTTTGTACGTTTTTTCCACGTGTCTTGACATCCAATGTATCCCTGCAAAGTTTGGTGAAGATCTGAGTATGTCGTTTTTGACCTTATCTGGAACCTCCTTTCTGAAAATTTGAAAATTCTCAAAAAATTCGTCCATAATCTTGATGTCTCCAATCTCTTGTTTTGTACGTTTTTTCCACGTGTCTTGACATCCAATGTATCCCTGCAAAGTTTGGTGAAGATCTGAGTATGTAGTTTTTGACCTTATCTGGAACATCCTTTCTGAAAATTTGAAAATTGTTAAAAAATTCGTCCAAAATCTTGATGTCTCCAATCTCTTTTTTGTACGTTTTTTCCACGTGTCTTGACATCCAATGTATCCCTGCAAAGTTTGGTGAAGATCTGAGTATGTAATTTTTGACCTTATCTGGAACCTCCTATCTGAAAATTTGAAAATTCTTAAAAAATTCGTCCAAAATCTTGATGTCTCCAATCTCTTGTTTTGTACGTTTTTTCCACGTGTCTTGATATCCAATGTATCCCTGCAAAGTTTGGTGAAGATCTGAGTATGTAGTTTTTGACCTTATATGGAACATCCTATCTGAAAATTTGAAAATTCTTAAAAAATTCGTCCAAAATCTTGATGTTTCCAATCTCTTGTTTTGTACGTTTTTTCCACGTGTCTTGACATCCAATGTATCCCTGCAAAGTTTGGTGAAGATCTGAGTATGTAGTTTTTGACCTTATATTGAACCTCCCATCTGAAAATTTGAAAATTCTTAAAAAATTCGTCCAAAATCTTGATGTCTCCAATCTCTTGTTTTGTACGTTTTTTCCACGTGTCTTGATATCCAATGTATCCCTGCAAAGTTTGGTGAAGATCTGAGTATGTAGTTTTTGACCTTATATGGAACCTCCTATCTGAAAATTTGAAAATTCTTAAAAAATTCGTCCAAAATTTTGATGTCTCCAATCTCTTGTTTTGTACGTTTTTTCCACGTGTCTTGACATCCAATGTATCCCTGCAATGTTTGGTGAAGATCTGAGTATGTAGTTTTTGACCTTATCTGGAACCTCCCATCTGAAAATTTGAAAATTCCTAAAAAATCCGTCCAAAATCTTGATGTGTCCAATCTCTTGTTTTGTACGTTTTTTCCACGTGTCTCGACCTCCAATGTATCCCTGCAAAGTTTGGTGAAGATCTGAGTATGTCGTTTTTGACCTTATCTGGAACATCCTTTCTGAAAATTTGAAAATTCTTAAAAAATTCGTCGAAAATCTTGATGTCTCCAATCTCTTGTTTTGTACGTTTTTTCCACGTGTCTTGACATCCAATGTATCCCTGCAAAGTTTGGTGAAGATCTGAGTATGTAGTTTTTGACCTTATATGGAACCTCCTTTCTGAAAATTTGAAAATTCTCAAAAAATTCGTCCATAATCTTGATGTCTCCAATCTCTTGTTTTGTACGTTTTTTCCACGTGTCTTGACATCCAATGTATCCCTGCAAAGTTTGGTGAAGATCTGAGTATGTAGTTTTTGACCTTATCTGGAACCTCCCATCTGAAAATTTGAAAATTCTTAAAAAATTCGACCAAAATCTTGATGTCTCCAATCTTTTGTTTTGTACGTTTTTTCCACGTGTCTTGACACATAATGTATCCATGCAAAGTTTGGTGAAGATCTGAGTATGTAGTTTTTGACCTTATATGGAACCTCCTATCTGAAAATTTGAAAATTCTTAAAAAATTCGACCAAAATCTTGATGTTCCGAATCCTATGTTTTGTATGTTTTTTCCACGTGTCTTGACATCCAATGTATCCATGCAAAGTTTGGTGAAGATCTGAGTATGTAGCTTTTGACCTTATATTGAACCTCCCATCTGAAAATTTGAAAATTCTTAAAAAATTCGTCCAAAATCTTGATGACCCCAATCTCTTGTTTTGTACGTTTTTTCCACGTGTCTTGACATCCAAAGTATCCCTGCAAAGTTTGGTGAAGATCTGAGTATGTAGTTTTTGACCTTATATTGAACCTCCCATCTGAAAATTTGAAAATTCTTAAAAAATTCGTCCAAAATCTTGATGTCTCCAATCTCTTGTTTTGTACGTTTTTTCCACGTGTCTTGACATCCAATGTATCCATGCAATGTTTGGTGAAGATCTGAGTATGTCGTTTTTGACCTTATCTGGAACCTCCCATCTGAAAATTTGAAAATTCTTAAAAAATTCGTCGAAAATCTTGATGTCTCCAATCTTTTGTTTTGTACGTTTTTTCCACTTGTCTTGACATGCAAGGTATCCCTGCAACGTTTGGTGAAGATCTGAGTATGTAGTTTTTGACCTTATCTGGAACCTCCTATCTGAAAATTTGAAAATTCTTCAAAAATTCGTCGAAAACCTTGATGTCTCCAATCTCTTGTTTTGTACGTTTTTTCCACGTGTCTTGACATCCAATGTATTCCTGCAATGTTTGGTGGAGATCTGAGTATGTAGTTTTAGACCTTATCTGGAACCTCCTATCTGAAAATTTGAAAATTCTTCAAAAATTCGTCCAAAATCTTGATGTCTCCAATCTCTTGTTTTGTACGTTTTTTCCACGTGTCTCGACCTCCAATGGATCCCTGCAAAGTTTGGTGAAGATCTGAGTATGTCGTTTTTGACCTTATCTGGAACATCCTTTCTGAAAATTTGAAAATTCTTAAAAAATTCGTCGAAAATCTTGATGTCTCCAATCTCTTGTTTTGTACGTTTTTCCACGTGTCTTGACATCCAATGTATCCCTGCAAAGTTTGGTGAAGATCTGAGTATGTAGTTTTTGACCTTATATGGAACCTCCTATCTGAAAATTTGAAAATTCTTAAAAAATTCGTCCAAAATCTTGATGTCTCCAATCTCTTGTTTTGTACGTTTTTTCCACGTGTCTCGACCTCCAATGGATACCTGCAAAGTTTGGTGAAGATCTGAGTATGTCGCTTTTGACCTTATCTGGAACCTCCCATCTGAAAATTTGAAAATTCTTAAAAAATTCGTCGAAAATCTTGATGTCTCCGATCTCTTGTTTTGTACGTTTTTTCCACGTGCCTTGACATGCAAAGTATTCCTGCAAAGTTTGGTGAAGATCTGAGTATGTAGTTTTTGACCTCATCTGGAACCTCCTATCTGAAAATTTGAAAATTCTTAAAAAATTCGTCCAAAATCTTGATGTCTCCAATCTCTTGTTTTGTACGTTTTTTCCACGTGTCTTGACATCCAATGTATCCCTGCAATGTTTGGTGAAGATCTGAGTATGTAGTTTTTGACCTTATCTGGAACCTCCCATCTGAAAATTTGAAAATTCCTAAAAATCCGTCCAAAATCTTGATGACCCCAATCTCTTGTTTTGTACTTTTTTTCCACGTGTCTCGACCTCCAATGTATCCCTGCAAAGTTTGGTGAAGATCTGAGTATGTAGTTTTTGACCTTATATGGAACCTCCTATCTGAAAATTTGAAAATTCTTAAAAAATTCGTCCAAAATCTTGATGTCACCAATCCTATGTTTTGTATGTTTTTTCCACGTGTCTTGACATCCAATGTATCCATGCAAAGTTTGGTGAAGATCTGAGTATGTCGTTTTTGACCTTATCTGGAACCTCCCATCTGAAAATTTGAAAATTCTTAAAAAATTCGTCGAAAATCTTGATGTCTCCGATCTCTTGTTTTGTACGTTTTTTCCACGTGTCTTGACATGCAAAGTATTCCTGCAAAGTTTGGTGAAGATCTGAGTATGTAGTTTTTGACCTCATCTGGAACCTCCTATCTGAAAATTTGAAAATTCTTAAAAAATTCGTCCAAAATTTTGATGTCTCCAATCTCTTGTTTTGTACGTTTTTTCCACGTGTCTTGACATGCAAAGTATCCCTGCAACGTTTGGTGAAGATCTGAGTATGTAGTTTTTGACCTTATCTGGAACCTCCTATCTGAAAATTTGAAAATTCTTCAAAAATTCGTCGAAAATCTTGATGTCTCCAATCTCTTGCTTTGTACGTTTTTTCCACGTGTCTTGACATCCAATGTATCCCTGCAATGTTTGGTGGAGATCTGAGTATGTAGTTTTTGACCTTATCTGGAACCTCCTATCTGAAAATTTGAAAATTCTTAAAAAATTCGTCCAAAATCTTGATGTCTCCAATCTCTTGTTTTGTACGTTTTTTCCACGTGTCTTGATATCCAATGTATCCCTGCAAAGTTTGGTGAAGATCTGAGTATGTCGTTTTTGACCTTATCTGGAACATCCTTTCTGAAAATTTGAAAATTGTTAAAAAATTCGTCCAAAATCTTGATGTCTCCAATCTCTTTTTTGTACGTTTTTTCCACGTGTCTTGACATCCAATGGATCCCTGCAAAGTTTGGTGAAGATCTGAGTATGTAGTTTTTGACCTTATCTGGAACCTCCCATCTGAAAATTTGAAAATTCTTAAAAAATTCGACCAAAATCTTGATGTCTCCAATCTTTTGTTTTGTACGTTTTTTCCACGTGTCTTGACACATAATGTATCCATGCAAAATTTGGTGAAGATCTGAGTATGTAGTTTTTGACCTTATATGGAACCTCCTATCTGAAAATTTGAAAATTCTTAAAAAATTCGTCCAAAATCTTGATGTCTCCAATCTCTTGTTTTGTACGTTTTTTCCACGTGTCTTGACATCCAATGTATCCCTGCAAAGTTTGGTGAAGATCTGAGTATGTAGTTTTTGACCTTATCTGGAACCTCCCATCTGAAAATTTGAAAATTCCTAAAAAATCCGTGCAAAATCTTGATGACCCCAATCTCTTGTTTTGTACGTTTTTTCCACGTGTCTTGACATCCAATGTATTCCTGCAATGTTTGGTGAAGATCTGAGTATGTAGTTTTTGACCTTATATGGAACCTCCTATCTGAAAATTTGAAAATTCTTAAAAAATTCGACCAAAATCTTGATGTTCCGAATCCTATGTTTTGTATGTTTTTTCCACGTGTCTTGACATCCAATGTATCCCTGCAAAGTTTGGTGAAGATCTGAGTATGTAGTTTTTGACCTTATATTGAACCTCCCATCTGAAAATTTGAAAATTCTTAAAAAATTCGTCCAAAATCTTGATGACCCCAATCTCTTGTTTTGTACGTTTTTTCCACGTGTCTTGACATCCAAAGTATCCCTGCAAAGTTTGGTGAAGATCTGAGTATGTAGTTTTTGACCTTATATGGAACCTCCTTTCTGAAAATTTGAGAATTCTTAAAAAATTCGTCCAAAATCTTGATGTCTCCAATCTCTTGTTTTGTACGTTTTTTCCACGTGTCTTGACATCCAATGTATCCATGCAAAGTTTGATGAAGATCTGAGTATGTCGTTTTTGACCTTATCTGGAACCTCCCATCTGAAAATTTGAAAATTCTTAAAAAATTCGTCGAAAATCTTGATGTCTCCAATCTTTTGTTTTGTACGTTTTTTCCACGTGTCTTGACATGCAAAGTATCCCTGCAACGTTTGGTGAAGATCTGAGTATGTAGTTTTTGACCTTATCTGGAACCTCCTATCTGAAAATTTGAAAATTCTTAAAAAATTCGTCGAAAATCTTGATGTCTCCAATCTCTTGTTTTGTACGTTTTTTCCACGTGTCTTGATATCCAATGTATCCCTGCAAAGTTTGGTGAAGATCTGAGTATGTCGTTTTTGACCTTATCTGGAACATCCTTTCTGAAAATTTGAAAATTGTTAAAAAATTCGTCCAAAATCTTGATGTCTCCAATCTCTTTTTTGTACGTTTTTTCCACGTGTCTTGACATCCAATGTATCCCTGCAAAGTTTGGTGAAGATCTGAGTATGTAGTTTTTGACCTTATCTGGAACCTCCCATCTGAAAATTTGAAAATTCTTAAAAAATTCGACCAAAATCTTGATGTCTCCAATCTTTTGTTTTGTACGTTTTTTCCACGTGTCTTGACACATAATGTATCCATGCAAAGTTTGGTGAAGATCTGAGTATGTAGTTTTTGACCTTATATGGAACCTCCTATCTGAAAATTTGAAAATTCTTAAAAAATTCGTCCAAAATCTTGATGTCTCCAATCTCTTGTTTTGTACGTTTTTTCCACGTGTCTTGACATCCAATGTATCCCTGCAAAGTTTGGTGAAGATCTGAGTATGTAGTTTTTGACCTTATCTGGAACCTCCCATCTGAAAATTTGAAAATTCCTAAAAAATCCGTGCAAAATCTTGATGACCCCAATCTCTTGTTTTGTACGTTTTTTCCACGTGTCTTGACATCCAATGTATCCATGCAAAGTTTGGTGAAGATCTGAGTATGTCGTTTTTGACCTTATCTGGAACATCCTTTCTGAAAATTTGAAAATTGTTAAAAAATTCGTCCAAAATCTTGATGTCTCCAATCTCTTTTTTGTACGTTTTTTCCACGTTTCTTGACATCCAATGTATCCCTGCAAAGTTTGGTGAAGATCTGAGTATGTAGTTTTTGACCTTATCTGGAACCTCCCATCTGAAAATTTGAAAATTCTTCAAAAATTCGTCGAAAATCTTGATGTCTCCAATCTCTTGTTTTGTACGTTTTTTCCACGTGTCTTGACATCCAATGTATCCCTGCAGTGTTTGGTGGAGATCTGAGTATGTAATTTTTGACCTTATCTGGGACCTCCTATCAGAAAATTTGAAAATTCTTCAAAAATTCGTCCAAAATCTTGATGTCTCCAATCTCTTGTTTTGTACGTTTTTTCCACGTGTCTCGACCTCCAATGTATCCCTGCAAAGTTTGGTGAAGATCTGAGTATGTCGTTTTTGACTTTATCTGGAACATTCTTTCTGAAAATTTGAAAATTCTTAAAAAATTCGTCGAAAATCTTGATGTCTCCGATCTCTTGTTTTGTACGTTTTTTCCACGTGTCTTGACATCCAATGTATCCCTGCAAAGTTTGGTGAAGATCTGAGTATGTAGTTTTTGACCTTATATGGAACCTCCTTTCTGAAAATTTGAAAATTCTTAAAAAATTCGTCCAAAATCTTGATGTCTCCAACATCTTGTTTTGTACGTTTTTTCCACGTGTCTTGACATCCAATGTATCCCTGCAAAGTTTGGTGAAGATCTGAGTATGTAGTTTTTGACCTTATCTGGAACATCCTTTCTGAAAATTTGAAAATTGTTAAAATATTCGTCCAAAATCTTGATGTCTCCAATCTCTTTTTTGTACGTTTTTTCCACGTGTCTTGACATCCAATGTATCCCTGCAAAGTTTGGTGAAGATCTGAGTATGTAGTTTTTGACCTTATCTGGAACCTCCCATCTGAAAATTTGAAAATTCTTAAAAAATTCGACCAAAATCTTGATGTCTCCAATCTTTTGTTTTGTACGTTTTTTCCACGTGTCTTGACACATAATGTATCCATGCAAAGTTTGGTGAAGATCTGAGTATGTAGTTTTTGACCATATATGGAACCTCCTATCTGAAAATTTGAAAATTCTTAAAAAATTCGTCCAAAATCTTGATGTCTCCAATCTCTTGTTTTGTACGTTTTTTCCACGTGTCTTGACATCCAATGTATCCCTGCAAAGTTTGGTGAAGATCTGAGTATGTAGTTTTTGACCTTATCTGGAACCTCCCATCTGAAAATTTGAAAATTCCTAAAAAATCCGTGCAAAATCTTGATGACCCCAATCTCTTGTTTTGTACGTTTTTTCCACGTGTCTTGACATCCAATGTATTCCTGCAATGTTTGGTGAAGATCTGAGTATGTAGTTTTTGACCTTATATGGAACCTCCTATCTGAAAATTTGAAAATTCTTAAAAAATTCGACCAAAATCTTGATGTTCCGAATCCTATGTTTTGTATGTTTTTTCCACGTGTCTTGACATCCAATGTATCCATGCAAAGTTTGGTGAAGATCTGAGTATGTAGTTTTTGACCTTATATTGAACCTCCCATCTGAAAATTTGAAAATTCTTAAAAAATTCGTCCAAAATCTTGATGACCCCAATCTCTTGTTTTGTACGTTTTTTCCACGTGTCTTGACATCCAAAGTATCCCTGCAAAGTTTGGTGAAGATCTGAGTATGTAGTTTTTGACCTTATATTGAACCTCCCATCTGAAAATTTGAAAATTCTTAAAAAATTCGTCCAAAATCTTGATGTCTCCAATCTCTTGTTTTGTACGTTTTATCCACGTGTCTTGACATCCAATGTATCCCTGCAAAGTTTGGTGAAGATCTGAGTATGTCGTTTTTGACCTTATCTGGAACCTCCCATCTGAAAATTTGAAAATTCCTAAAAAATCCGTCCAAAATCTTGATGACCCCAATCTCTTGTTTTGTACGTTTTTTCCACGTGTCTTGACATCCAATGTATCCCTGCAAAGTTTGGTGAAGATCTGAGTATGTAGTTTTTGACCTTATCTGGAACCTCCTATCTGAAAATTTGAAAATTCTTAAAAAATTCGTCCAAAATCTTGATGTCTCCAATCTCTTGTTTTGTACGTTTTTTCCACGTGTCTTGATATCCAATGTATCCCTGCAAAGTTTGGTGAAGATCTGAGTATGTAGTTTTTGACTTTATATGGAACCTCCTATCTGAAAATTTGAAAATTCTTAAAAAATTCGTCCAAAATCTTGATGTCTCCAATCTCTTGTTTTGTACGTTTTTTCCACGTGTCTTGACATCCAATGTATCCCTGCAAAGTTTGGTGAAGATCTGAGTATGTAGTTTTTGACCTTATATTGAACCTCCCATCTGAAAATTTGAAAATTCTTAAAAAATTCGTCCAAAATCTTGATGTCTCCAATCTCTTGTTTTGTACGTTTTTTCCACGTGTCTTGATATCCAATGTATCCCTGCAAAGTTTGGTGAAGATCTGAGTATGTAGTTTTTGACCTTATATGGAACCTCCTATCTGAAAATTTGAAAATTCTTAAAAAATTCGTCCAAAATTTTGATGTCTCCGATCTCTTGTTTTGTACGTTTTTTCCACGTGTCTTGACATCCAAAGTATCCCTGCAAAGTTTGGTGAAGATCTGAGTATGTAGTTTTTGACCTTATATGGAACCTCCTTTCTGAAAATTTGAGAATTCTTAAAAAATTCGTCCAAAATCTTGATGTCTCCAATCTCTTGTTTTGTACGTTTTTTCCACGTGTCTTGACATCCAATGTATCCATGCAAAGTTTGGTGAAGATCTGAGTATGTCGTTTTTGACCTTATCTGGAACCTCCCATCTGAAAATTTGAAAATTCTTAAAAAATCCGTGCAAAATCTTGATGACCCCAATCTCTTGTTTTGTACGTTTTTTCCACGTGTCTTGACATCCAATGTATCCATGCAAAGTTTGGTGAAGATCTGAGTATGTCGTTTTTGACCTTATCTGGAACCTCCCATCTGAAAATTTGAAAATTCTTAAAAAATTCGTCGAAAATCTTGATGTCTCCAATCTCTTGTTTTGTACGTTTTTTCCACGTGTCTTGACATGCAAAGTATCCCTGCAACGTTTGGTGAAGATCTGAGTATGTAGTTTTTGACCTTATCTGGAACCTCCTATCTGAAAATTTGAAAATTCTTAAAAAATTCGTCCAAAATCTTGATGTCTCCAATCTCTTGTTTTGTACGTTTTTTCCACGTGTCTTGACATCCAATGTATCCCTGCAATGTTTGGTGAAGATCTGAGTATGTAGTTTTTGACCTTATATGGAGCCTCCTATCTGAAAATTTGAAAATTCTTAAAAAATTCGTCCAAAATCTTGATGTCTCCAATCTCTTGTTTTGTACGTTCTTTCCACGTGTCTTGACATCCAATGTATCCCTGCAATGTTTGGTGAAGATCTGAGTATGTAGTTTTTGACCTTATATGGAACCTCCTATCTGAAAATTTGAAAATTCTTAAAAGAATTTAACAAAATCTTGATGTCCCCAATCCTATGTTTTGTATGTTTTTTCCACGTGTCTTGACATACAATGTATCCCTGCAGAGTTTGGTGAAGATCTGAGTATGTAGTTTTTGACCTTATCTGGAACCTCCCATCTGAAAATTTGAAAATTCCTAAAAAATCCGTCCAAAATCTTGTTGACCCGAATCTCTTGTTTTGTACGTTTTTTCCACGTGTCTTGACATCCAATGTATCCCTGCAAAGTTTGGTGAAGATCTGAGTATGTAGTTTTTGACCTTATCTGGAACCGCATTTCTGAAAATTTGAAAGTTTTTAAAAAAATCGTCCAAAATCTTGATGTCTCCAATCTCTTGTTTTGTACGTTTTTTCCACGTGTCTTGACATCCAATGTATCCCTGCAAAGTTTGGTGAAGATCTGAGTATGTAGTTTTTGACCTTATATGGAACCTCCTATCTGAAAATTTGAAAATTCTTAAAAAATTCGTCCAAAATCTTGATGTCTCCAATCTCTTGTTTTGTACGTTTTTTCCACGTGTCTCGACCTCCAATGGATCCCTGCAAAGTTTGGTGAAGATCTGAGTATGTCGTTTTTGACCTTATCTGGAACCTCCCATCTGAAAATTTGAAAATTCTTAAAAAATTCGTCGAAAATCTTGATGTCTCCGATCTCTTGTTTTGTACGTTTTTTCCACGTGTCTTGACATGCAAAGTATTCCTGCAAAGTTTGGTGAAGATCTGAGTATGTAGTTTTTGACCTCATCTGGAACCTCCTATCTGAAAATTTGAAAATTCTTAAAAAATTCGTCCAAAATCTTGATGTCTCCAATCTCTTGTTTTGTACGTTTTTTCCACGTGTCTTGACATCCAATGTATCCCTGCAAAGTTTGGTGAAGATCTGAGTATGTAGTTTTTGACCTTATCTGGAACCTCCTATCTGAAAATTTGAAAATTCTTAAAAAATTCGTCCAAAATCTTGATGTCTCCAATCTCTTGTTTTGTACGTTTTTTCCACGTGTCTTGATATCCAATGTATCCCTGCAAAGTTTGGTGAAGATCTGAGTATGTCGTTTTTGACCTTATCTGGAACATCCTTTCTGAAAATTTGAAAATTGTTAAAAAATTCGTCCAAAATCTTGATGTCTCCAATCTCTTTTTTGTACGTTTTTTCCACGTGTCTTGACACATAATGTATCCATGCAAAGTTTGGTGAAGATCTGAGTATGTAGTTTTTGACCTTATATGGAACCTCCTATCTGAAAATTTGAAAATTCTTAAAAAATTCGTCCAAAATCTTGATGTCTCCAATCTCTTGTTTTGTACGTTTTTTCCACGTGTCTTGACATCCAATGTATCCCTGCAAAGTTTGGTGAAGATCTGAGTATGTAGTTTTTGACCTTATCTGGAACCTCCCATCTGAAAATTTGAAAATTCCTAAAAAATCCGTGCAAAATCTTGATGACCCCAATCTCTTGTTTTGTACGTTTTTTCCACGTGTCTTGACATCCAATGTATTCCTGCAATGTTTGGTGAAGATCTGAGTATGTAGTTTTTGACCTTATATGGAACCTCCTATCTGAAAATTTGAAAATTCTTAAAAAATTCGACCAAAATCTTGATGTTCCGAATCCTATGTTTTGTATGTTTTTTCCACGTGTCTTGACATCCAATGTATCCATGCAAAGTTTGGTGAAGATCTGAGTATGTAGTTTTTGACCTTATATTGAACCTCCCATCTGAAAATTTGAAAATTCTTAAAAAATTCGTCCAAAATCTTGATGACCCCAATCTCTTGTTTTGTACGTTTTTTCCACGTGTCTTGACATCCAAAGTATCCCTGCAAAGTTTGGTGAAGATCTGAGTATGTAGTTTTTGACCTTATATGGAACCTCCTTTCTGAAAATTTGAGAATTCTTAAAAAATTCGTCCAAAATCTTGATGTCTCCAATCTCTTGTTTTGTACGTTTTTTCCACGTGTCTTGACATCCAATGTATCCATGCAAAGTTTGGTGAAGATCTGAGTATGTCGTTTTTGACCTTATCTGGAACCTCCCATCTGAAAATTTGAAAATTCTTAAAAAATTCGTCGAAAATCTTGATGTCTCCAATCTTTTTTTTTGTACGTTTTTTCCACGTGTCTTGACATGCAAAGTATCCCTGCAACGTTTGGTGAAGATCTGAGTATGTAGTTTTTGACCTTATCTGGAACCTCCTATCTGAAAATTTGAAAATTCTTCAAAAATTCGTCGAAAATCTTGATGTCTCCAATCTCTTGTTTTGTACGTTTTTTC
This sequence comes from Lepisma saccharinum, assembly GCF_977018435.1. NCBI lineage: Eukaryota > Metazoa > Arthropoda > Insecta > Zygentoma > Lepismatidae > Lepisma > Lepisma saccharinum. The sequence goes on from NW_028143024.1 coordinate 331,407, forward strand.
CACGTGTCTTGACATCCAATGTATTCCTGCAATGTTTGGTGGAGATCTGAGTATGTAGTTTTAGACCTTATCTGGAACCTCCTATCTGAAAATTTGAAAATTCTTCAAAAATTCGTCCAAAATCTTGATGTCTCCAATCTCTTGTTTTGTACGTTTTTTCCACGTGTCTCGACCTCCAATGGATCCCTGCAAAGTTTGGTGAAGATCTGAGTATGTCGTTTTTGACCTTATCTGGAACATCCTTTCTGAAAATTTGAAAATTCTTAAAAAATTCGTCGAAAATCTTGATGTCTCCAATCTCTTGTTTTGTACGTTTTTTCCACGTGTCTTGACATCCAATGTATCCCTGCAAAGTTTGGTGAAGATCTGAGTATGTAGTTTTTGACCTTATATGGAACCTCCTATCTGAAAATTTGAAAATTCTTAAAAAATTCGTCCAAAATCTTGATGTCTCCAATCTCTTGTTTTGTACGTTTTTTCCACGTGTCTCGACCTCCAATGGATCCCTGCAAAGTTTGGTGAAGATCTGAGTATGTCGTTTTTGACCTTATCTGGAACCTCCCATCTGAAAATTTGAAAATTCTTAAAAAATTCGTCGAAAATCTTGATGTCTCCGATCTCTTGTTTTGTACGTTTTTTCCACGTGTCTTGACATGCAAAGTATTCCTGCAAAGTTTGGTGAAGATCTGAGTATGTAGTTTTTGACCTCATCTGGAACCTCCTATCTGAAAATTTGAAAATTCTTAAAAAATTCGTCCAAAATCTTGATGTCTCCAATCTCTTGTTTTGTACGTTTTTTCCACGTGTCTTGACATCCAATGTATCCCTGCAAAGTTTGGTGAAGATCTGAGTATGTAGTTTTTGACCTTATCTGGAACCTCCTATCTGAAAATTTGAAAATTCTTAAAAAATTCGTCCAAAATCTTGATGTCTCCAATCTCTTGTTTTGTACGTTTTTTCCACGTGTCTTGATATCCAATGTATCCCTGCAAAGTTTGGTGAAGATCTGAGTATGTCGTTTTTGACCTTATCTGGAACATCCTTTCTGAAAATTTGAAAATTGTTAAAAAATTCGTCCAAAATCTTGATGTCTCCTATCTCTTGTTTTGTACGTTTTTTCCACGTGTCTTGACATCCAATGTATCCCTGCAAAGTTTGGTGAAGATCTGAGTATGTAGTTTTTGACCTTATCTGGAACCTCCCATCTGAAAATTTGAAAATTCTTAAAAAATTCGACCAAAATCTTGATGTCTCCAATCTCTTGTTTTGTACGTTTTTTCCACGTGTCTTGACACATAATGTATCCATGCAAAGTTTGGTGAAGATCTGAGTATGTAGTTTTTGACCTTATATGGAACCTCCTATCTGAAAATTTGAAAATTCTTACAAAATTCGTCCAAAATCTTGATGTCTCCAATCTCTTGTTTTGTACGTTTTTTCCACGTGTCTTGACATCCAATGTATCCCTGCAAAGTTTGGTGAAGATCTGAGTATGTAGTTTTTGACCTTATCTGGAACCTCCCATCTGAAAATTTGAAAATTCCTAAAAAATCCGTCCAAAATCTTGATGACCACAATCTCTTGTTTTGTACGTTTTTTCCACGTGTCTTGACATTCAATGTATCCCTGCAAAGTTTGGTGAAGATCTGAGTATGTAGTTTTTGACCTTATATGGAACCTCCTTTCTGAAAATTTGAAAATTCTTAAAAAATTCGTCCAAAATCTTGAAGACCCCAATCTCTTGTTTTGTACGTTTTTTCGACGTGTCTTGACATCCAATGTATCCCTGCAAAGTTTGGTGAAGATCTGAGTATGTAGTTTTTGACCTTATATGGAACCTCCTTTCTGAAAATTTGAGAATTCTTAAAAAATTCGTCCAAAATCTTGATGTCTCCAATCTCTTGTTTTGTACGTTTTTTCCACGTGTCTTGACATCCAATGTATCCATGCAAAGTTTGGTGAAGATCTGAGTATGTCGTTTTTGACCTTATCTGGAACCTCCCATCCGAAAATTTGAAAATTCTTAAAAAATTCGTCGAAAATCTTGATGTCTCCAATCTCTTGTTTTGTACGTTTTTTCCACGTGTCTTGACATGCAAAGTATCCCTGCAACGTTTGGTGAAGATCTGAGTATGTAGTTTTTGACCTTATCTGGAACCTCCTATCTGAAAATTTGAAAATTCTTCAAAAATTCGTCGAAAATCTTGATGTCTCCAATCTCTTGCTTTGTACGTTTTTTCCACGTGTCTTGAAATCCAATGTATCCCTGCAATGTTTGGTGGAGATCTGAGTATGTAGTTTTTGACCTTATCTGGAACCTCCTATCTGAAAATTTGAAAATTCTTCAAAAATTCGTCCAAAATCTTGATGTCTCCAATCTCTTGTTTTGTACGTTTTTTCCACGTGTCTCGACCTCCAATGTATCCCTGCAAAGTTAGTGAAGATCTGAGTATGTCGTTTTTGACCTTATCTGGAACATCCTTTCTGAAAATTTGAAAATTCTTAAAAAATTCGTCGAAAATCTTGATGTCTCCAATCTCTTGTTTTGTACGTTTTTTCCACGTTTCTTGACATCCAATGTATCCCTGCAAACTTTGGTGAAGATCTGAGTATGTAGTTTTTGACCTTATATGGAACCTCCTTTCTGAAAATTTGAAAATTCTCAAAAAATTCGTCCATAATCTTGATGTCTCCAATCTCTTGTTTTGTACGTTTTTTCCACGTGTCTTGACATCCAATGTATCCCTGCAAAGTTTGGTGAAGATCTGAGCATGTAGTTTTTGACCTTATATGGAACCTCCTATCTGAAAATTTGAAAATTCTTAAAAAATTCGTCCAAAATCTTGATGTCACCAATCCTATGTTTTGTATGTTTTTTCCACGTGTCTTGACATCCAATGTATCCATGCAAAGTTTGGTGAAGATCTGAGTATGTCGTTTTTGAACTTATCTGGAACCTCCCATCTGAAAATTTGAAAATTCTTAAAAAATTCGTCGAAAATCTTGATGTCTCCGATCTCTTGTTTTGTACGTTTTTTCCACGTGTCTTGACATGCAAAGTATTCCTGCAAAGTTTGGTGAAGATCTGAGTATGTAGTTTTTGACCTCATCTGGAACCTCCTATCTGAAAATTTGAAAATTCTTAAAAAATTCGTCCAAAATTTTGATGTCTCCAATCTCTTGTTTTGTACGTTTTTTCCACGTGTCTTGACATCCAATGTATCCCTGCAATGTTTGGTGAAGATCTGAGTATGTAGTTTTTGACCTTATCTGGAACCTCCCATCTGAAAATTTGAAAATTCCTAAAAAATCCGTCCAAAATCTTGATGACCCCAATCTCTTGTTTTGTACGTTTTTTCCACGTGTCTTGACATCCAATGTATCCCTGCAAAGTTTGGTGAAGATCTGAGTATGTAGTTTTTGACCTTATCTGGAACCTCCTATCTGAAAATTTGAAAATTCTTAAAAAATTCGTCCAAAATCTTGATGTCTCCAATCTCTTGTTTTGTACGTTTTTTCCACGTGTCTTGATATCCAATGTATCCCTGCAAAGTTTGGTGAAGATCTGAGTATGTCGTTTTTGACCTTATCTGGAACATCCTTTCTGAAAATTTGAAAATTGTTAAAAAATTCGTCCAAAATCTTGATGTCTCCAATCTCTTTTTTGTACGTTTTTTCCACGTGTCTTGACATCCAATGTATCCCTGCAAAGTTTGGTGAAGATCTGAGTATGTAGTTTTTGACCTTATCTGGAACCTCCCATCTGAAAATTTGAAAATTCTTAAAAAATTCGACCAAAATCTTGATGTCTCCAATCTTTTGTTTTGTGCGTTTTTTCCACGTGTCTTGACACATAATGTATCCATGCAAAGTTTGGTGAAGATCTGAGTATGTAGTTTTTGACCTTAATATGGAACCTCCTATCTGAAAATTTGAAAATTCTTAAAAAATTCGTCCAAAATCTTGATGTCTCCAATCTCTTGTTTTGTAGGTTTTTTCCACGTGTCTTGACATCCAATGTATCCCTGCAAAGTTTGGTGAAGATCTGAGTATGTAGTTTTTGACCTTATCTGGAACCTCCCATCTGAAAATTTGAAAATTCCTAAAAAATCCGTGCAAAATCTTGATGACCCCAATCTCTTGTTTTGTACGTTTTTTCCACGTGTCTTGACATCCAATGTATTCCTGCAATGTTTGGTGAAGATCTGAGTATGTAGTTCTTGACCTTATATGGAACCTCCCATCTGAAAATTTGAAAATTCCTAAAAAATCCGTCCAAAATCTTGATGACCACAATCTCTTGTTTTGTACGTTTTTTCCACGTGTCTTGACATTCAATGTATCCCTGCAAAGTTTGGTGAAGATCTGAGTATGTAGTTTTTGACCTTATATGGAACCTCCTTTCTGAAAATTTGAAAATTCTTAAAAAATTCGTCCAAAATCTTGAAGACCCCAATCTCTTGTTTTGTACGTTTTTTCGACGTGTCTTGACATCCAATGTATCCCTGCAAAGTTTGGTGAAGATCTGAGTATGTAGTTTTTGACCTTATATGGAACCTCCTTTCTGAAAATTTGAGAATTCTTAAAAAATTCGTCCAAAATCTTGATGTCTCCAATCTCTTGTTTTGTACGTTTTTTCCACGTGTCTTGACATCCAATGTATCCATGCAAAGTTTGGTGAAGATCTGAGTATGTCGTTTTTGACCTTATCTGGAACCTCCCATCCGAAAATTTGAAAATTCTTAAAAAATTCGTCGAAAATCTTGATGTCTCCAATCTCTTGTTTTGTACGTTTTTTCCACGTGTCTTGACATGCAAAGTATCCCTGCAACGTTTGGTGAAGATCTGAGTATGTAGTTTTTGACCTTATCTGGAACCTCCTATCTGAAAATTTGAAAATTCTTCAAAAATTCGTCGAAAATCTTTATGTCTCCAATCTCTTGCTTTGTACGTTTTTTCCACGTGTCTTGAAATCCAATGTATCCCTGCAATGTTTGGTGGAGATCTGAGTATGTAGTTTTTGACCTTATCTGGAACCTCCTATCTGAAAATTTGAAAATTCTTCAAAAATTCGTCCAAAATCTTGATGTCTCCAATCTCTTGTTTTGTACGTTTTTTCCACGTGTCTCGACCTCCAATGTATCCCTGCAAAGTTAGTGAAGATCTGAGTATGTCGTTTTTGACCTTATCTGGAACATCCTTTCTGAAAATTTGAAAATTCTTAAAAAATTCGTCGAAAATCTTGATGTCTCCAATCTCTTGTTTTGTACGTTTTTTCCACGTTTCTTGACATCCAATGTATCCCTGCAAAGTTTGGTGAAGATCTGAGTATGTAGTTTTTGACCTTATATGGAACCTCCTTTCTGAAAATTTGAAAATTCTCAAAAAATTCGTCCATAATCTTGATGTCTCCAATCTCTTGTTTTGTACGTTTTTTCCACGTGTCTTGACATCCAATGTATCCCTGCAAAGTTTGGTGAAGATCTGAGCATGTAGTTTTTGACCTTATATGGAACCTCCTATCTGAAAATTTGAAAATTCTTAAAAAATTCGTCCAAAATCTTGATGTCACCAATCCTATGTTTTGTATGTTTTTTCCACGTGTCTTGACATCCAATGTATCCATGCAAAGTTTGGTGAAGATCTGAGTATGTCGTTTTTGACCTTATCTGGAACCTCCCATCTGAAAATTTGAAAATTCTTAAAAAATTCGTCGAAAATCTTGATGTCTCCGATCTCTTGTTTTGTACGTTTTTTCCACGTGTCTTGACATGCAAAGTATTCCTGCAAAGTTTGGTGAAGATCTGAGTATGTAGTTTTTGACCTCATCTGGAACCTCCTATCTGAAAATTTGAAAATTCTTAAAAAATTCGTCCAAAATTTTGATGTCTCCAATCTCTTGTTTTGTACGTTTTTTCCACGTGTCTTGACATCCAATGTATCCCTGCAATGTTTGGTGAAGATCTGAGTATGTAGTTTTTGACCTTATCTGGAACCTCCCATCTGAAAATTTGAAAATTCCTAAAAAATCCGTCCAAAATCTTGATGACCCCAATCTCTTGTTTTGTACGTTTTTTCCTCGTGTCTTGACATCCAATGTATCCCTGCAAAGTTTGGTGAAGATCTGAGTATGTAGTTTTTGACCTTATCTGGAACCTCCTATCTGAAAATTTGAAAATTCTTAAAAAATTCGTCCAAAATCTTGATGTCTCCAATCTCTTGTTTTGTACGTTTTTTCCACGTGTCTTGATATCCAATGTATCCCTGCAAAGTTTGGTGAAGATCTGAGTATGTCGTTTTTGACCTTATCTGGAACATCCTTTCTGAAAATTTGAAAATTGTTAAAAAATTCGTCCAAAATCTTGATGTCTCCAATCTCTTTTTTGTACGTTTTTTCCACGTGTCTTGACATCCAATGTATCCCTGCAAAGTTTGGTGAAGATCTGAGTATGTAGTTTTTGACCTTATCTGGAACCTCCCATCTGAAAATTTGAAAATTCTTAAAAAATTCGACCAAAATCTTGATGTCTCCAATCTTTTGTTTTGTACGTTTTTTCCACGTGTCTTGACACATAATGTATCCATGCAAAGTTTGGTGAAGATCTGAGTATGTAGTTTTTGACCTTAATATGGAACCTCCTATCTGAAAATTTGAAAATTCTTAAAAAATTCGTCCAAAATCTTGATGTCTCCAATCTCTTGTTTTGTACGTTTTTTCCACGTGTCTTGACATCCAATGTATCCCTGCAAAGTTTGGTGAAGATCTGAGTATGTAGTTTTTGACCTTATCTGGAACCTCCCATCTGAAAATTTGAAAATTCCTAAAAAATCCGTGCAAAATCTTGATGACCCCAATCTCTTGTTTTGTACGTTTTTTCCACGTGTCTTGACATCCAATGTATTCCTGCAATGTTTGGTGAAGATCTGAGTATGTAGTTCTTGACCTTATATGGAACCTTCTATCTGAAAATTTGAAAATTCTTAAAAAATTCGACCAAAATCTTGATGTTCCGAATCCTATGTTTTGTATGTTTTTTCCACGTGTCTTGACATCCAATGTATCCATGCAAAGTTTGGTGAAGATCTGAGTATGTAGTTTTTGACCTTATATTGAACCTCCCATCTGAAAATTTGAAAATTCTTAAAAAATTCGACCAAAATCTTGATGACCCCAATCTCTTGTTTTGTACGTTTTTTCCACGTGTCTTGACATCCAAAGTATCCCTGCAAAGTTTGGTGAAGATCTGAGTATGTAGTTTTTGACCTTATATTGAACCTCCCATCTGAAAATTTGAAAATTCTTAAAAAATTCGTCCAAAATCTTGATGTCTCCAATCTCTTGTTTTGTACGTTTTTTCCACGTGTCTTGACATCCAATGTATCCATGCAAAGTTTGGTGAAGATCTGAGTATGTCGTTTTTGACCTTATCTGGAACCTCCCATCTGAAAATTTGAAAATTCTTAAAAAATTCGTCGAAAATCTTGATGTCTCCAATCTTTTGTTTTGTACGTTTTTTCCACGTGTCTTGACATGCAAAGTATCCCTGCAACGTTTGGTGAAGATCTGAGTATGTAGTTTTTGACCTTATCTGGAACCTCCTATCTGAAAATTTGAAAATTCTTCAAAAATTCGTCGAAAATCTTGATGTCTCCAATCTCTTGTTTTGTACGTTTTTTCCACGTGTCTTGACATCCAATGTTTTCCTGCAATGTTTGGTGGAGATCTGAGTATGTAGTTTTAGACCTTATCTGGAACCTCCTATCTGAAAATTTGAAAATTCTTCAAAAATTCGTCCAAAATCTTGATGTCTCCAATCTCTTGTTTTGTACGTTTTTTCCACGTGTCTCGACCTCCAATGGATCCCTGCAAAGTTTGGTGAAGATCTGAGTATGTAGTTTTTGACCTTATATGGAACCTCCTATCTGAAAATTTGAAAATTCTTAAAAAATTCGTCCAAAATCTTGATGTCTCCAATCTCTTGTTTTGTACGTTTTTTCCACGTGTCTCGACCTCCTATGGATCCCTGCAAAGTTTGGTGAAGATCTGAGTATGTCGTTTTTGACCTTATCTGGAACCTCCCATCTGAAAATTTGAAAATTCTTAAAAAATTCGTCGAAAATCTTGATGTCTCCGATCTCTTGTTTTGTACGTTTTTTCCACGTGTCTTGACATGCAAAGTATTCCTGCAAAGTTTGGTGAAGATCTGAGTATGTAGTTTTTGACCTCATCTGGAACCTCCTACCTGAAAATTTGAAAATTCTTAAAAAATTCGTCCAAAATCTTGATGTCTCCAATCTCTTGTTTTGTACGTTTTTTCCACGTGTCTTGACATCCAATGTATCCCTGCAATGTTTGGTGAAGATCTGAGTATGTAGTTTTTGACCTTATCTGGAACCTCCCATCTGAAAATTTGAAAATTCCTAAAAAATCCGTCCAAAATCTTGATGACCCCAATCTCTTGTTTTGTACTTTTTTTCCACGTGTCTCGACCTCCAATGTATCCCTGCAAAGTTTGGTGAAGATCTGAGTATGTAGTTTTTGACCTTATATGGAACCTCCTATCTGAAAATTTGAAAATTCTTAAAAAATTCGTCCAAAATCTTGATGTCACCAATCCTATGTTTTGTATGTTTTTTCCACGTGTCTTGACATCCAATGTATCCATGCAAAGTTTGGTGAAGATCTGAGTATGTCGTTTTTGACCTTATCTGGAACCTCCCATCTGAAAATTTGAAAATTCTTAAAAAATTCGTCGAAAATCTTGATGTCTCCGATCTCTTGTTTTGTACGTTTTTTCCACGTGTCTTGACATGCAAAGTATTCCTGCAAAGTTTGGTGAAGATCTGAGTATGTAGTTTTTGACCTCATCTGGAACCTCCTATCTGAAAATTTGAAAATTCTTAAAAAATTCGTCCAAAATTTAGATGTCTCCAATCTCTTGTTTTGTACGTTTTTTCCACGTGTCTTGACATCCAATGTATCCCTGCAATGTTTGGTGAAGATCTGAGTATGTAGTTTTTGACCTTATCTGGAACCTCCCATCTGAAAATTTGAAAATTCCTAAAAAATCCGTCCAAAATCATGATGACCCCAATCTCTTGTTTTGTACGTTTTTTCCACGTGTCTTGACATCCAATGTATCCCTGCAAAGTTTGGTGAAGATCTGAGTATGTAGTTTTTGATCTTATCTGGAACCTCCTATCTGAAAATTTGAAAATTCTTAAAAAATTCGTCCAAAATCTTGATGTCTCCAATCTCTTGTTTTGTACGTTTTTTCCACGTGTCTTGATATCCAATGTATCCCTGCAAAGTTTGGTGAAGATCTGAGTATGTCGTTTTTGACCTTATCTGGAACATCCTTTCTGAAAATTTGAAAATTGTTAAAAAATTCGTCCAAAATCTTGATGTCTCCAATCTCTTTTTTGTACGTTTTTTCCACGTGTCTTGACATCCAATGTATCCCTGCAAAGTTTGGTGAAGATCTGAGTATGTAGTTTTTGACCTTATCTGGAACCTCCCATCTGAAAATTTGAAAATTCTTAAAAAATTCGACCAAAATCTTGATGTCTCCAATCTTTTGTTTTGTACGTTTTTTCCACGTGTCTTGACACATAATGTATCCATGCAAAGTTTGGTGAAGATCTGAGTATGTAGTTTTTGACCTTATATGGAACCTCCTATCTGAAAATTTGAAAATTCTTAAAAAATTCGTCCAAAATCTTGATGTCTCCAATCTCTTGTTTTGTACGTTTTTTCCACGTGTCTTGACATCCAATGTATCCCTGCAAAGTTTGGTGAAGATCTGAGTATGTAGTTTTTGACCTTATCTGGAACCTCCCATCTGAAAATTTGAAAATTCCTAAAAAATCCGTGCAAAATCTTGATGACCCCAATCTCTTGTTTTGTACGTTTTTTCCACGTGTCTTGACATCCAATGTATTCCTGCAATGTTTGGTGAAGATCTGAGTATGTAGTTTTTGACCTTATATGGAACCTCCTATCTGAAAATTTGAAAATTCTTAAAAAATTCGTCGAAAATCTTGATGTCTCCAATCTCTTGTTTTGTACGTTTTTTCCACGTGTCTTGACATGCAAAGTATCCCTGCAACGTTTGGTGAAGATCTGAGTATGTAGTTTTTGACCTTATCTGGAACCTCCTATCTGAAAATTTGAAAATTCTTCAAAAATTCGTCGAAAATCTTGATGTCTCCAATCTCTTGTTTTGTACGTTTTTTCCACGTGTCTTGACATCCAATGTATTCCTGCAATGTTTGGTGAAGATCTGAGTATGTAGTTTTTGACCTTATATGGAACCTCCTTTCTGAAAATTTGAGAATTCTTAAAAAATTCGTTGAAAATCTTGATGTCTCCAATCTCTTGTTTTGTACGTTTTTTCCACGTGTCTTGACATGCAAAGTATCCCTGCAACGTTTGGTGAAGATCTGAGTATGTAGTTTTTGACCTTATCTGGAACCTCCTATCTGAAAATTTGAAAATTCTTAAAAAATTCGTCCAAAATCTTGAAGACCCCAATCTCTTGTTTTGTACGTTTTTTCCACGTGTCTTGACATCCAATGTATCCCTGCAAAGTTTGGTGAAGATCTGAGTATGTAGTTTTTGACCTTATATGGAACCTCCTTTCTGAAAATTTGAGAATTCTTAAAAAATTCGTCCAAAATCTTGATGTCTCCAATCTCTTGTTTTGTACGTTTTTTCCACGTGTCTTGACATCCAATGTATCCATGCAAAGTTTGGTGAAGATCTGAGTATGTCGTTTTTGACCTTATCTGGAACCTCCCATCCGAAAATTTGAAAATTCTTAAAAAATTCGTCGAAAATCTTGATGTCTCCAATCTCTTGTTTTGTACGTTTTTTTCCACGTGTCTTGACATGCAAAGTATCCCTGCAACGTTTGGTGAAGATCTGAGTATGTAGTTTTTGACCTTATCTGGAACCTCCTATCTGAAAATTTGAAAATTCTTCAAAAATTCGTCGAAAATCTTGATGTCTCCAATCTCTTGCTTTGTACGTTTTTTCCACGTGTCTTGACATCCAATGTATCCCTGCAATGTTTGGTGGAGATCTGAGTATGTAGTTTTTGACCTTATCTGGAACCTCCTATCTGAAAATTTGAAAATTCTTAAAAAATTCGTCCAAAATCTTGATGTCTCCAATCTCTTGTTTTGTACGTTTTTTCCACGTGTCTCGACCTCCAATGTATCCCTGCAAAGTTAGTGAAGATCTGAGTATGTCGTTTTTGACCTTATCTGGAACATCCTTTCTGAAAATTTGAAAATTCTTAAAAAATTCGTCGAAAATCTTGATGTCTCCAATCTCTTGTTTTGTACGTTTTTTCCACGTTTCTTGACATCCAATGTATCCCTGCAAAGTTTGGTGAAGATCTGAGTATGTAGTTTTTGACCTTATATGGAACCTCCTTTCTGAAAATTTGAAAATTCTCAAAAAATTCGTCCATAATCTTGATGTCTCCAATCTCTTGTTTTGTACGTTTTTTCCACGTGTCTTGACATCCAATGTATCCCTGCAAAGTTTGGTGAAGATCTGAGTATGTAGTTTTTGACCTTACATGGAACCTCCTTTGTGAAAATTTGAAAATTCTTAAAAAATTCGTCCAAAATCTTGATGTCACCAATCTCTTGTTTTGTACGTTTTTTCCACGTGTCTTGACATCCTATGTATCCATGCAAAGTTTGGTGAAGATCTGAGTATGTCGTTTTTGACCTTATCTGGAACCTCCCATCTGAAAATTTGAAAATTCTTAAAAAATCCGTGCAAAATCTTGATGACCCCAATCTCTTGTTTTGTACGTTTTTTCCACGTTTCTTGACATCCAATGTATCCCTGCAAAGTTTGGTGAAGATCTGAGTATGTCGTTTTTGACCTTATCTGGAACCTCCCATCTGAAAATTTGAAAATTCTTAAAAAATCCGTGCAAAATCTTTATGACCCCAATCTCTTGTTTTGTACGTTTTTTCCACGTGTCTTGACATCCAATGTATCCATGCAAAGTTTGGTGAAGATCTGAGTATGTCGTTTTTGACCTTATCTGGAACCTCCCATCTGAAAATTTGAAAATTCTTAAAAAATTCGTCGAAAATCTTGATGTCTCCAATCTCTTGTTTTGTACGTTTTTTCCACGTGTCTTGACATGCAAAGTATCCCTGCAACGTTTGGTGAAGATCTGAGTATGTAGTTTTTGACCTTATCTGGAACCTCCTATCTGAAAATTTGAAAATTCTTAAAAAATTCGTCCAAAATCTTGATGTCTCCAATCTCTTGTTTTGTACGTTTTTTCCACGTGTCTTGACATCCAATGTATCCCTGCAATGTTTGGTGAAGATCTGAGTATGTAGTTTTTGACCTTATATGGAGCCTCCTATCTGAAAATTTGAAAATTCTTAAAAAATTCGTCCAAAATCTTGATGTCTCCAATCTCTTGTTTTGTACGTTCTTTCCACGTGTCTTGACATCCAATGTATCCCTGCAATGTTTGGTGAAGATCTGAGTATGTAGTTTTTGACCTTATATGGAACCTCCTATCTGAAAATTTGAAAATTCTTAAAAGAATTTAACAAAATCTTGATGTCCCCAATCCTATGTTTTGTATGTTTTTTCCACGTGTCTTGACATACAATGTATCCCTGCAGAGTTTGGTGAAGATCTGAGTATGTAGTTTTTGACCTTATCTGGAACCTCCCATCTGAAAATTTGAAAATTCCTAAAAAATCCGTCCAAAATCTTGTTGACCCGAATCTCTTGTTTTGTACGTTTTTTCCACGTGTCTTGACATCCAATGTATCCCTGCAAAGTTTGGTGAAGATCTGAGTATGTAGTTTTTGACCTTATCTGGAACCGCATTTCTGAAAATTTGAAAATTTTTAAAAAAATCGTCCAAAATCTTGATGTCTCCAATCTCTTGTTTTGTACGTTTTTTCCACGTGTCTTGACATCCAATGTATCCCTGCAAAGTTTGATGAAGATCTGAGTATGTAGTTTTTGACCTTATATGGAACCTCCTATCTGAAAATTTGAAAATTCTTAAAAAATTCGTCCAAAATCTTGATGTCTCCAATCTCTTGTTTTGTACGTTTTTTCCACGTGTCTCGACCTCCAATGGATCCCTGCAAAGTTTGGTGAAGATCTGAGTATGTCGTTTTTGACCTTATCTGGAACCTCCCATCTGAAAATTTGAAAATTCTTAAAAAATTCGTCGAAAATCTTGATGTCTCCGATCTCTTGTTTTGTACGTTTTTTCCACGTGTCTTGACATGCAAAGTATTCCTGCAAAGTTTGGTGAAGATCTGAGTATGTAGTTTTTGACCTCATCTGGAACCTCCTATCTGAAAATTTGAAAATTCTTAAAAAATTCGTCCAAAATCTTGATGTCTCCAATCTCTTGTTTTGTACGTTTTTTCCACGTGTCTTGACATCCAATGTATCCCTGCAAAGTTTGGTGAAGATCTGAGTATGTAGTTTTTGACCTTATCTGGAACCTCCTATCTGAAAATTTGAAAATTCTTAAAAAATTCGTCCAAAATCTTGATGTCTCCAATCTCTTGTTTTGTACGTTTTTTCCACGTGTCTTGATATCCAATGTATCCCTGCAAAGTTTGGTGAAGATCTGAGTATGTCGTTTTTGACCTTATCTGGAACATCCTTTCTGAAAATTTGAAAATTGTTAAAAAATTCGTCCAAAATCTTGATGTCTCCAATCTCTTTTTTGTACGTTTTTTCCACGTGTCTTGACATCCAATGTATCCCTGCAAAGTTTGGTGAAGATCTGAGTATGTAGTTTTTGACCTTATATGGAACCTCCTTTCTGAAAATTTGAGAATTCTTAAAAAATTCGTCCAAAATCTTGATGTCTCCAATCTCTTGCTTTGTACGTTTTTTCCACGTGTCTTGACATCCAATGTATCCATGCAAAGTTTGGTGAAGATCTGAGTATGTCGTTTTTGACCTTATCTGGAACCTCCCATCCGAAAATTTGAAAATTCTTAAAAAATTCGTCGAAAATCTTGATGTCTCCAATCTCTTGTTTTGTACGTTTTTTCCACGTGTCTTGACATGCAAAGTATCCCTGCAACGTTTGGTGAAGATCTGAGTATGTAGTTTTTGACCTTATCTGGAACCTCCTATCTGAAAATTTGAAAATTCTTCAAAAATTCGTCGAAAATCTTTATGTCTCCAATCTCTTGCTTTGTACGTTTTTTCCACGTGTCTCGACCTCCAATGTATCCCTGCAAAGTTAGTGAAGATCTGAGTATGTCGTTTTTGACCTTATCTGGAACATCCTTTCTGAAAATTTGAAAATTCTTAAAAAATTCGTCGAAAATCTTGATGTCTCCAATCTCTTGTTTTGTACGTTTTTTCCACGTTTCTTGACATCCAATGTATCCCTGCAAAGTTTGGTGAAGATCTGAGTATGTAGTTTTTGACCTTATATGGAACCTCCTTTCTGAAAATTTGAAAATTCTCAAAAAATTCGTCCATAATCTTGATGTCTCCAATCTCTTGTTTTGTACGTTTTTTCCACGTGTCTTGACATCCAATGTATCCCTGCAAAGTTTGGTGAAGATCTGAGCATGTAGTTTTTGACCTTATATGGAACCTCCTATCTGAAAATTTGAAAATTCTTAAAAAATTCGTCCAAAATCTTGATGTCACCAATCCTATGTTTTGTATGTTTTTTCCACGTGTCTTGACATCCAATGTATCCATGCAAAGTTTGGTGAAGATCTGAGTATGTCGTTTTTGACCTTATCTGGAACCTCCCATCTGAAAATTTGAAAATTCTTAAAAAATTCGTCGAAAATCTTGATGTCTCCGATCTCTTGTTTTGTACGTTTTTTCCACGTGTCTTGACATGCAAAGTATTCCTGCAAAGTTTGGTGAAGATCTGAGTATGTAGTTTTTGACCTCATCTGGAACCTCCTATCTGAAAATTTGAAAATTCTTAAAAAATTCGTCCAAAATTTTGATGTCTCCAATCTCTTGTTTTGTACGTTTTTTCCACGTGTCTTGACATCCAATGTATCCCTGCAATGTTTGGTGAAGATCTGAGTATGTAGTTTTTGACCTTATCTGGAACCTCCCATCTGAAAATTTGAAAATTCCTAAAAAATCCGTCCAAAATCTTGATGACCCCAATCTCTTGTTTTGTACGTTTTTTCCACGTGTCTTGACATCCAATGTATCCCTGCAAAGTTTGGTGAAGATCTGAGTATGTAGTTTTTGACCTTATCTGGAACCTCCTATCTGAAAATTTGAAAATTCTTAAAAAATTCGTCCAAAATCTTGATGTCTCCAATCTCTTGTTTTGTACGTTTTTTCCACGTGTCTTGATATCCAATGTATCCCTGCAAAGTTTGGTGAAGATCTGAGTATGTCGTTTTTGACCTTATCTGGAACATCCTTTCTGAAAATTTGAAAATTGTTAAAAAATTCGTCCAAAATCTTGATGTCTCCAATCTCTTTTTTGTACGTTTTTTCCACGTGTCTTGACATCCAATGTATCCCTGCAAAGTTTGGTGAAGATCTGAGTATGTAGTTTTTGACCTTATCTGGAACCTCCCATCTGAAAATTTGAAAATTCTTAAAAAATTCGACCAAAATCTTGATGTCTCCAATCTTTTGTTTTGTACGTTTTTTCCACGTGTCTTGACACATAATGTATCCATGCAAAGTTTGGTGAAGATCTGAGTATGTAGTTTTTGACCTTAATATGGAACCTCCTATCTGAAAATTTGAAAATTCTTAAAAAATTCGTCCAAAATCTTGATGTCTCCAATCTCTTGTTTTGTACGTTTTTTCCACGTGTCTTGACATCCAATGTATCCCTGCAAAGTTTGGTGAAGATCTGAGTATGTAGTTTTTGACCTTATCTGGAACCTCCCATCTGAAAATTTGAAAATTCCTAAAAAATCCGTGCAAAATCTTGATGACCCCAATCTCTTGTTTTGTACGTTTTTTCCACGTGTCTTGACATCCAATGTATTCCTGCAATGTTTGGTGAAGATCTGAGTATGTAGTTCTTGACCTTATATGGAACCTCCTATCTGAAAATTTGAAAATTCTTAAAAAATTCGACCAAAATCTTGATGTTCCGAATCCTATGTTTTGTATGTTTTTTCCACGTGTCTTGACATCCAATGTATCCATGCAAAGTTTGGTGAAGATCTGAGTATGTAGTTTTTGACCTTATATTGAACCTCCCATCTGAAAATTTGAAAATTCTTAAAAAATTCGACCAAAATCTTGATGACCCCAATCTCTTGTTTTGTACGTTTTTTCCACGTGTCTTGACATCCAAAGTATCCCTGCAAAGTTTGGTGAAGATCTGAGTATGTAGTTTTTGACCTTATATTGAACCTCCCATCTGAAAATTTGAAAATTCTTAAAAAATTCGTCCAAAATCTTGATGTCTCCAATCTCTTGTTTTGTACGTTTTTTCCACGTGTCTTGACATCCAATGTATCCATGCAAAGTTTGGTGAAGATCTGAGTATGTCGTTTTTGACCTTATCTGGAACCTCCCATCTGAAAATTTGAAAATTCTTAAAAAATTCGTCGAAAATCTTGATGTCTCCAATCTTTTGTTTTGTACGTTTTTTCCACGTGTCTTGACATGCAAAGTATCCCTGCAACGTTTGGTGAAGATCTGAGTATGTAGTTTTTGACCTTATCTGGAACCTCCTATCTGAAAATTTGAAAATTCTTCAAAAATTCGTCGAAAATCTTGATGTCTCCAATCTCTTGTTTTGTACGTTTTTTCCACGTGTCTTGACATCCAATGTTTTCCTGCAATGTTTGGTGGAGATCTGAGTATGTAGTTTTAGACCTTATCTGGAACCTCCTATCTGAAAATTTGAAAATTCTTCAAAAATTCGTCCAAAATCTTGATGTCTCCAATCTCTTGTTTTGTACGTTTTTTCCACGTGTCTCGACCTCCAATGGATCCCTGCAAAGTTTGGTGAAGATCTGAGTATGTAGTTTTTGACCTTATATGGAACCTCCTATCTGAAAATTTGAAAATTCTTAAAAAATTCGTCCAAAATCTTGATGTCTCCAATCTCTTGTTTTGTACGTTTTTTCCACGTGTCTCGACCTCCTATGGATCCCTGCAAAGTTTGGTGAAGATCTGAGTATGTCGTTTTTGACCTTATCTGGAACCTCCCATCTGAAAATTTGAAAATTCTTAAAAAATTCGTCGAAAATCTTGATGTCTCCGATCTCTTGTTTTGTACGTTTTTTCCACGTGTCTTGACATGCAAAGTATTCCTGCAAAGTTTGGTGAAGATCTGAGTATGTAGTTTTTGACCTCATCTGGAACCTCCTATCTGAAAATTTGAAAATTCTTAAAAAATTCGTCCAAAATCTTGATGTCTCCAATCTCTTGTTTTGTACGTTTTTTCCACGTGTCTTGACATCCAATGTATCCCTGCAATGTTTGGTGAAGATCTGAGTATGTAGTTTTTGACCTTATCTGGAACCTCCCATCTGAAAATTTGAAAATTCCTAAAAAATCCGTCCAAAATCTTGATGACCCCAATCTCTTGTTTTGTACTTTTTTTCCACGTGTCTCGACCTCCAATGTATCCCTGCAAAGTTTGGTGAAGATCTGAGTATGTAGTTTTTGACCTTATATGGAACCTCCTATCTGAAAATTTGAAAATTCTTAAAAAATTCGTCCAAAATCTTGATGTCACCAATCCTATGTTTTGTATGTTTTTTCCACGTGTCTTGACATCCAATGTATCCATGCAAAGTTTGGTGAAGATCTGAGTATGTCGTTTTTGACCTTATCTGGAACCTCCCATCTGAAAATTTGAAAATTCTTAAAAAATTCGTCGAAAATCTTGATGTCTCCGATCTCTTGTTTTGTACGTTTTTTCCACGTGTCTTGACATGCAAAGTATTCCTGCAAAGTTTGGTGAAGATCTGAGTATGTAGTTTTTGACCTCATCTGGAACCTCCTATCTGAAAATTTGAAAATTCTTAAAAAATTCGTCCAAAATTTTGATGTCTCCAATCTCTTGTTTTGTACGTTTTTTCCACGTGTCTTGACATCCAATGTATCCCTGCAATGTTTGGTGAAGATCTGAGTATGTAGTTTTTGACCTTATCTGGAACCTCCCATCTGAAAATTTGAAAATTCCTAAAAAATCCGTCCAAAATCATGATGACCCCAATCTCTTGTTTTGTACGTTTTTTCCACGTGTCTTGACATCCAATGTATCCCTGCAAAGTTTGGTGAAGATCTGAGTATGTAGTTTTTGATCTTATCTGGAACCTCCTATCTGAAAATTTGAAAATTCTTAAAAAATTCGTCCAAAATCTTGATGTCTCCAATCTCTTGTTTTGTACGTTTTTTCCACGTGTCTTGATATCCAATGTATCCCTGCAAAGTTTGGTGAAGATCTGAGTATGTCGTTTTTGACCTTATCTGGAACATCCTTTCTGAAAATTTGAAAATTGTTAAAAAATTCGTCCAAAATCTTGATGTCTCCAATCTCTTTTTTGTACGTTTTTTCCACGTGTCTTGACATCCAATGTATCCCTGCAAAGTTTGGTGAAGATCTGAGTATGTAGTTTTTGACCTTATCTGGAACCTCCCATCTGAAAATTTGAAAATTCTTAAAAAATTCGACCAAAATCTTGATGTCTCCAATCTTTTGTTTTGTACGTTTTTTCCACGTGTCTTGACACATAATGTATCCATGCAAAGTTTGGTGAAGATCTGAGTATGTAGTTTTTGACCTTATATGGAACCTCCTATCTGAAAATTTGAAAATTCTTAAAAAATTCGTCCAAAATCTTGATGTCTCCAATCTCTTGTTTTGTACGTTTTTTCCACGTGTCTTGACATCCAATGTATCCCTGCAAAGTTTGGTGAAGATCTGAGTATGTAGTTTTTGACCTTATCTGGAACCTCCCATCTGAAAATTTGAAAATTCCTAAAAAATCCGTGCAAAATCTTGATGACCCCAATCTCTTGTTTTGTACGTTTTTTCCACGTGTCTTGACATCCAATGTATTCCTGCAATGTTTGGTGAAGATCTGAGTATGTAGTTTTTGACCTTATATGGAACCTCCTATCTGAAAATTTGAAAATTCTTAAAAAATTCGTCGAAAATCTTGATGTCTCCAATCTCTTGTTTTGTACGTTTTTTCCACGTGTCTTGACATGCAAAGTATCCCTGCAACGTTTGGTGAAGATCTGAGTATGTAGTTTTTGACCTTATCTGGAACCTCCTATCTGAAAATTTGAAAATTCTTCAAAAATTCGTCGAAAATCTTGATGTCTCCAATCTCTTGTTTTGTACGTTTTTTCCACGTGTCTTGACATCCAATGTATTCCTGCAATGTTTGGTGAAGATCTGAGTATGTAGTTTTTGACCTTATATGGAACCTCCTTTTTGAAAATTTGAGAATTCTTAAAAAATTCGTTGAAAATCTTGATGTCTCCAATCTCTTGTTTTGTACGTTTTTTCCACGTGTCTTGACATGCAAAGTATCCCTGCAACGTTTGGTGAAGATCTGAGTATGTAGTTTTTGACCTTATCTGGAACCTCCTATCTGAAAATTTGAAAATTCTTAAAAAATTCGTCCAAAATCTTGAAGACCCCAATCTCTTGTTTTGTACGTTTTTTCCACGTGTCTTGACATCCAATGTATCCCTGCAAAGTTTGGTGAAGATCTGAGTATGTAGTTTTTGACCTTATATGGAACCTCCTTTCTGAAAATTTGAGAATTCTTAAAAAATTCGTCCAAAATCTTGATGTCTCCAATCTCTTGTTTTGTACGTTTTTTCCACGTGTCTTGACATCCAATGTATCCATGCAAAGTTTGGTGAAGATCTGAGTATGTCGTTTTTGACCTTATCTGGAACCTCCCATCCGAAAATTTGAAAATTCTTAAAAAATTCGTCGAAAATCTTGATGTCTCCAATCTCTTGTTTTGTACGTTTTTTTCCACGTGTCTTGACATGCAAAGTATCCCTGCAACGTTTGGTGAAGATCTGAGTATGTAGTTTTTGACCTTATCTGGAACCTCCTATCTGAAAATTTGAAAATTCTTCAAAAATTCGTCGAAAATCTTGATGTCTCCAATCTCTTGCTTTGTACGTTTTTTCCACGTGTCTTGACATCCAATGTATCCCTGCAATGTTTGGTGGAGATCTGAGTATGTAGTTTTTGACCTTATCTGGAACCTCCTATCTGAAAATTTGAAAATTCTTAAAAAATTCGTCCAAAATCTTGATGTCTCCAATCTCTTGTTTTGTACGTTTTTTCCACGTGTCTCGACCTCCAATGTATCCCTGCAAAGTTAGTGAAGATCTGAGTATGTCGTTTTTGACCTTATCTGGAACATCCTTTCTGAAAATTTGAAAATTCTTAAAAAATTCGTCGAAAATCTTGATGTCTCCAATCTCTTGTTTTGTACGTTTTTTCCACGTTTCTTGACATCCAATGTATCCCTGCAAAGTTTGGTGAAGATCTGAGTATGTAGTTTTTGACCTTATATGGAACCTCCTTTCTGAAAATTTGAAAATTCTCAAAAAATTCGTCCATAATCTTGATGTCTCCAATCTCTTGTTTTGTACGTTTTTTCCACGTGTCTTGACATCCAATGTATCCCTGCAAAGTTTGGTGAAGATCTGAGTATGTAGTTTTTGACCTTACATGGAACCTCCTTTGTGAAAATTTGAAAATTCTTAAAAAATTCGTCCAAAATCTTGATGTCACCAATCTCTTGTTTTGTACGTTTTTTCCACGTGTCTTGACATCCAATGTATCCATGCAAAGTTTGGTGAAGATCTGAGTATGTCGTTTTTGACCTTATCTGGAACCTCCCATCTGAAAATTTGAAAATTCTTAAAAAATCCGTGCAAAATCTTGATGACCCCAATCTCTTGTTTTGTACGTTTTTTCCACGTTTCTTGACATCCAATGTATCCCTGCAAAGTTTGGTGAAGATCTGAGTATGTCGTTTTTGACCTTATCTGGAACCTCCCATCTGAAAATTTGAAAATTCTTAAAAAATCCGTGCAAAATCTTGATGACCCCAATCTCTTGTTTTGTACGTTTTTTCCACGTGTCTTGACATCCAATGTATCCATGCAAAGTTTGGTGAAGATCTGAGTATGTCGTTTTTGACCTTATCTGGAACCTCCCATCTGAAAATTTGAAAATTCTTAAAAAATTCGTCGAAAATCTTGATGTCTCCAATCTCTTGTTTTGTACGTTTTTTCCACGTGTCTTGACATGCAAAGTATCCCTGCAACGTTTGGTGAAGATCTGAGTATGTAGTTTTTGACCTTATCTGGAACCTCCTATCTGAAAATTTGAAAATTCTTAAAAAATTCGTCCAAAATCTTGATGTCTCCAATCTCTTGTTTTGTACGTTTTTTCCACGTGTCTTGACATCCAATGTATCCCTGCAATGTTTGGTGAAGATCTGAGTATGTAGTTTTTGACCTTATATGGAGCCTCCTATCTGAAAATTTGAAAATTCTTAAAAAATTCGTCCAAAATCTTGATGTCTCCAATCTCTTGTTTTGTACGTTCTTTCCACGTGTCTTGACATCCAATGTATCCCTGCAATGTTTGGTGAAGATCTGAGTATGTAGTTTTTGACCTTATATGGAACCTCCTATCTGAAAATTTGAAAATTCTTAAAAGAATTTAACAAAATCTTGATGTCCCCAATCCTATGTTTTGTATGTTTTTTCCACGTGTCTTGACATACAATGTATCCCTGCAGAGTTTGGTGAAGATCTGAGTATGTAGTTTTTGACCTTATCTGGAACCTCCCATCTGAAAATTTGAAAATTCCTAAAAAATCCGTCCAAAATCTTGTTGACCCGAATCTCTTGTTTTGTACGTTTTTTCCACGTGTCTTGACATCCAATGTATCCCTGCAAAGTTTGGTGAAGATCTGAGTATGTAGTTTTTGACCTTATCTGGAACCGCATTTCTGAAAATTTGAAAATTTTTAAAAAAATCGTCCAAAATCTTGATGTCTCCAATCTCTTGTTTTGTACGTTTTTTCCACGTGTCTTGACATCCAATGTATCCCTGCAAAGTTTGGTGAAGATCTGAGTATGTAGTTTTTGACCTCATCTGGAACCTCCTATCTGAAAATTTGAAAATTCTTAAAAAATTCGTCCAAAATTTTGATGTCTCCAATCTCTTGTTTTGTACGTTTTTTCCACGTGTCTTGACATCCAATGTATCCCTGCAATGTTTGGTGAAGATCTGAGTATGTAGTTTTTGACCTTATCTGGAACCTCCCATCTGAAAATTTGAAAATTCCTAAAAAATCCGTCCAAAATCATGATGACCCCAATCTCTTGTTTTGTACGTTTTTTCCACGTGTCTTGACATCCAATGTATCCCTGCAAAGTTTGGTGAAGATCTGAGTATGTAGTTTTTGATCTTATCTGGAACCTCCTATCTGAAAATTTGAAAATTCTTAAAAAATTCGTCCAAAATCTTGATGTCTCCAATCTCTTGTTTTGTACGTTTTTTCCACGTGTCTTGATATCCAATGTATCCCTGCAAAGTTTGGTGAAGATCTGAGTATGTCGTTTTTGACCTTATCTGGAACATCCTTTCTGAAAATTTGAAAATTGTTAAAAAATTCGTCCAAAATCTTGATGTCTCCAATCTCTTTTTTGTACGTTTTTTCCACGTGTCTTGACATCCAATGTATCCCTGCAAAGTTTGGTGAAGATCTGAGTATGTAGTTTTTGACCTTATCTGGAACCTCCCATCTGAAAATTTGAAAATTCTTAAAAAATTCGACCAAAATCTTGATGTCTCCAATCTTTTGTTTTGTACGTTTTTTCCACGTGTCTTGACACATAATGTATCCATGCAAAGTTTGGTGAAGATCTGAGTATGTAGTTTTTGACCTTATATGGAACCTCCTATCTGAAAATTTGAAAATTCTTAAAAAATTCGTCCAAAATCTTGATGTCTCCAATCTCTTGTTTTGTACGTTTTTTCCACGTGTCTTGACATCCAATGTATCCCTGCAAAGTTTGGTGAAGATCTGAGTATGTAGTTTTTGACCTTATCTGGAACCTCCCATCTGAAAATTTGAAAATTCCTAAAAAATCCGTGCAAAATCTTGATGACCCCAATCTCTTGTTTTGTACGTTTTTTCCACGTGTCTTGACATCCAATGTATTCCTGCAATGTTTGGTGAAGATCTGAGTATGTAGTTTTTGACCTTATATGGAACCTCCTATCTGAAAATTTGAAAATTCTTAAAAAATTCGTCGAAAATCTTGATGTCTCCAATCTCTTGTTTTGTACGTTTTTTCCACGTGTCTTGACATGTAAAGTATCCCTGCAACGTTTGGTGAAGATCTGAGTATGTAGTTTTTGACCTTATCTGGAACCTCCTATCTGAAAATTTGAAAATTCTTCAAAAATTCGTCGAAAATCTTGATGTCTCCAATCTCTTGTTTTGTACGTTTTTTCCACGTGTCTTGACATCCAATGTATTCCTGCAATGTTTGGTGAAGATCTGAGTATGTAGTTTTTGACCTTATATGGAACCTCCTTTTTGAAAATTTGAGAATTCTTAAAAAATTCGTTGAAAATCTTGATGTCTCCAATCTCTTGTTTTGTACGTTTTTTCCACGTGTCTTGACATGCAAAGTATCCCTGCAACGTTTGGTGAAGATCTGAGTATGTAGTTTTTGACCTTATCTGGAACCTCCTATCTGAAAATTTGAAAATTCTTAAAAAATTCGTCCAAAATCTTGAAGACCCCAATCTCTTGTTTTGTACGTTTTTTCCACGTGTCTTGACATCCAATGTATCCCTGCAAAGTTTGGTGAAGATCTGAGTATGTAGTTTTTGACCTTATATGGAACCTCCTTTCTGAAAATTTGAGAATTCTTAAAAAATTCGTCCAAAATCTTGATGTCTCCAATCTCTTGTTTTGTACGTTTTTTCCACGTGTCTTGACATCCAATGTATCCATGCAAAGTTTGGTGAAGATCTGAGTATGTCGTTTTTGACCTTATCTGGAACCTCCCATCCGAAAATTTGAAAATTCTTAAAAAATTCGTCGAAAATCTTGATGTCTCCAATCTCTTGTTTTGTACGTTTTTTTCCACGTGTCTTGACATGCAAAGTATCCCTGCAACGTTTGGTGAAGATCTGAGTATGTAGTTTTTGACCTTATCTGGAACCTCCTATCTGAAAATTTGAAAATTCTTCAAAAATTCGTCGAAAATCTTGATGTCTCCAATCTCTTGCTTTGTACGTTTTTTCCACGTGTCTTGACATCCAATGTATCCCTGCAATGTTTGGTGGAGATCTGAGTATGTAGTTTTTGACCTTATCTGGAACCTCCTATCTGAAAATTTGAAAATTCTTAAAAAATTCGTCCAAAATCTTGATGTCTCCAATCTCTTGTTTTGTACGTTTTTTCCACGTGTCTCGACCTCCAATGTATCCCTGCAAAGTTAGTGAAGATCTGAGTATGTCGTTTTTGACCTTATCTGGAACATCCTTTCTGAAAATTTGAAAATTCTTAAAAAATTCGTCGAAAATCTTGATGTCTCCAATCTCTTGTTTTGTACGTTTTTTCCACGTTTCTTGACATCCAATGTATCCCTGCAAAGTTTGGTGAAGATCTGAGTATGTAGTTTTTGACCTTATATGGAACCTCCTTTGTGAAAATTTGAAAATTCTTAAAAAATTCGTCCAAAATCTTGATGTCACCAATCTCTTGTTTTGTACGTTTTTTCCACGTGTCTTGACATCCAATGTATCCATGCAAAGTTTGGTGAAGATCTGAGTATGTCGTTTTTGACCTTATCTGGAACCTCCCATCTGAAAATTTGAAAATTCTTAAAAAATCCGTGCAAAATCTTGATGACCCCAATCTCTTGTTTTGTACGTTTTTTCCACGTTTCTTGACATCCAATGTATCCCTGCAAAGTTTGGTGAAGATCTGAGTATGTCGTTTTTGACCTTATCTGGAACCTCCCATCTGAAAATTTGAAAATTCTTAAAAAATCCGTGCAAAATCTTGATGACCCCAATCTCTTGTTTTGTACGTTTTTTCCACGTGTCTTGACATCCAATGTATCCATGCAAAGTTTGGTGAAGATCTGAGTATGTCGTTTTTGACCTTATCTGGAACCTCCCATCTGAAAATTTGAAAATTCTTAAAAAATTCGTCGAAAATCTTGATGTCTCCAATCTCTTGTTTTGTACGTTTTTTCCACGTGTCTTGACATGCAAAGTATCCCTGCAACGTTTGGTGAAGATCTGAGTATGTAGTTTTTGACCTTATCTGGAACCTCCTATCTGAAAATTTGAAAATTCTTAAAAAATTCGTCCAAAATCTTGATGTCTCCAATCTCTTGTTTTGTACGTTTTTTCCACGTGTCTTGACATCCAATGTATCCCTGCAATGTTTGGTGAAGATCTGAGTATGTAGTTTTTGACCTTATATGGAGCCTCCTATCTGAAAATTTGAAAATTCTTAAAAAATTCGTCCAAAATCTTGATGTCTCCAATCTCTTGTTTTGTACGTTCTTTCCACGTGTCTTGACATCCAATGTATCCCTGCAATGTTTGGTGAAGATCTGAGTATGTAGTTTTTGACCTTATATGGAACCTCCTATCTGAAAATTTGAAAATTCTTAAAAGAATTTAACAAAATCTTGATGTCCCCAATCCTATGTTTTGTATGTTTTTTCCACGTGTCTTGACATACAATGTATCCCTGCAGAGTTTGGTGAAGATCTGAGTATGTAGTTTTTGACCTTATCTGGAACCTCCCATCTGAAAATTTGAAAATTCCTAAAAAATCCGTCCAAAATCTTGTTGACCCGAATCTCTTGTTTTGTACGTTTTTTCCACGTGTCTTGACATCCAATGTATCCCTGCAAAGTTTGGTGAAGATCTGAGTATGTAGTTTTTGACCTTATCTGGAACCGCATTTCTGAAAATTTGAAAATTTTTAAAAAAATCGTCCAAAATCTTGATGTCTCCAATCTCTTGTTTTGTACGTTTTTTCCACGTGTCTTGACATCCAATGTATCCCTGCAAAGTTTGATGAAGATCTGAGTATGTAGTTTTTGACCTTATATGGAACCTCCTATCTGAAAATTTGAAAATTCTTAAAAAATTCGTCCAAAATCTTGATGTCTCCAATCTCTTGTTTTGTACGTTTTTTCCACGTGTCTCGACCTCCAATGGATCCCTGCAAAGTTTGGTGAAGATCTGAGTATGTCGTTTTTGACCTTATCTGGAACCTCCCATCTGAAAATTTGAAAATTCTTAAAAAATTCGTCGAAAATCTTGATGTCTCCGATCTCTTGTTTTGTACGTTTTTTCCACGTGTCTTGACATGCAAAGTATTCCTGCAAAGTTTGGTGAAGATCTGAGTATGTAGTTTTTGACCTCATCTGGAACCTCCTATCTGAAAATTTGAAAATTCTTAAAAAATTCGTCCAAAATCTTGATGTCTCCAATCTCTTGTTTTGTACGTTTTTTCCACGTGTCTTGACATCCAATGTATCCCTGCAAAGTTTGGTGAAGATCTGAGTATGTAGTTTTTGACCTTATCTGGAACCTCCTATCTGAAAATTTGAAAATTCTTAAAAAATTCGTCCAAAATCTTGATGTCTCCAATCTCTTGTTTTGTACGTTTTTTCCACGTGTCTTGATATCCAATGTATCCCTGCAAAGTTTGGTGAAGATCTGAGTATGTCGTTTTTGACCTTATCTGGAACATCCTTTCTGAAAATTTGAAAATTGTTAAAAAATTCGTCCAAAATCTTGATGTCTCCAATCTCTTTTTTGTACGTTTTTTCCACGTGTCTTGACATCCAATGTATCCCTGCAAAGTTTGGTGAAGATCTGAGTATGTAGTTTTTGACCTTATCTGGAACCTCCCATCTGAAAATTTGAAAATTCTTAAAAAATTCGACCAAAATCTTGATGTCTCCAATCTTTTGTTTTGTACGTTTTTTCCACGTGTCTTGACACATAATGTATCCATGCAAAGTTTGGTGAAGATCTGAGTATGTAGTTTTTGACCTTATATGGAACCTCCTATCTGAAAATTTGAAAATTCTTAAAAAATTCGTCGAAAATCTTGATGTCTCCAATCTCTTGTTTTGTACGTTTTTTCCACGTGTCTTGACATCCAATGTATCCCTGCAAAGTTTGGTGAAGATCTGAGTATGTAGTTTTTGACCTTATCTGGAACCTCCCATCTGAAAATTTGAAAATTCCTAAAAAATCCTTGCAAAATCTTGATGACCCCAATCTCTTGTTTTGTACGTTTTTTCCACGTGTCTTGACATCCAATGTATTCCTGCAATGTTTGGTGAAGATCTGAGTATGTAGTTTTTGACCTTATATGGAACCTCCTATCTGAAAATTTGAAAATTCTTAAAAAATTCGACCAAAATCTTGATGTTCCGAATCCTATGTTTTGTATGTTTTTTCCACGTGTCTTGACATCCAATGTATCCATGCAAAGTTTGGTGAAGATCTGAGTATGTAGTTTTTGACCTTATATTGAACCTCCCATCTGAAAATTTGAAAATTCTTAAAAAATTCGTCCAAAATCTTGATGACCCCAATCTCTTGTTTTGTACGTTTTTTCCACGTGTCTTGACATCCAAAGTATCCCTGCAAAGTTTGGTGAAGATCTGAGTATGTAGTTTTTGACCTTATATGGAACCTCCTTTCTGAAAATTTGAGAATTCTTAAAAAATTCGTCCAAAATCTTGATGTCTCCAATCTCTTGTTTTGTACGTTTTTTCCACGTGTCTTGACATCCAATGTATCCATGCAAAGTTTGGTGAAGATCTGAGTATGTCGTTTTTAAGCTTATCTGGAACCTCCCATCTGAAAATTTGAAAATTCTTAAAAAATTCGTCGAAAATCTTGATGTCTCCAATCTTTTGTTTTGTACGTTTTTTCCACGTGTCTTGACATGCAAAGTATCCCTGCAACGTTTGGTGAAGATCTGAGTATGTAGTTTTTGACCTTATCTGGAACCTCCTATCTGAAAATTTGAAAATTCTTCAAAAATTCGTCCAAAATCTTGATGTCTCCAATCTCTTGTTTTGTACGTTTTTTCCACGTGTCTCGACCTCCAATGGATCCCTGCAAAGTTTGGTGAAGATCTGAGTATGTCGTTTTTGACCTTATCTGGAACATCCTTTCTGAAAATTTGAAAATTCTTAAAAAATTCGTCGAAAATCTTGATGTCTCCAATCTCTTGTTTTGTACGTTTTTTCCACGTGTCTTGACATCCAATGTATCCCTGCAAAGTTTGGTGAAGATCTGAGTATGTAGTTTTTGACCTTATATGGAACCTCCTATCTGAAAATTTGAAAATTCTTAAAAAATTCGTCCAAAATCTTGATGTCTCCAATCTCTTGTTTTGTACGTTTTTTCCACGTGTCTCGACCTCCAATGGATCCCTGCAAAGTTTGGTGAAGATCTGAGTATGTCGTTTTTGACCTTATCTGGAACCTCCCATCTGAAAATTTGAAAATTCTTAAAAAATTCGTCGAAAATCTTGATGTCTCCGATCTCTTGTTTTGTACGTTTTTTCCACGTGTCTTGACATCTAATGTATCCCTGCAATGTTTGGTGGAGATCTGAGTATGTAGTTTTTGACCTTATATGGAACCTCCTATCTGAAAATTTGAAAATTCTTAAAAAATTCGTCCAAAATCTTGATGTCTCCAATCTCTTGTTTTGTACGTTTTTTCCACGTGTCTTGATATCCAATGTATCCCTGCAAAGTTTGGTGAAGATCTGAGTATGTCGTTTTTGACCTTATCTGGAACATCCTTTCTGAAAATTTGAAAATTGTTAAAAAATTCGTCCAAAATCTTGATGTCTCCAATCTCTTGTTTTGTACGTTTTTTCCACGTGTCTTGACATCTAATGTATTCCTGCAATGTTTGGTGGAGATCTGAGTATGTAGTTTTAGACCTTATCTGGAAACTCCTATCTGAAAATTTGAAAATTCTTCAAAAATTCGTCCAAAATCTTGATGTCTCCAATCTCTTGTTTTGTACGTTTTTTCCACGTGTCTCGACCTCCAATGGATCCCTGCAAAGTTTGGTGAAGATCTGAGTATGTCGTTTTTGATCTTATCTGGAACATCCTTTCTGAAAATTTGAAAATTCTTAAAAAATTCGTCGAAAATCTTGATGTCTCCAATCTCTTGTTTTGTACGTTTTTTCCACGTGTCTTGACATCCAATGTATCCCTGCAAAGTTTGGTGAAGATCTGAGTATGTAGTTTTTGACCTTATATGGAACCTCCTATCTGAAAATTTGAAAATTCTTAAAAAATTCGTCCAAAATCTTGATGTCTCCAATCTCTTGTTTTGTACGTTTTTTCCACGTGTCTCGACCTCCAATGGATCCCTGCAAAGTTTGGTGAAGATCTGAGTATGTCGTTTTTGACCTTATCTGGAACCTCCCATCTGAAAATTTGAAAATTCTTAAAAAATTCGTCGAAAATCTTGATGTCTCCGATCTCTTGTTTTGTACGTTTTTTCCACGTGTCTTGACATGCAAAGTATTCCTGCAAAGTTTGGTGAAGATCTGAGTATGTAGTTTTTGACCTCATCTGGAACCTCCTATCTGAAAATTTGAAAATTCTTAAAAAATTCGTCCAAAATCTTGATGTCTCCAATCTCTTGTTTTGTACGTTTTTTCCACGTGTCTTGATATCCAATGTATCCCTGCAAAGTTTGGTGAAGATCTGAGTATGTCGTTTTTGACCTTATCTGGAACAACCTTTCTTAAAATTTGAAAATTGTTAAAAAATTCGTCCAAAATCTTGATGTCTCCTATCTCTTGTTTTGTACGTTTTTTCCACGTGTCTTGACATCCAATGTATCCCTGCAAAGTTTGGTGAAGATCTGAGTATGTAGTTTTTGACCTTATCTGGAACCTCCCATCTGAAAATTTGAAAATTCTTAAAAAATTCGACCAAAATCTTGATGTCTCCAATCTCTTGTTTTGTACGTTTTTTCCACGTGTCTTGACACATAATGTATCCATGCAAAGTTTGGTGAAGATCTGTTTATGTAGTTTTTGACCTTATATGGAACCTCCTATCTGAAAATTTGAAAATTCTTAAAAAATTCGTCCAAAATCTTGATGTCTCCAATCTCTTGTTTTGTACGTTTTTTCCACGTGTCTTGACATCCAATGTATCCCTGCAAAGTTTGGTGAAGATCTGAGTATGTAGTTTTTGACCTTATCTGGAACCTCCCATCTGAAAATTTGAAAATTCCTAAAAAATCCGTCCAAAATCTTGATGACCACAATCTCTTGTTTTGTACGTTTTTTCCACGTGTCTTGACATTCAATGTATCCCTGCAAAGTTTGGTGAAGATCTGAGTATGTAGTTTTTGACCTTATATGGAACCTCCTTTCTGAAAATTTGAAAATTCTTAAAAAATTCGTCCAAAATCTTGAAGACCCCAATCTCTTGTTTTGTACGTTTTTTCCACGTGTCTTGACATCCAATGTATCCCTGCAAAGTTTGGTGAAGATCTGAGTATGTAGTTTTTGACCTTATATGGAACCTCCTTTCTGAAAATTTGAGAATTCTTAAAAAAATCGTCCAAAATCTTGATGTCTCCAATCTCTTGTTTTGTACGTTTTTTCCACGTGTCTTGACATCCAATGTATCCATGCAAAGTTTGGTGAAGATCTGAGTATGTCGTTTTTGAACTTATCTGGAACCTCCCATCCGAAAATTTGAAAATTCTTAAAAAATTCGTCGAAAATCTTGATGTCTCCAATCTCTTGTTTTGTACGTTTTTTCCACGTGTCTTGACATGCAAAGTATCCCTGCAACGTTTGGTGAAGATCTGAGTATGTAGTT
Source organism: Lepisma saccharinum (assembly GCF_977018435.1). NCBI lineage: Eukaryota > Metazoa > Arthropoda > Insecta > Zygentoma > Lepismatidae > Lepisma > Lepisma saccharinum. The sequence goes on from NW_028143024.1 coordinate 362,339, forward strand.
TTTGACCTTATCTGGAACCTCCTATCTGAAAATTTGAAAATTCTTCAAAAATTCGTCGAAAATCTTGATGTCTCCAATCTCTTGCTTTGTACGTTTTTTCCACGTGTCTTGACATCCAATGTATCCCTGCAATGTTTGGTGGAGATCTGAGTATGTAGTTTTTGACCTTATCTGGAACCTCCTATCTGAAAATTTGAAAATTCTTCAAAAATTCGTCCAAAATCTTGATGTCTCCAATCTCTTGTTTTGTACGTTTTTTCCACGTGTCTCGACCTCCAATGTATCCCTGCAAAGTTAGTGAAGATCTGAGTATGTCGTTTTTGACCTTATCTGGAACATCCTTTCTGAAAATTTGAAAATTCTTAAAAAATTCGTCGAAAATCTTGATGTCTCCAATCTCTTGTTTTGTACGTTTTTTCCACGTTTCTTGACATCCAATGTATCCCTGCAAAGTTTGGTGAAGATCTGAGTATGTAGTTTTTGACCTTATATGGAACCTCCTTTCTGAAAATTTGAAAATTCTCAAAAAATTCGTCCATAATCTTGATGTCTCCAATCTCTTGTTTTGTACGTTTTTTCCACGTGTCTTGACATCCAATGTATCCCTGCAAAGTTTGGTGAAGATCTGAGCATGTAGTTTTTGACCTTATATGGAACCTCCTATCTGAAAATTTGAAAATTCTTAAAAAATTCGTCCAAAATCTTGATGTCACCAATCCTATGTTTTGTATGTTTTTTCCACGTGTCTTGACATCCAATGTATCCATGCAAAGTTTGGTGAAGATCAGAGTATGTCGTTTTCGACCTTATCTGGAACCTCCCATCTGAAAATTTGAAAATTCTTAAAAAATTCGTCGAAAATCTTGATGTCTCCGATCTCTTGTTTTGTACGTTTTTTCCACGTGTCTTGACATGCAAAGTATTCCTGCAAAGTTTGGTGAAGATCTGAGTATGTAGTTTTTGACCTCATCTGGAACCTCCTATCTGAAAATTTGAAAATTCTTAAAAAATTCGTCCAAAATTTTGATGTCTCCAATCTCTTGTTTTGTACGTTTTTTCCACGTGTCTTGACATCCAATGTATCCCTGCAATGTTTGGTGAAGATCTGAGTATGTAGTTTTTGACCTTATCTGGAACCTCCCATCTGAAAATTTGAAAATTCCTAAAAAATCCGTCCAAAATCTTGATGACCCCAATCTCTTGTTTTGTACGTTTTTTCCACGTGTCTTGACATCCAATGTATCCCTGCAAAGTTTGGTGAAGATCTGAGTATGTCGTTTTTGACCTTATCTGGAACATCCTATCTGAAAATTTGAAAATTCTTAAAAAATTCGTCCAAAATCTTGATGTCTCCAATCTCTTGTTTTGTACGTTTTTTCCACGTGTCTTGATATCCAATGTATCCCTGCAAAGTTTGGTGAAGATCTGAGTATGTCGTTTTTGACCTTATCTGGAACATCCTTTCTGAAAATTTGAAAATTGTTAAAAAATTCGTCCAAAATCTTGATGTCTCCAATCTCTTTTTTGTACGTTTTTTCCACGTGTCTTGACATCCAATGTATCCCTGCAAAGTTTGGTGAAGATCTGAGTATGTAGTTTTTGACCTTATCTGGAACCTCCCATCTGAAAATTTGAAAATTCTTAAAAAATTCGACCAAAATCTTGATGTCTCCAATCTTTTGTTTTGTACGTTTTTTCCACGTGTCTTGACACATAATGTATCCATGCAAAGTTTGGTGAAGATCTGAGTATGTAGTTTTTGACCTTATATGGAACCTCCTATCTGAAAATTTGAAAATTCTTAAAAAATTCGTCCAAAATCTTGATGTCTCCAATCTCTTGTTTTGTACGTTTTTTCCACGTGTCTTGACATCCAATGTATCCCTGCAAAGTTTGGTGAAGATCTGAGTATGTAGTTTTTGACCTTATCTGGAACCTCCCATCTGAAAATTTGAAAATTCCTAAAAAATCCGTGCAAAATCTTGATGACCCCAATCTCTTGTTTTGTACGTTTTTTCCACGTGTCTTGACATCCAATGTATTCCTGCAATGTTTGGTGAAGATCTGAGTATGTAGTTTTTGACATTATATGGAACCTCCTATCTGAAAATTTGAAAATTCTTAAAAAATTCGACCAAAATCTTGATGTTCCGAATCCTATGTTTTGTATGTTTTTTCCACGTGTCTTGACATCCAATGTATCCATGCAAAGTTTGGTGAAGATCTGAGTATGTAGTTTTTGACCTTATATTGAACCTCCCATCTGAAAATTTGAAAATTCTTAAAAAATTCGTCCAAAATCTTGATGACCCCAATCTCTTGTTTTGTACGTTTTTTCCACGTGTCTTGACATCCAAAGTATCCCTGCAAAGTTTGGTGAAGATCTGAGTATGTAGTTTTTGACCTTATATTGAACCTCCCATCTGAAAATTTGAAAATTCTTAAAAAATTCGTCCAAAATCTTGATGTCTCCAATCTCTTGTTTTGTACGTTTTTTCCACGTGTCTTGACATCCAATGTATCCATGCAAAGTTTGGTGAAGATCTGAGTATGTCGTTTTTGACCTTATCTGGAACCTCCCATCTGAAAATTTGAAAATTCTTAAAAAATTCGTCGAAAATCTTGATGTCTCCAATCTTTTGTTTTGTACGTTTTTTCCACGTGTCTTGACATGCAAAGTATCCCTGCAACGTTTGGTGAAGATCTGAGTATGTAGTTTTTGACCTTATCTGGAACCTCCTATCTGAAAATTTGAAAATTCTTCAAAAATTCGTCGAAAATCTTGATGTCTCCAATCTCTTGTTTTGTACGTTTTTTCCACGTGTCTTGACATCCAATGTATTCCTGCAATGTTTGGTGGAGATCTGAGTATGTAGTTTTAGACCTTATCTGGAACCTCCTATCTGAAAATTTGAAAATTCTTCAAAAATTCGTCCAAAATCTTGATGTCTCCAATCTCTTGTTTTGTACGTTTTTTCCACGTGTCTCGACCTCCAATGGATCCCTGCAAAGTTTGGTGAAGATCTGAGTATGTCGTTTTTTACCTTATCTGGAACATCCTTTCTGAAAATTTGAAAATTCTTAAAAAATTCGTCGAAAATCTTGATGTCTCCAATCTCTTGTTTTGTACGTTTTTTCCACGTGTCTTGACATCCAATGTATCCCTGCAAAGTTTGGTGAAGATCTGAGTATGTAGTTTTTGACCTTATATGGAACCTCCTATCTGAAAATTTGAAAATTCTTAAAAAATTCGTCCAAAATCTTGATGTCTCCAATCTCTTGTTTTGTACGTTTTTTCCACGTGTCTCGACCTCCAATGGATCCCTGCAAAGTTTGGTGAAGATCTGAGTATGTCGTTTTTGACCTTATCTGGAACCTCCCATCTGAAAATTTGAAAATTCTTAAAAAATTCGTCGAAAATCTTGATGTCTCCGATCTCTTGTTTTGTACGTTTTTTCCACGTGTCTTGACATGCAAAGTATTCCTGCAAAGTTTGGTGAAGATCTGAGTATGTAGTTTTTGACCTCATCTGGAACCTCCTATCTGAAAATTTGAAAATTCTTAAAAAATTCGTCCAAAATCTTGATGTCTCCAATCTCTTGTTTTGTACGTTTTTTCCACGTGTCTTGACATCCAATGTATCCCTGCAATGTTTGGTGAAGATCTGAGTATGTAGTTTTTGACCTTATCTGGAACCTCCCATCTGAAAATTTGAAAATTCCTAAAAAATCCGTCCAAAATCTTGATGACCCCAATCTCTTGTTTTGTACTTTTTTTCCACGTGTCTCGACCTCCAATGTATCCCTGCAAAGTTTGGTGAAGATCTGAGTATGTAGTTTTTGACCTTATATGGAACCTCCTATCTGAAAATTTGAAAATTCTTAAAAAATTCGTCCAAAATCTTGATGTCACCAATCCTATGTTTTGTATGTTTTTTCCACGTGTCTTGACATCCAATGTATCCATGCAAAGTTTGGTGAAGATCTGAGTATGTCGTTTTTGACCTTATCTGGAACCTCCCATCTGAAAATTTGAAAATTCTTAAAAAATTCGTCGAAAATCTTGATGTCTCCGATCTCTTGTTTTGTACGTTTTTTCCACGTGTCTTGACATGCAAAGTATTCCTGCAAAGTTTGGTGAAGATCTGAGTATGTAGTTTTTGACCTCATCTGGAACCTCCTATCTGAAAATTTGAAAATTCTTAAAAAATTCGTCCAAAATTTTGATGTCTCCAATCTCTTGTTTTGTACGTTTTTTCCACGTGTCTTGACATCCAATGTATCCCTGCAATGTTTGGTGAAGATCTGAGTATGTAGTTTTTGACCTTATCTGGAACCTCCCATCTGAAAATTTGAAAATTCCTAAAAAATCCGTCCAAAATCTTGATGACCCCAATCTCTTGTTTTGTACGTTTTTTCCACGTGTCTTGACATCCAATGTATCCCTGCAAAGTTTGGTGAAGATCTGAGTATGTAGTTTTTGACCTTATCTGGAACCTCCTATCTGAAAATTTGAAAATTCTTAAAAAATTCGTCCAAAATCTTGATGTCTCCAATCTCTTGTTTTGTACGTTTTTTCCACGTGTCTTGATATCCAATGTATCCCTGCAAAGTTTGGTGAAGATCTGAGTATGTAGTTTTTGATCTTATATGGAACCTCCTATCTGAAAATTTGAAAATTGTTAAAAAATTCGTCCAAAATCTTGATGTCTCCAATCTCTTGTTTTGTACGTTTTTTCCACGTGTCTCGACCTCCAATGGATCCCTGCAAAGTTTGGTGAAGATCTGAGTATGTAGTTTTTGACCTTATCTGGAACCTCCCATCTGAAAATTTGAAAATTCTTAAAAAATTCGACCAAAATCTTGATGTCTCCAATCTTTTGTTTTGTACGTTTTTTCCACGTGTCTTGACACATAATGTATCCCTGCAAAGTTTGGTGAAGATCTGAGTATGTAGTTTTTGACCTTATCTGGAACCTCCTATCTGAAAATTTGAAAATTCTTAAAAAATTCGTCGAAAATCTTGATGTCTCCAATCTTTTGTTTTGTACGTTTTTTCCACGTGTCTTGACATCCAATGTATCCCTGCAAAGTTTGGTGAAGATCTGAGTATGTAGTTTTTGACCTTATATGGAACCTCCTATCTGAAAATTTGAAAATTCTTAAAAAATTCGTCCAAAATCTTGATGTCTCCAATCTCTTGTTTTGTACGTTTTTTCCACGTGTCTCGACCTCCAATGGATCCCTGCAAAGTTTGGTGAAGATCTGAGTATGTCGTTTTTGACCTTATCTGGAACCTCCCATCTGAAAATTTGAAAATTCTTAAAAAATTCGTCCAAAATCTTGATGTCTCCGATCTCTTGTTTTGTACGTTTTTTCCACGTGTCTTGACATCCAATGTATCCCTGCAATGTTTGGTGAAGATCTGAGTATGTAGTTTTTGACCTTATCTGGAACCTCCCATCTGAAAATTTGAAAATTCCTAAAAAATCCGTCCAAAATCTTGATGACCCCAATCTCTTGTTTTGTACTTTTTTTCCACGTGTCTCGACCTCCAATGTATCCCTGCAAAGTTTGGTGAAGATCTGAGTATGTAGTTTTTGACCTTATATGGAACCTCCTATCTGAAAATTTGAAAATTCTTAAAAAATTCGTCCAAAATCTTGATGTCACCAATCCTATGTTTTGTATGTTTTTTCCACGTGTCTTGACATCCAATGTATCCATGCAAAGTTTGGTGAAGATCTGAGTATGTCGTTTTTGACCTTATCTGGAACCTCCCATCTGAAAATTTGAAAATTCTTAAAAAATTCGTCGAAAATCTTGATGTCTCCGATCTCTTGTTTTGTACGTTTTTTCCACGTGTCTTGACATGCAAAGTATTCCTGCAAAGTTTGGTGAAGATCTGAGTATGTAGTTTTTGACCTCATCTGGAACCTCCTATCTGAAAATTTGAAAATTCTTAAAAAATTCGTCCAAAATTTTGATGTCTCCAATCTCTTGTTTTGTACGTTTTTTCCACGTGTCTTGACATCCAATGTATTCCTGCAATGTTTGGTGGAGATCTGAGTATGTAGTTTTAGACCTTATCTGGAACCTCCTATCTGAAAATTTGAAAATTCTTCAAAAATTCGTCCAAAATCTTGATGTCTCCAATCTCTTGTTTTGTACGTTTTTTCCACGTGTCTCGACCTCCAACGGATCCCTGCAAAGTTTGGTGAAGATCTGAGTATGTCGTTTTTGACCTTATCTGGAACATCCTTTCTGAAAATTTGAAAATTCTTAAAAAATTCGTCCAAAATCTTGATGTCTCCAATCTCTTGTTTTGTACGTTTTTTCCACGTGTCTTGATATCCAATGTATCCCTGCAAAGTTTGGTGAAGATCTGAGTATGTCGTTTTTGACCTTATCTGGAACATCCTTTCTGAAAATTTGAAAATTGTTAAAAAATTCGTCCAAAATCTTGATGTCTCCAATCTCTTTTTTGTACGTTTTTTCCACGTGTCTTGACATCCAATGTATCCCTGCAAAGTTTGGTGAAGATCTGAGTATGTCGTTTTTGACCTTATCTGGAACCTCCCATCTGAAAATTTGAAAATTCTTAAAAAATTCGACCAAAATCTTGATGTCTCCAATCTTTTGTTTTGTACGTTTTTTCCACGTGTCTTGACACATAATGTATCCATGCAAAGTTTGGTGAAGATCTGAGTATGTAGTTTTTGACCTTATATGGAACCTCCTATCTGAAAATTTGAAAATTCTTAAAAAATTCGTCCAAAATCTTGATGTCTCCAATCTCTTGTTTTGTACGTTTTTTCCACGTGTCTTGACATCCAATGTATCCATGCAAAGTTTGGTGAAGATCTGAGTATGTAGTTTTTGACCTTATCTGGAACCTCCCATCTGAAAATTTGAAAATTCTTAAAAAATTCGACCAAAATCTTGATGTCTCCAATCTTTTGTTTTGTACGTTTTTTCCACGTGTCTTGACACATAATGTATCCATGCAAAGTTTGGTGAAGATCTGAGTATGTAGTTTTTGACCTTATATGGAACCTCCTATCTGAAAATTTGAAAATTCTTAAAAAATTCGTCCAAAATCTTGATGTCTCCAATCTCTTGTTTTGTACGTTTTTTCCACGTGTCTTGACATCCAATGTATCCCTGCAAAGTTTGGTGAAGATCTGAGTATGTAGTTTTTGACCTTATCTGGAACCTCCCATCTGAAAATTTGAAAATTCCTAAAAAATCCGTGCAAAATCTTGATGACCCCAATCTCTTGTTTTGTACGTTTTTTCCACGTGTCTTGACATCCAATGTATTCCTGCAATGTTTGGTGAAGATCTGAGTATGTAGTTTTTGACCTTATATGGAACCTCCTATCTGAAAATTTGAAAATTCTTAAAAAATTCGACCAAAATCTTGATGTTCCGAATCCTATGTTTTGTATGTTTTTTCCACGTGTCTTGACACATAATGTATCCATGCAAAGTTTGGTGAAGATCTGAGTATGTCGTTTTTGACCTTATCTGGAACCTCCCATCTGAAAATTTGAAAATTCTTAAAAAATTCGTCGAAAATCTTGATGTCTCCGATCTCTTGTTTTGTACGTTTTTTCCACGTGTCTTGACATGCAAAGTATTCCTGCAAAGTTTGGTGAAGATCTGAGTATGTAGTTTTTGACCTCATCTGGAACCTCCTATCTGAAAATTTGAAAATTCTTAAAAAATTCGTCCAAAATTTTGATGTCTCCAATCTCTTGTTTTGTACGTTTTTTCCACGTGTCTTGACATCCAATGTATCCCTGCAATGTTTGGTGAAGATCTGAGTATGTAGTTTTTGACCTTATCTGGAACCTCCCATCTGAAAATTTGAAAATTCCTAAAAAATCCGTCCAAAATCTTGATGACCCCAATCTCTTGTTTTGTACGTTTTTTCCACGTGTCTTGACATCCAATGTATCCCTGCAAAGTTTGGTGAAGATCTGAGTATGTAGTTTTTGACCTTATCTGGAACCTCCTATCTGAAAATTTGAAAATTCTTAAAAAATTCGTCCAAAATTTTGATGTCTCCAATCTCTTGTTTTGTACGTTTTTTCCACGTGTCTTGACATCCAATGTATTCCTGCAATGTTTGGTGGAGATCTGAGTATGTAGTTTTAGACCTTATCTGGAACCTCCTATCTGAAAATTTGAAAATTCTTCAAAAATTCGTCCAAAATCTTGATGTCTCCAATCTCTTGTTTTGTACGTTTTTTCCACGTGTCTCGACCTCCAATGGATCCCTGCAAAGTTTGGTGAAGATCTGAGTATGTCGTTTTTGATCTTATCTGGAACATCCTTTCTGAAAATTTGAAAATTCTTAAAAAATTCGTCGAAAATCTTGATGTCTCCAATCTCTTGTTTTGTACGTTTTTTCCACGTGTCTTGACATCCAATGTATCCCTGCAAAGTTTGGTGAAGATCTGAGTATGTAGTTTTTGACCTTATATGGAACCTCCTATCTGAAAATTTGAAAATTCTTAAAAAATTCGTCCAAAATCTTGATGTCTCCAATCTCTTGTTTTGTACGTTTTTTCCACGTGTCTCGACCTCCAATGGATCCCTGCAAAGTTTGGTGAAGATCTGAGTATGTCGTTTTTGACCTTATCTGGAACCTCCTATCTGAAAATTTGAAAATTCTTAAAAAATTCGTCGAAAATCTTGATGTCTCCAATCTCTTGTTTTGTACGTTTTTTCCACGTGTCTTGACATCCAATGTATCCCTGCAAAGTTTGGTGAAGATCTGAGTATGTAGTTTTTGACCTTATATGGAACCTCCTATCTGAAAATTTGAAAATTCTTAAAAAATTCGTCCAAAATCTTGATGTCTCCAATCTCTTGTTTTGTACGTTTTTTCCACGTGTCTTGATATCCAATGTATCCCTGCAAAGTTTGGTGAAGATCTGAGTATGTCGTTTTTGACCTTATCTGGAACATCCTTTCTTAAAATTTGAAAATTGTTAAAAAATTCGTCGAAAATCTTGATGTCTCCTATCTCTTGTTTTGTACGTTTTTTCCACGTGTCTTGACATCCAATGTATCCCTGCAAAGTTTGGTGAAGATCTGAGTATGTAGTTTTTGACCTTATCTGGAACCTCCCATCTGAAAATTTGAAAATTCTTAAAAAATTCGACCAAAATCTTGATGTCTCCAATCTCTTGTTTTGTACGTTTTTTCCACGTGTCTTGACACATAATGTATCCATGCAAAGTTTGGTGAAGATCTGAGTATGTAGTTTTTGACCTTATATGGAACCTCCTATCTGAAAATTTGAAAATTCTTAAAAAATTCGTCCAAAATCTTGATGTCTCCAATCTCTTGTTTTGTACGTTTTTTCCACGTGTCTTGACATCCAATGTATCCCTGCAAAGTTTGGTGAAGATCTGAGTATGTAGTTTTTGACCTTATCTGGAACCTCCCATCTGAAAATTTGAAAATTCCTAAAAAATCCGTCCAAAATCTTGATGACCACAATCTCTTGTTTTGTACGTTTTTTCCACGTGTCTTGACATTCAATGTATCCCTGGAAAGTTTGGTGAAGATCTGAGTATGTAGTTTTTGACCTTATATGGAACCTCCTTTCTGAAAATTTGAAAATTCTTAAAAAATTCGTCCAAAATCTTGAAGACCCCAATCTCTTGTTTTGTACGTTTTTTCCACGTGTCTTGACATCCAATGTATCCCTGCAAAGTTTGGTGAAGATCTGAGTATGTAGTTTTTGACCTTATATGGAACCTCCTTTCTGAAAATTTGAGAATTCTTAAAAAAATCGTCCAAAATCTTGATGTCTCCAATCTCTTGTTTTGTACGTTTTTTCCACGTGTCTTGACATCCAATGTATCCATGCAAAGTTTGGTGAAGATCTGAGTATGTCGTTTTTGACCTTATCTGGAACCTCCCATCCGAAAATTTGAAAATTCTTAAAAAATTCGTCGAAAATCTTGATGTCTCCAATCTCTTGTTTTGTACGTTTTTTCCACGTGTCTTGACATGCAAAGTATCCCTGCAACGTTTGGTGAAGATCTGAGTATGTAGTTTTTGACCTTATCTGGAACCTCCTATCTGAAAATTTGAAAATTCTTCAAAAATTCGTCGAAAATCTTGATGTCTCCAATCTCTTGCTTTGTACGTTTTTTCCACGTGTCTTGACATCCAATGTATCCCTGCAATGTTTGGTGGAGATCTGAGTATGTAGTTTTTGACCTTATCTGGAACCTCCTATCTGAAAATTTGAAAATTCTTCAAAAATTCGTCCAAAATCTTGATGTCTCCAATCTCTTGTTTTGTACGTTTTTTCCACGTGTCTCGACCTCCAATGTATCCCTGCAAAGTTAGTGAAGATCTGAGTATGTCGTTTTTGACCTTATCTGGAACATCCTTTCTGAAAATTTGAAAATTCTTAAAAAATTCGTCGAAAATCTTGATGTCTCCAATCTCTTGTTTTGTACGTTTTTTCCACGTTTCTTGACATCCAATGTATCCCTGCAAAGTTTGGTGAAGATCTGAGTATGTAGTTTTTGACCTTATATGGAACCTCCTTTCTGAAAATTTGAAAATTCTCAAAAAATTCGTCCATAATCTTGATGTCTCCAATCTCTTGTTTTGTACGTTTTTTCCACGTGTCTTGACATCCAATGTATCCCTGCAAAGTTTGGTGAAGATCTGAGCATGTAGTTTTTGACCTTATATGGAACCTCCTATCTGAAAATTTGAAAATTCTTAAAAAATTCGTCCAAAATCTTGATGTCACCAATCCTATGTTTTGTATGTTTTTTCCACGTGTCTTGACATCCAATGTATCCATGCAAAGTTTGGTGAAGATCAGAGTATGTCGTTTTTGACCTTATCTGGAACCTCCCATCTGAAAATTTGAAAATTCTTAAAAAATTCGTCGAAAATCTTGATGTCTCCGATCTCTTGTTTTGTACGTTTTTTCCACGTGTCTTGACATGCAAAGTATTCCTGCAAAGTTTGGTGAAGATCTGAGTATGTAGTTTTTGACCTCATCTGGAACCTCCTATCTGAAAATTTGAAAATTCTTAAAAAATTCGTCCAAAATTTTGATGTCTCCAATCTCTTGTTTTGTACGTTTTTTCCACGTGTCTTGACATCCAATGTATCCCTTCAATGTTTGGTGAAGATCTGAGTATGTAGTTTTTGACCTTATCTGGAACCTCCCATCTGAAAATTTGAAAATTCCTAAAAAATCCGTCCAAAATCTTGATGACCCCAATCTCTTGTTTTGTACGTTTTTTCCACGTGTCTTGACATCCAATGTATCCCTGCAAAGTTTGGTGAAGATCTGAGTATGTCGTTTTTGACCTTATCTGGAACATCCTATCTGAAAATTTGAAAATTCTTAAAAAATTCGTCCAAAATCTTGATGTCTCCAATCTCTTGTTTTGTACGTTTTTTCCACGTGTCTTGATATCCAATGTATCCCTGCAAAGTTTGGTGAAGATCTGAGTATGTCGTTTTTGACCTTATCTGGAACATCCTTTCTGAAAATTTGAAAATTGTTAAAAAATTCGTCCAAAATCTTGATGTCTCCAATCTCTTTTTTGTACGTTTTTTCCACGTGTCTTGACATCCAATGTATCCCTGCAAAGTTTGGTGAAGATCTGAGTATGTAGTTTTTGACCTTATCTGGAACCTCCCATCTGAAAATTTGAAAATTCTTAAAAAATTCGACCAAAATCTTGATGTCTCCAATCTTTTGTTTTGTACGTTTTTTCCACGTGTCTTGACACATAATGTATCCATGCAAAGTTTGGTGAAGATCTGAGTATGTAGTTTTTGACCTTATATGGAACCTCCTATCTGAAAATTTGAAAATTCTTAAAAAATTCGTCCAAAATCTTGATGTCTCCAATCTCTTGTTTTGTACGTTTTTTCCACGTGTCTTGACATCCAATGTATCCCTGCAAAGTTTGGTGAAGATCTGAGTATGTAGTTTTTGACCTTATCTGGAACCTCCCATCTGAAAATTTGAAAATTCCTAAAAAATCCGTGCAAAATCTTGATGACCCCAATCTCTTGTTTTGTACGTTTTTTCCACGTGTCTTGACATCCAATGTATTCCTGCAATGTTTGGTGAAGATCTGAGTATGTAGTTTTTGACCTTATATGGAACCTCCTATCTGAAAATTTGAAAATTCTTAAAAAATTCGACCAAAATCTTGATGTTCCGAATCCTATGTTTTGTATGTTTTTTCCACGTGTCTTGACATCCAATGTATCCATGCAAAGTTTGGTGAAGATCTGAGTATGTAGTTTTTGACCTTATATTGAACCTCCCATCTGAAAATTTGAAAATTCTTAAAAAATTCGTCCAAAATCTTGATGACCCCAATCTCTTGTTTTGTACGTTTTTTCCACGTGTCTTGACATCCAAAGTATCCCTGCAAAGTTTGGTGAAGATCTGAGTATGTAGTTTTTGACCTTATATTGAACCTCCCATCTGAAAATTTGAAAATTCTTAAAAAATTCGTCCAAAATCTTGATGTCTCCAATCTCTTGTTTTGTACGTTTTTTCCACGTGTCTTGACATCCAATGTATCCATGCAAAGTTTGGTGAAGATCTGAGTATGTCGTTTTTGACCTTATCTGGAACCTCCCATCTGAAAATTTGAAAATTCTTAAAAAATTCGTCGAAAATCTTGATGTCTCCAATCTTTTGTTTTGTACGTTTTTTCCACGTGTCTTGACATGCAAAGTATCCCTGCAACGTTTGGTGAAGATCTGAGTATGTAGTTTTTGACCTTATCTGGAACCTCCTATCTGAAAATTTGAAAATTCTTCAAAAATTCGTCGAAAATCTTGATGTCTCCAATCTCTTGTTTTGTACGTTTTTTCCACGTGTCTTGACATCCAATGTATTCCTGCAATGTTTGGTGGAGATCTGAGTATGTAGTTTTAGACCTTATCTGGAACCTCCTATCTGAAAATTTAAAAATTCTTCAAAAATTCGTCCAAAATCTTGATGTCTCCAATCTCTTGTTTTGTACGTTTTTTCCACGTGTCTCGACCTCCAATGGATCCCTGCAAAGTTTGGTGAAGATCTGAGTATGTCGTTTTTTACCTTATCTGGAACATCCTTTCTGAAAATTTGAAAATTCTTAAAAAATTCGTCGAAAATCTTGATGTCTCCAATCTCTTGTTTTGTACGTTTTTTCCACGTGTCTTGACATCCAATGTATCCCTGCAAAGTTTGGTGAAGATCTGAGTATGTAGTTTTTGACCTTATATGGAACCTCCTATCTGAAAATTTGAAAATTCTTAAAAAATTCGTCCAAAATCTTGATGTCTCCAATCTCTTGTTTTGTACGTTTTTTCCACGTGTCTCGACCTCCAATGGATCCCTGCAAAGTTTGGTGAAGATCTGAGTATGTCGTTTTTGACCTTATCTGGAACCTCCCATCTGAAAATTTGAAAATTCTTAAAAAATTCGTCGAAAATCTTGATGTCTCCGATCTCTTGTTTTGTACGTTTTTTCCACGTGTCTTGACATGCAAAGTATTCCTGCAAAGTTTGGTGAAGATCTGAGTATGTAGTTTTTGACCGCATCTGGAACCTCCTATCTGAAAATTTGAAAATTCTTAAAAAATTCGTCCAAAATCTTGATGTCTCCAATCTCTTGTTTTGTACGTTTTTTCCACGTGTCTTGACATCCAATGTATCCCTGCAATGTTTGGTGAAGATCTGAGTATGTAGTTTTTGACCTTATCTGGAACCTCCCATCTGAAAATTTGAAAATTCCTAAAAAATCCGTCCAAAATCTTGATGACCCCAATCTCTTGTTTTGTACTTTTTTTCCACGTGTCTCGACCTCCAATGTATCCCTGCAAAGTTTGGTGAAGATCTGAGTATGTAGTTTTTGACCTTATATGGAACCTCCTATCTGAAAATTTGAAAATTCTTAAAAAATTCGTCCAAAATCTTGATGTCACCAATCCTATGTTTTGTATGTTTTTTCCACGTGTCTTGACATCCAATGTATCCATGCAAAGTTTGGTGAAGATCTGAGTATGTCGTTTTTGACCTTATCTGGAACCTCCCATCTGAAAATTTGAAAATTCTTAAAAAATTCGTCGAAAATCTTGATGTCTCCGATCTCTTGTTTTGTACGTTTTTTCCACGTGTCTTTACATGCAAAGTATTCCTGCAAAGTTTGGTGAAGATCTGAGTATGTAGTTTTTGACCTCATCTGGAACCTCCTATCTGAAAATTTGAAAATTCTTAAAAAATTCGTCCAAAATTTTGATGTCTCCAATCTCTTGTTTTGTACGTTTTTTCCACGTGTCTTGACATCCAATGTATCCCTGCAACGTTTGGTGAAGATCTGAGTATGTAGTTTTTGACCTTATCTGGAACCTCCCATCTGAAAATTTGAAAATTCCTAAAAAATCCGTCCAAAATCTTGATGACCCCAATCTCTTGTTTTGTACGTTTTTTCCACGTGTCTTGACATCCAATGTATCCCTGCAAAGTTTGGTGAAGATCTGAGTATGTAGTTTTTGACCTTATCTGGAACCTCCTATCTGAAAATTTGAAAATTCTTAAAAAATTCGTCCAAAATCTTGATGTCTCCAATCTCTTGTTTTGTACGTTTTTTCCACGTGTCTTGATATCCAATGTATCCCTGCAAAGTTTGGTGAAGATCTGAGTATGTAGTTTTTGATCTTATATGGAACCTCCTATCTGAAAATTTGAAAATTGTTAAAAAATTCGTCCAAAATCTTGATGTCTCCAATCTCTTGTTTTGTACGTTTTTTCCACGTGTCTCGACCTCCAATGGATCCCTGCAAAGTTTGGTGAAGATCTGAGTATGTAGTTTTTGACCTTATCTGGAACCTCCCATCTGAAAATTTGAAAATTCTTAAAAAATTCGACCAAAATCTTGATGTCTCCAATCTTTTGTTTTGTACGTTTTTTCCACGTGTCTTGACACATAATGTATCCCTGCAAAGTTTGGTGAAGATCTGAGTATGTAGTTTTTGACCTTATCTGGAACCTCCTATCTGAAAATTTGAAAATTCTTAAAAAATTCGTCGAAAATCTTGATGTCTCCAATCTTTTGTTTTGTACGTTTTTTCCACGTGTCTTGACATCCAATGTATCCCTGCAAAGTTTGGTGAAGATCTGAGTATGTAGTTTTTGACCTTATATGGAACCTCCTATCTGAAAATTTGAAAATTCTTAAAAAATTCGTCCAAAATCTTGATGTCTCCAATCTCTTGTTTTGTACGTTTTTTCCACGTGTCTCGACCTCCAATGGATCCCTGCAAAGTTTGGTGAAGATCTGAGTATGTCGTTTTTGACCTTATCTGGAACCTCCCATCTGAAAATTTGAAAATTCTTAAAAAATTCGTCGAAAATCTTGATGTCTCCGATCTCTTGTTTTGTACGTTTTTTCCACGTGTCTTGACATGCAAAGTATTCCTGCAAAGTTTGGTGAAGATCTGAGTATGTAGTTTTTGACCTCATCTGGAACCTCCTATCTGAAAATTTGAAAATTCTTAAAAAATTCGTCCAAAATCTTGATGTCTCCAATCTCTTGTTTTGTACGTTTTTTCCACGTGTCTTGACATCCAATGTATCCCTGCAATGTTTGGTGAAGATCTGAGTATGTAGTTTTTGACCTTATCTGGAACCTCCCATCTGAAAATTTGAAAATTCCTAAAAAATCCGTCCAAAATCTTGATGACCCCAATCTCTTGTTTTGTACTTTTTTTCCACGTGTCTCGACCTCCAATGGATCCCTGCAAAGTTTGGTGAAGATCTGAGTATGTCGTTTTTGACCTTATCTGGAACATCCTTTCTGAAAATTTGAAAATTCTTAAAAAATTCGTCGAAAATCTTGATGTCTCCAATCTCTTGTTTTGTACGTTTTTTCCACGTGTCTTGACATACAATGTATCCCTGCAAAGTTTGGTGAAGATCTGAGTATGTAGTTTTTGACCTTATCTGGAACATCCTTTCTGAAAATTTGAAAATTCTTAAAAAATTCGTCCAAAATCTTGATGTCTCCAATCTCTTTTTTGTACGTTTTTTCCACGTGTCTTGACATCCAATGTATCCCTGCAAAGTTTGGTGAAGATCTGAGTATGTAGTTTTTGACCTTATCTGGAACCTCCCATCTGAAAATTTGAAAATTCTTAAAAAATTCGACCAAAATCTTGATGTCTCCAATCTTTTGTTTTGTACGTTTTTTCCACGTGTCTTGACACATAATGTATCCATGCAAAGTTTGGTGAAGATCTGAGTATGTAGTTTTTGACCTTATATGGAACCTCCTATCTGAAAATTTGAAAATTCTTAAAAAATTCGTCCAAAATCTTGATGTCTCCAATCTCTTGTTTTGTACGTTTTTTCCACGTGTCTGGACATCCAATGTATCCCTGCAAAGTTTGGTGAAGATCTGAGTATGTAGTTTTTGACCTTATCTGGAACCTCCCATCTGAAAATTTGAAAATTCCTAAAAAATCCGTCCAAAATCTTGATGACCACAATCTCTTGTTTTGTACGTTTTTTCCACGTGTCTTGACATTCAATGTATCCCTGCAAAGTTTGGTGAAGATCTGAGTATGTAGTTTTTGACCTTATATGGAACCTCCCATCTGAAAATTTGAAAATTCTTAAAAAATTCGACCAAAATCTTGATGTCTCCAATCTTTTGTTTTGTACGTTTTTTCCACGTGTCTTGACACATAATGTATCCATGCAAAGTTTGGTGAAGATCTGAGTATGTAGTTTTTGACCTTATATGGAACCTCCTATCTGAAAATTTGAAAATTCTTAAAAAATTCGTCCAAAATCTTGATGTCTCCAATCTCTTGTTTTGTACGTTTTTTCCACGTGTCTTGACATCCAATGTATCCCTGCAAAGTTTGGTGAAGATCTGAGTATGTAGTTTTTGACCTTATCTGGAACCTCCCATCTGAAAATTTGAAAATTCCTAAAAAATCCGTGCAAAATCTTGATGACCCCAATCTCTTGTTTTGTACGTTTTTTCCACGTGTCTTGACATCCAATGTATTCCTGCAATGTTTGGTGAAGATCTGAGTATGTAGTTTTTGACCTTATATGGAACCTCCTATCTGAAAATTTGAAAATTCTTAAAAAATTCGACCAAAATCTTGATGTTCCGAATCCTATGTTTTGTATGTTTTTTCCACGTGTCTTGACACATAATGTATCCATGCAAAGTTTGGTGAAGATCTGAGTATGTCGTTTTTGACCTTATCTGGAACCTCCCATCTGAAAATTTGAAAATTCTTAAAAAATTCGTCGAAAATCTTGATGTCTCCGATCTCTTGTTTTGTACGTTTTTTCCACGTGTCTTGACATGCAAAGTATTCCTGCAAAGTTTGGTGAAGATCTGAGTATGTAGTTTTTGACCTCATCTGGAACCTCCTATCTGAAAATTTGAAAATTCTTAAAAAATTCGTCCAAAATTTTGATGTCTCCAATCTCTTGTTTTGTACGTTTTTTCCACGTGTCTTGACATCCAATGTATCCCTGCAATGTTTGGTGAAGATCTGAGTATGTAGTTTTTGACCTTATCTGGAACCTCCCATCTGAAAATTTGAAAATTCCTAAAAAATCCGTCCAAAATCTTGATGACCCCAATCTCTTGTTTTGTACGTTTTTTCCACGTGTCTTGACATCCAATGTATCCCTGCAAAGTTTGGTGAAGATCTGAGTATGTAGTTTTTGACCTTATCTGGAACCTCCTATCTGAAAATTTGAAAATTCTTAAAAAATTCGTCCAAAATCTTGATGTCTCCAATCTCTTGTTTTGTACGTTTTTTCCACGTGTCTTGATATCCAATGTATCCCTGCAAAGTTTGGTGAAGATCTGAGTATGTCGTTTTTGACCTTATCTGGAACATCCTTTCTGAAAATTTGAAAATTGTTAAAAAATTCGTCCAAAATCTTGATGTCTCCAATCTCTTTTTTGTACGTTTTTTCCACGTGTCTTGACATCCAATGTATCCCTGCAAAGTTTGGTGAAGATCTGAGTATGTAGTTTTTGACCTTATCTGGAATCTCCCATCTGAAAATTTGAAAATTCTTAAAAAATTCGACCAAAATCTTGATGTCTCCAATCTTTTGTTTTGTACGTTTTTTCCACGTGTCTTGACACATAATGTATCCATGCAAAGTTTGGTGAAGATCTGAGTATGTAGTTTTTGACCTTATATGGAACCTCCTATCTGAAAATTTGAAAATTCTTAAAAAATTCGTCCAAAATCTTGATGTCTCCAATCCCTTGTTTTGTACGTTTTTTCCACGTGTCTTGACATCCAATGTATCCCTGCAAAGTTTGGTGAAGATCTGAGTATGTAGTTTTTGACCTTATCTGGAACCTCCCATCTGAAAATTTGAAAATTCCTAAAAAATCCGTGCAAAATCTTGATGACCCCAATCTCTTGTTTTGTACGTTTTTTCCACGTGTCTTGACATCCAATGTATCCATGCAAAGTTTGGTGAAGATCTGAGTATGTCGTTTTTGACCTTATCTGGAACCTCCCATCTGAAAATTTGAAAATTCTTAAAAAATTCGTCGAAAATCTTGATGTCTCCAATCTCTTGTTTTGTACGTTTTTTCCACGTGTCTTGACATGCAAAGTATTCCTGCAAAGTTTGGTGAAAATCTGAGTATGTAGTTTTTGACCTTATCTGGAACCTCCTATCTGAAAATTTGAAAATTCTTCAAAAATTCGTCGAAAATCTTGATGTCTCCAATCTCTTGTTTTGTACGTTTTTTCCACGTGTCTTGACATCCAATGTATCCCTGCAATGTTTGGTGGAGATCTGAGTATGTAGTTTTTGACCTTATCTGGGACCTCCTATCAGAAAATTTGAAAATTCTTCAAAAATTCGTCCAAAATCTTGATGTCTCCAATCTCTTGTTTTGTACGTTTTTTCCACGTGTCTTGATATCCAATGTATCCCTGCAAAGTTTGGTGAAGATCTGAGTATGTCGTTTTTGACCTTATCTGGAACATCCTTTCTGAAAATTTGAAAATTGTTAAAAAATTCGTCCAAAATCTTGATGACCCCAATCTTTTGTTTTTTTACGTTTTTTCCACGTGTCTTGACATGCAAAGTATCCCTGCAACGTTTGGTGAAGATCTGAGTATGTAGTTTTTGACCTTATCTGGAACCTCCTATCTGAAAATTTGAAAATTCTTCAAAAATTCGTCGAAAATCTTGATGTCTCCAATCTCTTGTTTTGTACGTTTTTTCCACGTGTCTTGACATCCAATGTATTCCTGCAATGTTTGGTGGAGATCTGAGTATGTAGTTTTAGACCTTATCTGGAACCTCCTATCTGAAAATTTGAAAATTCTTCAAAAATTCGTCCAAAATCTTGATGTCTCCAATCTATTGTTTTGTACGTTTTTTCCACGTGTCTCGACCTCCAATGGATCCCTGCAAAGTTTGGTGAAGATCTGAGTATGTCGTTTTTGACCTTATCTGGAACATCCTTTCTGAAAATTTGAAAATTCTTAAAAAATTCGTCGAAAATCTTGATGTCTCCAATCTCTTGTTTTGTACGTTTTTTCCACGTGTCTTGACATACAATGTATCCCTGCAAAGTTTGGTGAAGATCTGAGTATGTAGTTTTTGACCTTATCTGGAACATCCTTTCTGAAAATTTGAAAATTCTTAAAAAATTCGTCCAAAATCTTGATGTCTCCAATCTCTTTTTTGTACGTTTTTTCCACGTGTCTTGACATCCAATGTATCCCTGCAAAGTTTGGTGAAGATCTGAGTATGTAGTTTTTGACCTTATCTGGAACCTCCCATCTGAAAATTTGAAAATTCTTAAAAAATTCGACCAAAATCTTGATGTCTCCAATCTTTTGTTTTGTACGTTTTTTCCACGTGTCTTGACACATAATGTATCCATGCAAAGTTTGGTGAAGATCTGAGTATGTAGTTTTTGACCTTATATGGAACCTCCTATCTGAAAATTTGAAAATTCTTAAAAAATTCGTCCAAAATCTTGATGTCTCCAATCTCTTGTTTTGTACGTTTTTTCCACGTGTCTGGACATCCAATGTATCCCTGCAAAGTTTGGTGAAGATCTGAGTATGTAGTTTTTGACCTTATCTGGAACCTCCCATCTGAAAATTTGAAAATTCCTAAAAAATCCGTCCAAAATCTTGATGACCACAATCTCTTGTTTTGTACGTTTTTTCCACGTGTCTTGACATTCAATGTATCCCTGCAAAGTTTGGTGAAGATCTGAGTATGTAGTTTTTGACCTTATATGGAACCTCCTTTCTGAAAATTTGAAAATTCTTAAAAAATTCGTCCAAAATCTTGAAGACCCCAATCTCTTGTTTTGTACGTTTTTTCCACGTGTCTTGACATCCAATGTATCCCTGCAAAGTTTGGTGAAGATCTGAGTATGTAGTTTTTGACCTTATATGGAACCTCCTTTCTGAAAATTTGAGAATTCTTAAAAAAATCGTCCAAAATCTTGATGTCTCCAATCTCTTGTTTTGTACGTTTTTTCCACGTGTCTTGACATCCAATGTATCCATGCAAAGTTTGGTGAAGATCTGAGTATGTCGTTTTTGACCTTATCTGGAACCTCCCATCCGAAAATTTGAAAATTCTTAAAAAATTCGTCGAAAATCTTGATGTCTCCAATCTCTTGTTTTGTACGTTTTTTCCACGTGTCTTGACATGCAAAGTATCCCTGCAACGTTTGGTGAAGATCTGAGTATGTAGTTTTTGACCTTATCTGGAACCTCCTATCTGAAAATTTGAAAATTCTTCAAAAATTCGTCGAAAATCTTGATGTCTCCAATCTCTTGCTTTGTACGTTTTTCCACGTGTCTTGACATCCAATGTATCCCTGCAATGTTTGGTGGAGATCTGAGTATGTAGTTTTTGACCTTATCTGGAACCTCCTATCTGAAAATTTGAAAATTCTTCAAAAATTCGTCCAAAATCTTGATGTCTCCAATCTCTTGTTTTGTACGTTTTTTCCACGTGTCTCGACCTCCAATGTATCCCTGCAAAGTTAGTGAAGATCTGAGTATGTCGTTTTTGACCTTATCTGGAACATCCTTTCTGAAAATTTGAAAATTCTTAAAAAATTCGTCGAAAATCTTGATGTCTCCAATCTCTTGTTTTGTACGTTTTTTCCACGTTTCTTGACATCCAATGTATCCCTGCAAAGTTTGGTGAAGATCTGAGTATGTAGTTTTTGACCTTATATGGAACCTCCTTTCTGAAAATTTGAAAATTCTCAAAAAATTCGTCCATAATCTTGATGTCTCCAATCTCTTGTTTTGTACGTTTTTTCCACGTGTCTTGACATCCAATGTATCCCTGCAAAGTTTGGTGAAGATCTGAGCATGTAGTTTTTGACCTTATATGGAACCTCCTATCTGAAAATTTGAAAATTCTTAAAAAATTCGTCCAAAATCTTGATGTCACCAATCCTATGTTTTGTATGTTTTTTCCACGTGTCTTGACATCCAATGTATCCATGCAAAGTTTGGTGAAGATCAGAGTATGTCGTTTTTGACCTTATCTGGAACCTCCCATCTGAAAATTTGAAAATTCTTAAAAAATTCGTCGAAAATCTTGATGTCTCCGATCTCTTGTTTTGTACGTTTTTTCCACGTGTCTTGACATGCAAAGTATTCCTGCAAAGTTTGGTGAAGATCTGAGTATGTAGTTTTTGACCTCATCTGGAACCTCCTATCTGAAAATTTGAAAATTCTTAAAAAATTCGTCCAAAATTTTGATGTCTCCAATCTCTTGTTTTGTACGTTTTTTCCACGTGTCTTGACATCCAATGTATCCCTGCAATGTTTGGTGAAGATCTGAGTATGTAGTTTTTGACCTTATCTGGAACCTCCCATCTGAAAATTTGAAAATTCCTAAAAAATCCGTCCAAAATCTTGATGACCCCAATCTCTTGTTTTGTACGTTTTTTCCACGTGTCTTGACATCCAATGTATCCCTGCAAAGTTTGGTGAAGATCTGAGTATGTCGTTTTTGACCTTATCTGGAACATCCTATCTGAAAATTTGAAAATTCTTAAAAAATTCGTCCAAAATCTTGATGTCTCCAATCTCTTGTTTTGTACGTTTTTTCCACGTGTCTTGATATCCAATGTATCCCTGCAAAGTTTGGTGAAGATCTGAGTATGTCGTTTTTGACCTTATCTGGAACATCCTTTCTGAAAATTTGAAAATTGTTAAAAAATTCGTCCAAAATCTTGATGTCTCCAATCTCTTTTTTGTACGTTTTTTCCACGTGTCACGTGTCTTGACATCCAATGTATCCCTGCAAAGTTTGGTGAAGATCTGAGTATGTAGTTTTTGACCTTATCTGGAACCTCCATCTGAAAATTTGAAAATTCTTAAAAAATTCGACCAAAATCTTGATGTCTCCAATCTTTTGTTTTGTACGTTTTTTCCACGTGTCTTGACACATAATGTATCCATGCAAAGTTTGGTGAAGATCTGAGTATGTAGTTTTTGACCTTATATGGAACCTCCTATCTGAAAATTTGAAAATTCTTAAAAAATTCGTCCAAAATCTTGATGTCTCCAATCTCTTGTTTTGTACGTTTTTTCACGTGTCTTGACATCCAATGTATCCCTGCAAAGTTTGGTGAAGATCTGAGTATGTAGTTTTTGACCTTATCTGGAACCTCCCATCTGAAAATTTGAAAATTCCTAAAAAATCCGTGCAAAATCTTGATGACCCCAATCTCTTGTTTTGTACGTTTTTTCCACGTGTCTTGACATCCAATGTATTCCTGCAATGTTTGGTGAAGATCTGAGTATGTAGTTTTTGACCTTATATGGAACCTCCTATCTGAAAATTTGAAAATTCTTAAAAAATTCGACCAAAATCTTGATGTTCCGAATCCTATGTTTTGTATGTTTTTTCCACGTGTCTTGACATCCAATGTATCCATGCAAAGTTTGGTGAAGATCTGAGTATGTAGTTTTTGACCTTATATTGAACCTCCCATCTGAAAATTTGAAAATTCTTAAAAAATTCGTCCAAAATCTTGATGACCCCAATCTCTTGTTTTGTACGTTTTTTCCACGTGTCTTGACATCCAAAGTATCCCTGCAAAGTTTGGTGAAGATCTGAGTATGTAGTTTTTGACCTTATATTGAACCTCCCATCTGAAAATTTGAAAATTCTTAAAAATTCGTCCAAAATCTTGATGTCTCCAATCTCTTGTTTTGTACGTTTTTTCCACGTGTCTTGACATCCAATGTATCCATGCAAAGTTTGGTGAAGATCTGAGTATGTCGTTTTTGACCTTATCTGGAACCTCCCATCTGAAAATTTGAAAATTCCTTAAAAAATTCGTCGAAAATCTTGATGTCTCCAATCTTTTGTTTTGTACGTTTTTTCCACGTGTCTTGACATGCAAAGTATCCCTGCAACGTTTGGTGAAGATCTGAGTATGTAGTTTTTGACCTTATCTGGAACCTCCTATCTGAAAATTTGAAAATTCTTCAAAAATTCGTCGAAAATCTTGATGTCTCCAATCTCTTGTTTTGTACGTTTTTTCCACGTGTCTTGACATCCAATGTATTCCTGCAATGTTTGGTGGAGATCTGAGTATGTAGTTTTAGACCTTATCTGGAACCTCCTATCTGAAAATTTGAAAATTCTTCAAAATTCGTCCAAAATCTTGATGTCTCCAATCTCTTGTTTTGTACGTTTTTTCCACGTGTCTCGACCTCCAATGGATCCTGCAAAGTTTGGTGAAGATCTGAGTATGTCGTTTTTTACCTTATCTGGAACATCCTTTCTGAAAATTTGAAAATTCTTAAAAAATTCGTCGAAAATCTTGATGTCTCCAATCTCTTGTTTTGTACGTTTTTTCCACGTGTCTTGACATCCAATGTATCCCTGCAAAGTTTGGTGAAGATCTGAGTATGTAGTTTTTGACCTTATATGGAACCTCCTATCTGAAAATTTGAAAATTCTTAAAAAATTCGTCCAAAATCTTGATGTCTCCAATCTCTTGTTTTGTACGTTTTTTCCACGTGTCTCGACCTCCAATGGATCCCTGCAAAGTTTGGTGAAGATCTGAGTATGTCGTTTTTGACCTTATCTGGAACCTCCCATCTGAAAATTTGAAAATTCTTAAAAAATTCGTCGAAAATCTTGATGTCTCCGATCTCTTGTTTTGTACGTTTTTTTCCACGTGTCTTGACATGCAAAGTATTCCTGCAAAGTTTGGTGAAGATCTGAGTATGTAGTTTTTGACCTCATCTGGAACCTCCTATCTGAAAATTTGAAAATTCTTAAAAAATTCGTCCAAAATCTTGATGTCTCCAATCTCTTGTTTTGTACGTTTTTTCCACGTGTCTTGACATCCAATGTATCCCTGCAATGTTTGGTGAAGATCTGAGTATGTAGTTTTTGACCTTATCTGGAACCTCCCATCTGAAAATTTGAAAATTCCTAAAAAATCCGTCCAAAATCTTGATGACCCCAATCTCTTGTTTTGTACTTTTTTTCCACGTGTCTCGACCTCCAATGTATCCCTGCAAAGTTTGGTGAAGATCTGAGTATGTAGTTTTTGACCTTATATGGAACCTCCTATCTGAAAATTTGAAAATTCTTAAAAAATTCGTCCAAAATCTTGATGTCACCAATCCTATGTTTTGTATGTTTTTTCCACGTGTCTTGACATCCAATGTATCCATGCAAAGTTTGGTGAAGATCTGAGTATGTCGTTTTTGACCTTATCTGGAACCTCCCATCTGAAAATTTGAAAATTCTTAAAAATTCGTCGAAATCTTGATGTCTCCGATCTCTTGTTTTGTACGTTTTCTCCACGTGTCTTGACATGCAAAGTATTCCTGCAAAGTTTGGTGAAGATCTGAGTATGTAGTTTTTGACCTCATCTGGAACCTCCTATCTGAAATTTGAAAATTCTTAAAAAATTCGTCCAAAATTTTGATGTCTCCAATCTCTTGTTTTGTACGTTTTTTCCACGTGTCTTGACATCCAATGTATCCCTGCAATGTTTGGTGAAGATCTGAGTATGTAGTTTTTGACCTTATCTGGAACCTCAAATCTGAAAATTTGAAAATTCCTAAAAAATCCGTCCAAAATCTTGATGACCCCAATCTCTTGTTTTGTACGTTTTTTCCACGTGTCTTGACATCCAATGTATCCCTGCAAAGTTTGGTGAAGATCTGAGTATGTAGTTTTTGACCTTATCTGGAACCTCCTATCTGAAAATTTGAAAATTCTTAAAAAATTCGTCCAAAATCTTGATGTCTCCAATCTCTTGTTTTGTACGTTTTTTCCACGTGTCTTGATATCCAATGTATCCCTGCAAAGTTTGGTGAAGATCTGAGTATGTAGTTTTTGATCTTATATGGAACCTCCTATCTGAAAATTTGAAAATTGTTAAAAAATTCGTCCAAAATCTTGATGTCTCCAATCTCTTGTTTTGTACGTTTTTTCCACGTGTCTCGACCTCCAATGGATCCCTGCAAAGTTTGGTGAAGATCTGAGTATGTAGTTTTTGACCTTATCTGGAACCTCCCATCTGAAAATTTGAAAATTCTTAAAAAATTCGACCAAAATCTTGATGTCTCCAATCTTTTGTTTTGTACGTTTTTTCCACGTGTCTTGACACATAATGTATCCCTGCAAAGTTTGGTGAAGATCTGAGTATGTAGTTTTTGACCTTATCTGGAACCTCCTATCTGAAAATTTGAAAATTCTTAAAAAATTCGTCGAAAATCTTGATGTCTCCAATCTTTTGTTTTGTACGTTTTTTCCACGTGTCTTGACATCCAATGTATCCCTGCAAAGTTTGGTGAAGATCTGAGTATGTAGTTTTTGACCTTATATGGAACCTCCTATCTGAAAATTTGAAAATTCTTAAAAAATTCGTCCAAAATCTTGATGTCTCCAATCTCTTGTTTTGTACGTTTTTTCCACGTGTCTCGACCTCCAATGGATCCCTGCAAAGTTTGGTGAAGATCTGAGTATGTCGTTTTTGACCTTATCTGGAACCTCCCATCTGAAAATTTGAAAATTCTTAAAAAATTCGTCGAAAATCTTGATGTCTCCGATCTCTTGTTTTGTACGTTTTTTCCACGTGTCTTGACATGCAAAGTATTCCTGCAAAGTTTGGTGAAGATCTGAGTATGTAGTTTTTGACCTCATCTGGAACCTCCTATCTGAAAATTTGAAAATTCTTAAAAAATTCGTCCAAAATCTTGATGTCTCCAATCTCTTGTTTTGTACGTTTTTTCCACGTGTCTTGACATCCAATGTATCCCTGCAATGTTTGGTGAAGATCTGAGTATGTAGTTTTTGACCTTATCTGGAACCTCCCATCTGAAAATTTGAAAATTCCTAAAAAATCCGTCCAAAATCTTGATGACCCCAATCTCTTGTTTTGTACTTTTTTTCCACGTGTCTCGACCTCCAATGTATCCCTGCAAAGTTTGGTGAAGATCTGAGTATGTAGTTTTTGACCTTATATGGAACCTCCTATCTGAAAATTTGAAAATTCTTAAAAATTCGTCCAAAATCTTGATGTCACCAATCCTATGTTTTGTATGTTTTTTCCACGTGTCTTGACATCCAATGTATCCATGCAAAGTTTGGTGAAGATCTGAGTATGTCGTTTTTGACCTTATCTGGAACCTCCCATCTGAAAATTTGAAAATTCTTAAAAAATTCGTCGAAAATCTTGATGTCTCCGATCTCTTGTTTTGTACGTTTTTTCCACGTGTCTTGACATGCAAAGTATTCCTGCAAAGTTTGGTGAAGATCTGAGTATGTAGTTTTTGACCTCATCTGGAACCTCCTATCTGAAAATTTGAAAATTCTTAAAAAATTCGTCCAAAATTTTGATGTCTCCAATCTCTTGTTTTGTACGTTTTTTCCACGTGTCTTGACATCCAATGTATTCCTGCAATGTTTGGTGGAGATCTGAGTATGTAGTTTTAGACCTTATCTGGAACCTCCTATCTGAAAATTTGAAAATTCTTCAAAAATTCGTCCAAAATCTTGATGTCTCCAATCTCTTGTTTTGTACGTTTTTTCCACGTGTCTCGACCTCCAACGGATCCCTGCAAAGTTTGGTGAAGATCTGAGTATGTCGTTTTTGACCTTATCTGGAACATCCTTTCTGAAAATTTGAAAATTCTTAAAAAATTCGTCCAAAATCTTGATGTCTCCAATCTCTTGTTTTGTACGTTTTTTCCACGTGTCTTGATATCCAATGTATCCCTGCAAAGTTTGGTGAAGATCTGAGTATGTCGTTTTTGACCTTATCATGAACATCCTTTCTGAAAATTTGAAAATTGTTAAAAAATTCGTCGAAAATCTTGATGTCTCCAATCTCTTTTTTGTACGTTTTTTCCACGTGTCTTGACATCCAATGTATCCCTGCAAAGTTTGGTGAAGATCTGAGTATGTCGTTTTTGACCTTATCTGGAACCTCCCTTCTGAAAATTTGAAAATTCTTAAAAAATTCGACCAAAATCTTGATGTCTCCAATCTTTTGTTTTGTACGTTTTTTCCACGTGTCTTGACACATAATGTATCCATGCAAAGTTTGGTGAAGATCTGAGTATGTAGTTTTTGACCTTATATGGAACCTCCTATCTGAAAATTTGAAAATTCTTAAAAAATTCGTCCAAAATCTTGATGTCTCCAATCTCTTGTTTTGTACGTTTTTTCCACGTGTCTTGACATCCAATGTATCCCTGCAAAGTTTGGTGAAGATCTGAGTATGTAGTTTTTGACCTTATCTGGAACCTCCCATCTGAAAATTTGAAAATTCTTAAAAAATTCGACCAAAATCTTGATGTCTCCAATCTTTTGTTTTGTACGTTTTTTCCACGTGTCTTGACACATAATGTATCCATGCAAAGTTTGGTGAAGATCTGAGTATGTAGTTTTTGACCTTATATGGAACCTCCTATCTGAAAATTTGAAAATTCTTAAAAAATTCGTCCAAAATCTTGATGTCTCCAATCTCTTGTTTTGTACGTTTTTTCCACGTGTCTTGACATCCAATGTATCCCTGCAAAGTTTGGTGAAGATCTGAGTATGTAGTTTTTGACCTTATCTGGAACCTCCCATCTGAAAATTTGAAAATTCCTAAAAAATCCGTGCAAAATCTTGATGACCCCAATCTCTTGTTTTGTACGTTTTTTCCACGTGTCTTGACATCCAATGTATTCCTGCAATGTTTGGTGAAGATCTGAGTATGTAGTTTTTGACCTTATATGGAACCTCCTATCTGAAAATTTGAAAATTCTTAAAAAATTCGACCAAAATCTTGATGTTCCGAATCCTATGTTTTGTATGTTTTTTCCACGTGTCTTGACACATAATGTATCCATGCAAAGTTTGGTGAAGATCTGAGTATGTCGTTTTTGACCTTATCTGAAACCTCCCATCTGAAAATTTGAAAATTCTTAAAAAATTCGTCGAAAATCTTGATGTCTCCGATCTCTTGTTTTGTACGTTTTTTTCACGTGTCTTGACATGCAAAGTATTCCTGCAAAGTTTGGTGAAGATCTGAGTATGTAGTTTTTGACCTCATCTGGAACCTCCTATCTGAAAATTTGAAAATTCTTAAAAAATTCGTCCAAAATTTTGATGTCTCCAATCTCTTGTTTTGTACGTTTTTTCCACGTGTCTTGACATCCAATGTATCCCTGCAATGTTTGGTGAAGATCTGAGTATGTAGTTTTTGACCTTATCTGGAACCTCCCATCTGAAAATTTGAAAATTCCTAAAAAATCCGTCCAAAATCTTGATGACCCCAATCTCTTGTTTTGTACGTTTTTTCCACGTGTCTTGACATCCAATGTATCCCTGCAAAGTTTGGTGAAGATCTGAGTATGTAGTTTTTGACCTTATCTGGAACATCCTATCTGAAAATTTGAAAATTCTTAAAAAATTCGTCCAAAATTTTGATGTCTCCAATCTCTTGTTTTGTACGTTTTTTCCACGTGTCTTGACATCCAATGTATTCCTGCAATGTTTGGTGGAGATCTGAGTATGTAGTTTTAGACCTTATCTGGAACCTCCTATCTGAAAATTTGAAAATTCTTCAAAAATTCGTCCAAAATCTTGATGTCTCCAATCTCTTGTTTTGTACGTTTTTTCCACGTGTCTCGACCTCCAATGGATCCCTGCAAAGTTTGGTGAAGATCTGAGTATGTCGTTTTTGATCTTATCTGGAACATCCTTTCTGAAAATTTGAAAATTCTTAAAAAATTCGTCGAAAATCTTGATGTCTCCAATCTCTTGTTTTGTACGTTTTTTCCACGTGTCTTGACATCCAATGTATCCCTGCAAAGTTTGGTGAAGATCTGAGTATGTAGTTTTTGACCTTATATGGAACCTCCTATCTGAAAATTTGAAAATTCTTAAAAAATTCGTCCAAAATCTTGATGTCTCCAATCTCTTGTTTTGTACGTTTTTTCCACGTGTCTCGACCTCCAATGGATCCCTGCAAAGTTTGGTGAAGATCTGAGTATGTCGTTTTTGACCTTATCTGGAACCTCCCATCTGAAAATTTGAAAATTCTTAAAAAATTCGTCGAAAATCTTGATGTCTCCGATCTCTTGTTTTGTACGTTTTTTCCACGTGTCTTGACATGCAAAGTATTCCTGCAAAGTTTGGTGAAGATCTGAGTATGTAGTTTTTGACCTCATCTGGAACCTCCTATCTGAAAATTTGAAAATTCTTAAAAAATTCGTCCAAAATCTTGATGTCTCCAATCTCTTGTTTTGTACGTTTTTTCCACGTGTCTTGATATCCAATGTATCCCTGCAAAGTTTGGTGAAGATCTGAGTATGTCGTTTTTGACCTTATCTGGAACATCCTTTCTTAAAATTTGAAAATTGTTAAAAAATTCGTCCAAAATCTTGATGTCTCCTATCTCTTGTTTTGTACGTTTTTTCCACGTGTCTTGACATCCAATGTATCCCTGCAAAGTTTGGTGAAGATCTGAGTATGTAGTTTTTGACCTTATCTGGAACCTCCCATCTGAAAATTTGAAAATTCTTAAAAAATTCGACCAAAATCTTGATGTCTCCAATCTCTTGTTTTGTAGGTTTTTTCCACGTGTCTTGACACATAATGTATCCATGCAAAGTTTGGTGAAGATCTGAGTATGTAGTTTTTGACCTTATATGGAACCTCCTATCTGAAAATTTGAAAATTCTTA
Organism: Lepisma saccharinum; assembly: GCF_977018435.1. Classification (NCBI taxonomy): domain Eukaryota; kingdom Metazoa; phylum Arthropoda; class Insecta; order Zygentoma; family Lepismatidae; genus Lepisma; species Lepisma saccharinum. The sequence goes on from NW_028143024.1 coordinate 392,614, forward strand.
AAAAATTCGTCCAAAATCTTGATGTCTCCAATCTCTTGTTTTGTACGTTTTTTCCACGTGTCTTGACATCCAATGTATCCCTGCAAAGTTTGGTGAAGATCTGAGTATGTAGTTTTTGACCTTATCTGGAACCTCCCATCTGAAAATTTGAAAATTCCTAAAAAATCCGTCCAAAATCTTGATGACCACAATCTCTTGTTTTGTACGTTTTTTCCACGTGTCTTGACATTCAATGTATCCCTGCAAAGTTTGGTGAAGATCTGAGTATGTAGTTTTTGACCTTATATGGAACCTCCTTTCTGAAAATTTGAAAATTCTTAAAAAATTCGTCCAAAATCTTGAAGACCCCAATCTCTTGTTTTGTACGTTTTTTCCACGTGTCTTGACATCCAATGTATCCCTGCAAAGTTTGGTGAAGATCTGAGTATGTAGTTTTTGACCTTATATGGAACCTCCTTTCTGAAAATTTGAGAATTCTTAAAAAAATCGTCCAAAATCTTGATGTCTCCAATCTCTTGTTTTGTACGTTTTTTCCACGTGTCTTGACATCCAATGTATCCATGCAAAGTTTGGTGAAGATCTGAGTATGTCGTTTTTGACCTTTTCTGGAACCTCCCATCCGAAAATTTGAAAATTCTTAAAAAATTCGTCGAAAATCTTGATGTCTCCAATCTCTTGTTTTGTACGTTTTTTCCACGTGTCTTGACATGCAAAGTATCCCTGCAACGTTTGGTGAAGATCTGAGTATGTAGTTTTTGACCTTATCTGGAACCTCCTATCTGAAAATTTGAAAATTCTTCAAAAATTCGTCGAAAATCTTGATGTCTCCAATCTCTTGCTTTGTACGTTTTTTCCACGTGTCTTGACATCCAATGTATCCCTGCAATGTTTGGTGGAGATCTGAGTATGTAGTTTTTGACCTTATCTGGAACCTCCTATCTGAAAATTTGAAAATTCTTCAAAAATTCGTCCAAAATCTTGATGTCTCCAATCTCTTGTTTTGTACGTTTTTTCCACGTGTCTCGACCTCCAATGTATCCCTGCAAAGTTAGTGAAGATCTGAGTATGTCGTTTTTGACCTTATCTGGAACATCCTTTCTGAAAATTTGAAAATTCTTAAAAAATTCGTCGAAAATCTTGATGTCTCCAATCTCTTGTTTTGTACGTTTTTTCCACGTTTCTTGACATCCAATGTATCCCTGCAAAGTTTGGTGAAGATCTGAGTATGTAGTTTTTGACCTTATATGGAACCTCCTTTCTGAAAATTTGAAAATTCTCAAAAAATTCGTCCATAATCTTGATGTCTCCAATCTCTTGTTTTGTACGTTTTTTCCACGTGTCTTGACATCCAATGTATCCCTGCAAAGTTTGGTGAAGATCTGAGCATGTAGTTTTTGACCTTATATGGAACCTCCTATCTGAAAATTTGAAAATTCTTAAAAAATTCGTCCAAAATCTTGATGTCACCAATCCTATGTTTTGTATGTTTTTTCCACGTGTCTTGACATCCAATGTATCCATGCAAAGTTTGGTGAAGATCAGAGTATGTCGTTTTTGACCTTATCTGGAACCTCCCATCTGAAAATTTGAAAATTCTTAAAAAATTCGTCGAAAATCTTGATGTCTCCGATCTCTTGTTTTGTACGTTTTTTCCACGTGTCTTGACATGCAAAGTATTCCTGCAAAGTTTGGTGAAGATCTGAGTATGTAGTTTTTGACCTCATCTGGAACCTCCTATCTGAAAATTTGAAAATTCTTAAAAAATTCGTCCAAAATTTTGATGTCTCCAATCTCTTGTTTTGTACGTTTTTTCCACGTGTCTTGACATCCAATGTATCCCTGCAATGTTTGGTGAAGATCTGAGTATGTAGTTTTTGACCTTATCTGGAACCTCCCATCTGAAAATTTGAAAATTCCTAAAAAATCCGTCCAAAATCTTGATGACCCCAATCTCTTGTTTTGTACGTTTTTTCCACGTGTCTTGACATCCAATGTATCCCTGCAAAGTTTGGTGAAGATCTGAGTATGTCGTTTTTGACCTTATCTGGAACATCCTATCTGAAAATTTGAAAATTCTTAAAAAATTCGTCCAAAATCTTGATGTCTCCAATCTCTTGTTTTGTACGTTTTTTCCACGTGTCTTGATATCCAATGTATCCCTGCAAAGTTTGGTGAAGATCTGAGTATGTCGTTTTTGACCTTATCTGGAACATCCTTTCTGAAAATTTGAAAATTGTTAAAAAATTCGTCCAAAATCTTGATGTCTCCAATCTCTTTTTTGTACGTTTTTTCCACGTGTCTTGACATCCAATGTATCCCTGCAAAGTTTGGTGAAGATCTGAGTATGTAGTTTTTGACCTTATCTGGAACCTCCCATCTGAAAATTTGAAAAATTCTTAAAAAATTCGACCAAAATCTTGATGTCTCCAATCTTTTGTTTTGTACGTTTTTTCCACGTGTCTTGACACATAATGTATCCATGCAAAGTTTGGTGAAGATCTGAGTATGTCGTTTTTGACCTTATCTGGAACCTCCCATCTGAAAATTTGAAAATTCTTAAAAAATTCGTCGAAAATCTTGATGTCTCCGATCTCTTGTTTTGTACGTTTTTTCCACGTGTCTTGACATGCAAAGTATTCCTGCAAAGTTTGGTGAAGATCTGAGTATGTAGTTTTTGACCTCATCTGGAACCTCCTATCTGAAAATTTGAAAATTCTTAAAAAATTCGTCCAAAATCTTGATGTCTCCAATCTCTTGTTTTGTACGTTTTTTCCACGTGTCTTGATATCCAATGTATCCCTGCAAAGTTTGGTGAAGATCTGAGTATGTCGTTTTTGACCTTATCTGGAACATCCTTTCTTAAAATTTGAAAATTGTTAAAAAATTCGTCCAAAATCTTGATGTCTCCTATCTCTTGTTTTGTACGTTTTTTCCACGTGTCTTGACATCCAATGTATCCCTGCAAAGTTTGGTGAAGATCTGAGTATGTAGTTTTTGACCTTATCTGGAACCTCCCATCTGAAAATTTGAAAATTCTTAAAAAATTCGACCAAAATCTTGATGTCTCCAATCTCTTGTTTTGTAGGTTTTTTCCACGTGTCTTGACACATAATGTATCCATGCAAAGTTTGGTGAAGATCTGAGTATGTAGTTTTTGACCTTATATGGAACCTCCTATCTGAAAATTTGAAAATTCTTAAAAAATTCGTCCAAAATCTTGATGTCTCCAATCTCTTGTTTTGTACGTTTTTTCCACGTGTCTTGACATCCAATGTATCCCTGCAAAGTTTGGTGAAGATCTGAGTATGTAGTTTTTGACCTTATCTGGAACCTCCCATCTGAAAATTTGAAAATTCCTAAAAAATCCGTCCAAAATCTTGATGACCACAATCTCTTGTTTTGTACGTTTTTTCCACGTGTCTTGACATTCAATGTATCCCTGCAAAGTTTGGTGAAGATCTGAGTATGTAGTTTTTGACCTTATATGGAACCTCCTTTCTGAAAATTTGAAAATTCTTAAAAAATTCGTCCAAAATCTTGAAGACCCCAATCTCTTGTTTTGTACGTTTTTTCCACGTGTCTTGACATCCAATGTATCCCTGCAAAGTTTGGTGAAGATCTGAGTATGTAGTTTTTGACCTTATATGGAACCTCCTTTCTGAAAATTTGAGAATTCTTAAAAAAATCGTCCAAAATCTTGATGTCTCCAATCTCTTGTTTTGTACGTTTTTTCCACGTGTCTTGACATCCAATGTATCCATGCAAAGTTTGGTGAAGATCTGAGTATGTCGTTTTTGACCTTTTCTGGAACCTCCCATCCGAAAATTTGAAAATTCTTAAAAAATTCGTCGAAAATCTTGATGTCTCCAATCTCTTGTTTTGTACGTTTTTTCCACGTGTCTTGACATGCAAAGTATCCCTGCAACGTTTGGTGAAGATCTGAGTATGTAGTTTTTGACCTTATCTGGAACCTCCTATCTGAAAATTTGAAAATTCTTCAAAAATTCGTCGAAAATCTTGATGTCTCCAATCTCTTGCTTTGTACGTTTTTTCCACGTGTCTTGACATCCAATGTATCCCTGCAATGTTTGGTGGAGATCTGAGTATGTAGTTTTTGACCTTATCTGGAACCTCCTATCTGAAAATTTGAAAATTCTTCAAAAATTCGTCCAAAATCTTGATGTCTCCAATCTCTTGTTTTGTACGTTTTTTCCACGTGTCTCGACCTCCAATGTATCCCTGCAAAGTTAGTGAAGATCTGAGTATGTCGTTTTTGACCTTATCTGGAACATCCTTTCTGAAAATTTGAAAATTCTTAAAAAATTCGTCGAAAATCTTGATGTCTCCAATCTCTTGTTTTGTACGTTTTTTCCACGTTTCTTGACATCCAATGTATCCCTGCAAAGTTTGGTGAAGATCTGAGTATGTAGTTTTTGACCTTATATGGAACCTCCTTTCTGAAAATTTGAAAATTCTCAAAAAATTCGTCCATAATCTTGATGTCTCCAATCTCTTGTTTTGTACGTTTTTTCCACGTGTCTTGACATCCAATGTATCCCTGCAAAGTTTGGTGAAGATCTGAGCATGTAGTTTTTGACCTTATATGGAACCTCCTATCTGAAAATTTGAAAATTCTTAAAAAATTCGTCCAAAATCTTGATGTCACCAATCCTATGTTTTGTATGTTTTTTCCACGTGTCTTGACATCCAATGTATCCATGCAAAGTTTGGTGAAGATCAGAGTATGTCGTTTTTGACCTTATCTGGAACCTCCCATCTGAAAATTTGAAAATTCTTAAAAAATTCGTCGAAAATCTTGATGTCTCCGATCTCTTGTTTTGTACGTTTTTTCCACGTGTCTTGACATGCAAAGTATTCCTGCAAAGTTTGGTGAAGATCTGAGTATGTAGTTTTTGACCTCATCTGGAACCTCCTATCTGAAAATTTGAAAATTCTTAAAAAATTCGTCCAAAATTTTGATGTCTCCAATCTCTTGTTTTGTACGTTTTTTCCACGTGTCTTGACATCCAATGTATCCCTGCAATGTTTGGTGAAGATCTGAGTATGTAGTTTTTGACCTTATCTGGAACCTCCCATCTGAAAATTTGAAAATTCCTAAAAAATCCGTCCAAAATCTTGATGACCCCAATCTCTTGTTTTGTACGTTTTTTCCACGTGTCTTGACATCCAATGTATCCCTGCAAAGTTTGGTGAAGATCTGAGTATGTCGTTTTTGACCTTATCTGGAACATCCTATCTGAAAATTTGAAAATTCTTAAAAAATTCGTCCAAAATCTTGATGTCTCCAATCTCTTGTTTTGTACGTTTTTTCCACGTGTCTTGATATCCAATGTATCCCTGCAAAGTTTGGTGAAGATCTGAGTATGTCGTTTTTGACCTTATCTGGAACATCCTTTCTGAAAATTTGAAAATTGTTAAAAAATTCGTCCAAAATCTTGATGTCTCCAATCTCTTTTTTGTACGTTTTTTCCACGTGTCTTGACATCCAATGTATCCCTGCAAAGTTTGGTGAAGATCTGAGTATGTAGTTTTTGACCTTATCTGGAACCTCCCATCTGAAAATTTGAAAAATTCTTAAAAAATTCGACCAAAATCTTGATGTCTCCAATCTTTTGTTTTGTACGTTTTTTCCACGTGTCTTGACACATAATGTATCCATGCAAAGTTTGGTGAAGATCTGAGTATGTAGTTTTTGACCTTATATGGAACCTCCTATCTGAAAATTTGAAAATTCTTAAAAAATTCGTCCAAAATCTTGATGTCTCCAATCTCTTGTTTTGTACGTTTTTTCCACGTGTCTTGACATCCAATGTATCCCTGCAAAGTTTGGTGAAGATCTGAGTATGTAGTTTTTGACCTTATCTGGAACCTCCCATCTGAAAATTTGAAAATTCCTAAAAAATCCGTGCAAAATCTTGATGACCCCAATCTCTTGTTTTGTACGTTTTTTCCACGTGTCTTGACATCCAATGTATTCCTGCAATGTTTGGTGAAGATCTGAGTATGTAGTTTTTGACCTTATATGGAACCTCCTATCTGAAAATTTGAAAATTCTTAAAAAATTCGACCAAAATCTTGATGTTCCGAATCCTATGTTTTGTATGTTTTTTCCACGTGTCTTGACATCCAATGTATCCATGCAAAGTTTGGTGAAGATCTGAGTATGTAGTTTTTGACCTTATATTGAACCTCCCATCTGAAAATTTGAAAATTCTTAAAAAATTCGTCCAAAATCTTGATGACCCCAATCTCTTGTTTTGTACGTTTTTTCCACGTGTCTTGACATCCAAAGTATCCCTGCAAAGTTTGGTGAAGATCTGAGTATGTAGTTTTTGACCTTATATTGAACCTCCCATCTGAAAATTTGAAAATTCTTAAAAAATTCGTCCAAAATCTTGATGTCTCCAATCTCTTGTTTTGTACGTTTTTTCCACGTGTCTTGACATCCAATGTATCCATGCAAAGTTTGGTGAAGATCTGAGTATGTCGTTTTTGACCTTATCTGGAACCTCCCATCTGAAAATTTGAAAATTCTTAAAAAATTCGTCGAAAATCTTGATGTCTCCAATCTTTTGTTTTGTACGTTTTTTCCACGTGTCTTGACATGCAAAGTATCCCTGCAACGTTTGGTGAAGATCTGAGTATGTAGTTTTTGACCTTATCTGGAACCTCCTATCTGAAAATTTGAAAATTCTTCAAAAATTCGTCGAAAATCTTGATGTCTCCAATCTCTTGTTTTGTACGTTTTTTCCACGTGTCTTGACATCCAATGTATTCCTGCAATGTTTGGTGGAGATCTGAGTATGTAGTTTTAGACCTTATCTGGAACCTCCTATCTGAAAATTTGAAAATTCTTCAAAAATTCGTCCAAAATCTTGATGTCTCCAATCTCTTGTTTTGTACGTTTTTTCCACGTGTCTCGACCTCCAATGGATCCCTGCAAAGTTTGGTGAAGATCTGAGTATGTCGTTTTTTACCTTATCTGGAACATCCTTTCTGAAAATTTGAAAATTCTTAAAAAATTCGTCGAAAATCTTGATGTCTCCAATCTCTTGTTTTGTACGTTTTTTCCACGTGTCTTGACATCCAATGTATCCCTGCAAAGTTTGGTGAAGATCTGAGTATGTAGTTTTTGACCTTATCTGGAACCTCCCATCTGAAAATTTGAAAATTCCTAAAAAATCCGTCCAAAATCTTGATGACCCCAATCTCTTGTTTTGTACGTTTTTTCCACGTGTCTTGACATCCAATGTATCCCTGCAAAGTTTGGTGAAGATCTGAGTATGTAGTTTTTGACCTTATCTGGAACATCCTATCTGAAAATTTGAAAATTCTTAAAAAATTCGTCCAAAATTTTGATGTCTCCAATCTCTTGTTTTGTACGTTTTTTCCACGTGTCTTGACATCCAATGTATTCCTGCAATGTTTGGTGGAGATCTGAGTATGTAGTTTTAGACCTTATCTGGAACCTCCTATCTGAAAATTTGAAAATTCTTCAAAAATTCGTCCAAAATCTTGATGTCTCCAATCTCTTGTTTTGTACGTTTTTTCCACGTGTCTCGACCTCCAATGGATCCCTGCAAAGTTTGGTGAAGATCTGAGTATGTCGTTTTTGATCTTATCTGGAACATCCTTTCTGAAAATTTGAAAATTCTTAAAAAATTCGTCGAAAATCTTGATGTCTCCAATCTCTTGTTTTGTACGTTTTTTCCACGTGTCTTGACATCCAATGTATCCCTGCAAAGTTTGGTGAAGATCTGAGTATGTAGTTTTTGACCTTATATGGAACCTCCTATCTGAAAATTTGAAAATTCTTAAAAAATTCGTCCAAAATCTTGATGTCTCCAATCTCTTGTTTTGTACGTTTTTTCCACGTGTCTCGACCTCCAATGGATCCCTGCAAAGTTTGGTGAAGATCTGAGTATGTCGTTTTTGACCTTATCTGGAACCTCCCATCTGAAAATTTGAAAATTCTTAAAAAATTCGTCGAAAATCTTGATGTCTCCGATCTCTTGTTTTGTACGTTTTTTCCACGTGTCTTGACATGCAAAGTATTCCTGCAAAGTTTGGTGAAGATCTGAGTATGTAGTTTTTGACCTCATCTGGAACCTCCTATCTGAAAATTTGAAAATTCTTAAAAAATTCGTCCAAAATCTTGATGTCTCCAATCTCTTGTTTTGTACGTTTTTTCCACGTGTCTTGATATCCAATGTATCCCTGCAAAGTTTGGTGAAGATCTGAGTATGTCGTTTTTGACCTTATCTGGAACATCCTTTCTTAAAATTTGAAAATTGTTAAAAAATTCGTCCAAAATCTTGATGTCTCCTATCTCTTGTTTTGTACGTTTTTTCCACGTGTCTTGACATCCAATGTATCCCTGCAAAGTTTGGTGAAGATCTGAGTATGTAGTTTTTGACCTTATCTGGAACCTCCCATCTGAAAATTTGAAAATTCTTAAAAAATTCGACCAAAATCTTGATGTCTCCAATCTCTTGTTTTGTACGTTTTTTCCACGTGTCTTGACACATAATGTATCCATGCAAAGTTTGGTGAAGATCTGAGTATGTAGTTTTTGACCTTATATGGAACCTCCTATCTGAAAATTTGAAAATTCTTAAAAAATTCGTCCAAAATCTTGATGTCTCCAATCTCTTGTTTTGTACGTTTTTTCCACGTGTCTTGACATCCAATGTATCCCTGCAAAGTTTGGTGAAGATCTGAGTATGTAGTTTTTGACCTTATCTGGAACCTCCCATCTGAAAATTTGAAAATTCCTAAAAAATCCGTCCAAAATCTTGATGACCACAATCTCTTGTTTTGTACGTTTTTTCCACGTGTCTTGACATTCAATGTATCCCTGCAAAGTTTGGTGAAGATCTGAGTATGTAGTTTTTGACCTTATATGGAACCTCCTTTCTGAAAATTTGAAAATTCTTAAAAAATTCGTCCAAAATCTTGAAGACCCCAATCTCTTGTTTTGTACGTTTTTTCCACGTGTCTTGACATCCAATGTATCCCTGCAAAGTTTGGTGAAGATCTGAGTATGTAGTTTTTGACCTTATATGGAACCTCCTTTCTGAAAATTTGAGAATTCTTAAAAAAATCGTCCAAAATCTTGATGTCTCCAATCTCTTGTTTTGTACGTTTTTTCCACGTGTCTTGACATCCAATGTATCCATGCAAAGTTTGGTGAAGATCTGAGTATGTCGTTTTTGACCTTATCTGGAACCTCCCATCCGAAAATTTGAAAATTCTTAAAAAATTCGTCGAAAATCTTGATGTCTCCAATCTCTTGTTTTGTACGTTTTTTCCACGTGTCTTGACATGCAAAGTATCCCTGCAACGTTTGGTGAAGATCTGAGTATGTAGTTTTTGACCTTATCTGGAACCTCCTATCTGAAAATTTGAAAATTCTTCAAAAATTCGTCGAAAATCTTGATGTCTCCAATCTCTTGCTTTGTACGTTTTTTCCACGTGTCTTGACATCCAATGTATCCCTGCAATGTTTGGTGGAGATCTGAGTATGTAGTTTTTGAACTTATCTGGAACCTCCTATCTGAAAATTTGAAAATTCTTCAAAAATTCGTCCAAAATCTTGATGTCTCCAATCTCTTGTTTTGTACGTTTTTTCCACGTGTCTCGACCTCCAATGTATCCCTGCAAAGTTAGTGAAGATCTGAGTATGTCGTTTTTGACCTTATCTGGAACATCCTTTCTGAAAATTTGAAAATTCTTAAAAAATTCGTCGAAAATCTTGATGTCTCCAATCTCTTGTTTTGTACGTTTTTTCCACGTTTCTTGACATCCAATGTATCCCTGCAAAGTTTGGTGAAGATCTGAGTATGTAGTTTTTGACCTTATATGGAACCTCCTTTCTGAAAATTTGAAAATTCTCAAAAAATTCGTCCATAATCTTGATGTCTCCAATCTCTTGTTTTGTACGTTTTTTCCACGTGTCTTGACATCCAATGTATCCCTGCAAAGTTTGGTGAAGATCTGAGCATGTAGTTTTTGACCTTATATGGAACCTCCTATCTGAAAATTTGAAAATTCTTAAAAAATTCGTCCAAAATCTTGATGTCACCAATCCTATGTTTTGTATGTTTTTTCCACGTGTCTTGACATCCAATGTATCCATGCAAAGTTTGGTGAAGATCAGAGTATGTCGTTTTTGACCTTATCTGGAACCTCCCATCTGAAAATTTGAAAATTCTTAAAAAATTCGTCGAAAATCTTGATGTCTCCGATCTCTTGTTTTGTACGTTTTTTCCACGTGTCTTGACATGCAAAGTATTCCTGCAAAGTTTGGTGAAGATCTGAGTATGTAGTTTTTGACCTCATCTGGAACCTCCTATCTGAAAATTTGAAAATTCTTAAAAAATTCGTCCAAAATTTTGATGTCTCCAATCTCTTGTTTTGTACGTTTTTTCCACGTGTCTTGACATCCAATGTATCCCTGCAATGTTTGGTGAAGATCTGAGTATGTAGTTTTTGACCTTATCTGGAACCTCCCATCTGAAAATTTGAAAATTCCTAAAAAATCCGTCCAAAATCTTGATGACCCCAATCTCTTGTTTTGTACGTTTTTTCCACGTGTCTTGACATCCAATGTATCCCTGCAAAGTTTGGTGAAGATCTGAGTATGTCGTTTTTGACCTTATCTGGAACATCCTATCTGAAAATTTGAAAATTCTTAAAAAATTCGTCCAAAATCTTGATGTCTCCAATCTCTTGTTTTGTACGTTTTTTCCACGTGTCTTGATATCCAATGTATCCCTGCAAAGTTTGGTGAAGATCTGAGTATGTCGTTTTTGACCTTATCTGGAACATCCTTTCTGAAAATTTGAAAATTGTTAAAAAATTCGTCCAAAATCTTGATGTCTCCAATCTCTTTTTTGTACGTTTTTTCCACGTGTCTTGACATCCAATGTATCCCTGCAAAGTTTGGTGAAGATCTGAGTATGTAGTTTTTGACCTTATCTGGAACCTCCCATCTGAAAATTTGAAAATTCTTAAAAAATTCGACCAAAATCTTGATGTCTCCAATCTTTTGTTTTGTACGTTTTTTCCACGTGTCTTGACACATAATGTATCCATGCAAAGTTTGGTGAAGATCTGAGTATGTAGTTTTTGACCTTATATGGAACCTCCTATCTGAAAATTTGAAAATTCTTAAAAAATTCGTCCAAAATCTTGATGTCTCCAATCTCTTGTTTTGTACGTTTTTTCCACGTGTCTTGACATCCAATGTATCCCTGCAAAGTTTGGTGAAGATCTGAGTATGTAGTTTTTGACCTTATCTGGAACCTCCCATCTGAAAATTTGAAAATTCCTAAAAAATCCGTGCAAAATCTTGATGACCCCAATCTCTTGTTTTGTACGTTTTTTCCACGTGTCTTGACATCCAATGTATTCCTGCAATGTTTGGTGAAGATCTGAGTATGTAGTTTTTGACCTTATATGGAACCTCCTATCTGAAAATTTGAAAATTCTTAAAAAATTCGACCAAAATCTTGATGTTCCGAATCCTATGTTTTGTATGTTTTTTCCACGTGTCTTGACATCCAATGTATCCATGCAAAGTTTGGTGAAGATCTGAGTATGTAGTTTTTGACCTTATATTGAACCTCCCATCTGAAAATTTGAAAATTCTTAAAAAATTCGTCCAAAATCTTGATGACCCCAATCTCTTGTTTTGTACGTTTTTTCCACGTGTCTTGACATCCAAAGTATCCCTGCAAAGTTTGGTGAAGATCTGAGTATGTAGTTTTTGACCTTATATTGAACCTCCCATCTGAAAATTTGAAAATTCTTAAAAAATTCGTCCAAAATCTTGATGTCTCCAATCTCTTGTTTTGTACGTTTTTTCCACGTGTCTTGACATCCAATGTATCCATGCAAAGTTTGGTGAAGATCTGAGTATGTCGTTTTTGACCTTATCTGGAACCTCCCATCTGAAAATTTGAAAATTCTTAAAAAATTCGTCGAAAATCTTGATGTCTCCAATCTTTTGTTTTGTACGTTTTTTCCACGTGTCTTGACATGCAAAGTATCCCTGCAACGTTTGGTGAAGATCTGAGTATGTAGTTTTTGACCTTATCTGGAACCTCCTATCTGAAAATTTGAAAATTCTTCAAAAATTCGTCGAAAATCTTGATGTCTCCAATCTCTTGTTTTGTACGTTTTTTCCACGTGTCTTGACATCCAATGTATTCCTGCAATGTTTGGTGGAGATCTGAGTATGTAGTTTTAGACCTTATCTGGAACCTCCTATCTGAAAATTTGAAAATTCTTCAAAAATTCGTCCAAAATCTTTATGTCTCCAATCTCTTGTTTTGTACGTTTTTTCCACGTGTCTCGACCTCCAATGGATCCCTGCAAAGTTTGGTGAAGATCTGAGTATGTCGTTTTTTACCTTATCTGGAACATCCTTTCTGAAAATTTGAAAATTCTTAAAAAATTCGTCGAAAATCTTGATGTCTCCAATCTCTTGTTTTGTACGTTTTTTCCACGTGTCTTGACATCCAATGTATCCCTGCAAAGTTTGGTGAAGATCTGAGTATGTAGTTTTTGACCTTATATGGAACCTCCTATCTGAAAATTTGAAAATTCTTAAAAAATTCGTCCAAAATCTTGATGTCTCCAATCTCTTGTTTTGTACGTTTTTTCCACGTGTCTCGACCTCCAATGGATCCCTGCAAAGTTTGGTGAAGATCTGAGTATGTCGTTTTTGACCTTATCTGGAACCTCCCATCTGAAAATTTGAAAATTCTTAAAAAATTCGTCGAAAATCTTGATGTCTCCGATCTCTTGTTTTGTACGTTTTTTCCACGTGTCTTGACATGCAAAGTATTCCTGCAAAGTTTGGTGAAGATCTGAGTATGTAGTTTTTGACCTCATCTGGAACCTCCTATCTGAAAATTTGAAAATTCTTAAAAAATTCGTCCAAAATCTTGATGTCTCCAATCTCTTGTTTTGTACGTTTTTTCCACGTGTCTTGACATCCAATGTATCCCTGCAATGTTTGGTGAAGATCTGAGTATGTAGTTTTTGACCTTATCTGGAACCTCCCATCTGAAAATTTGAAAATTCCTAAAAAATCCGTCCAAAATCTTGATGACCCCAATCTCTTGTTTTGTACTTTTTTTCCACGTGTCTCGACCTCCAATGTATCCCTGCAAAGTTTGGTGAAGATCTGAGTATGTAGTTTTTGACCTTATATGGAACCTCCTATCTGAAAATTTGAAAATTCTTAAAAAATTCGTCCAAAATCTTGATGTCACCAATCCTATGTTTTGTATGTTTTTTCCACGTGTCTTGACATCCAATGTATCCATGCAAAGTTTGGTGAAGATCTGAGTATGTCGTTTTTGACCTTATCTGGAACCTCCCATCTGAAAATTTGAAAATTCTTAAAAAATTCGTCGAAAATCTTGATGTCTCCGATCTCTTGTTTTGTACGTTTTTTCCACGTGTCTTGACATGCAAAGTATTCCTGCAAAGTTTGGTGAAGATCTGAGTATGTAGTTTTTGACCTCATCTGGAACCTCCTATCTGAAAATTTGAAAATTCTTAAAAAATTCGTCCAAAATTTTGATGTCTCCAATCTCTTGTTTTGTACGTTTTTTCCACGTGTCTTGACATCCAATGTATCCCTGCAATGTTTGGTGAAGATCTGAGTATGTAGTTTTTGACCTTATCTGGAACCTCCCATCTGAAAATTTGAAAATTCCTAAAAAATCCGTCCAAATTCTTGATGACCCCAATCTCTTGTTTTGTACGTTTTTTCCACGTGTCTTGACATCCAATGTATCCCTGCAAAGTTTGGTGAAGATCTGAGTATGTAGTTTTTGACCTTATCTGGAACCTCCTATCTGAAAATTTGAAAATTCTTAAAAAATTCGTCCAAAATCTTGATGTCTCCAATCTCTTGTTTTGTACGTTTTTTCCACGTGTCTTGATATCCAATGTATCCCTGCAAAGTTTGGTGAAGATCTGAGTATGTAGTTTTTGATCTTATATGGAACCTCCTATCTGAAAATTTGAAAATTGTTAAAAAATTCGTCCAAAATCTTGATGTCTCCAATCTCTTGTTTTGTACGTTTTTTCCACGTGTCTCGACCTCCAATGGATCCCTGCAAAGTTTGGTGAAGATCTGAGTATGTAGTTTTTGACCTTATCTGGAACCTCCCATCTGAAAATTTGAAAATTCTTAAAAAATTCGACCAAAATCTTGATGTCTCCAATCTTTTGTTTTGTACGTTTTTTCCACGTGTCTTGACACATAATGTATCCCTGCAAAGTTTGGTGAAGATCTGAGTATGTAGTTTTTGACCTTATCTGGAACCTCCTATCTGAAAATTTGAAAATTCTTAAAAAATTCGTCGAAAATCTTGATGTCTCCAATCTTTTGTTTTGTACGTTTTTTCCACGTGTCTTGACATCCAATGTATCCCTGCAAAGTTTGGTGAAGATCTGAGTATGTAGTTTTTGACCTTATATGGAACCTCCTATCTGAAAATTTGAAAATTCTTAAAAAATTCGTCCAAAATCTTGATGTCTCCAATCTCTTGTTTTGTACGTTTTTTCCACGTGTCTCGACCTCCAATGGATCCCTGCAAAGTTTGGTGAAGATCTGAGTATGTCGTTTTTGACCTTATCTGGAACCTCCCATCTGAAAATTTGAAAATTCTTAAAAAATTCGTCGAAAATCTTGATGTCTCCGATCTCTTGTTTTGTACGTTTTTTCCACGTGTCTTGACATGCAAAGTATTCCTGCAAAGTTTGGTGAAGATCTGAGTATGTAGTTTTTGACCTCATCTGGAACCTCCCATCTGAAAATTTGAAAATTCTTAAAAAATTCGTCGAAAATCTTGATGTCTCCGATCTCTTGTTTTGTACGTTTTTTCCACGTGTCTTGACATGCAAAGTATTCCTGCAAAGTTTGGTGAAGATCTGAGTATGTAGTTTTTGACCTCATCTGGAACCTCCTATCTGAAAATTTGAAAATTCTTAAAAAATTCGTCCAAAATTTTGATGTCTCCAATCTCTTGTTTTGTACGTTTTTTCCACGTGTCTTGACATCCAATGTATTCCTGCAATGTTTGGTGGAGATCTGAGTATGTAGTTTTAGACCTTATCTGGAACCTCCTATCTGAAAATTTGAAAATTCTTCAAAAATTCGTCCAAAATCTTGATGTCTCCAATCTCTTGTTTTGTACGTTTTTTCCACGTGTCTCGACCTCCAACGGATCCCTGCAAAGTTTGGTGAAGATCTGAGTATGTCGTTTTTGACCTTATCTGGAACATCCTTTCTGAAAATTTGAAAATTCTTAAAAAATTCGTCCAAAATCTTGATGTCTCCAATCTCTTGTTTTGTACGTTTTTTCCACGTGTCTTGATATCCAATGTATCCCTGCAAAGTTTGGTGAAGATCTGAGTATGTCGTTTTTGACCTTATCTGGAACATCCTTTCTGAAAATTTGAAAATTGTTAAAAAATTCGTCCAAAATCTTGATGTCTCCAATCTCTTTTTTGTACGTTTTTTCCACGTGTCTTGACATCCAATGTATCCCTGCAAAGTTTGGTGAAGATCTGAGTATGTCGTTTTTGACCTTATCTGGAACCTCCCATCTGAAAATTTGAAAATTCTTAAAAAATTCGACCAAAATCTTGATGTCTCCAATCTTTTGTTTTGTACGTTTTTTCCACGTGTCTTGACACATAATGTATCCATGCAAAGTTTGGTGAAGATCTGAGTATGTAGTTTTTGACCTTATATGGAACCTCCTATCTGAAAATTTGAAAATTCTTAAAAAATTCGTCCAAAATCTTGATGTCTCCAATCTCTTGTTTTGTACGTTTTTTCCAAGTGTCTTGACATCCAATGTATCCCTGCAAAGTTTGGTGAAGATCTGAGTATGTAGTTTTTGACCTTATCTGGAACCTCCCATCTGAAAATTTGAAAATTCTTAAAAAATTCGACCAAAATCTTGATGTCTCCAATCTTTTGTTTTGTACGTTTTTTCCACGTGTCTTGACACATAATGTATCCATGCAAAGTTTGGTGAAGATCTGAGTATGTAGTTTTTGACCTTATATGGAACCTCCTATCTGAAAATTTGAAAATTCTTAAAAAATTCGTCCAAAATCTTGATGTCTCCAATCTCTTGTTTTGTACGTTTTTTCCACGTGTCTTGACATCCAATGTATCCCTGCAAAGTTTGGTGAAGATCTGAGTATGTAGTTTTTGACCTTATCTGGAACCTCCAATCTGAAAATTTGAAAATTCCTAAAAAATCCGTGCAAAATCTTGATGACCCCAATCTCTTGTTTTGTACGTTTTTTCCACGTGTCTTGACATCCAATGTATTCCTGCAATGTTTGGTGAAGATCTGAGTATGTAGTTTTTGACCTTATATGGAACCTCCTATCTGAAAATTTGAAAATTCTTAAAAAATTCGACCAAAATCTTGATGTTCCGAATCCTATGTTTTGTATGTTTTTTCCACGTGTCTTGACACATAATGTATCCATGCAAAGTTTGGTGAAGATCTGAGTATGTCGTTTTTGACCTTATCTGGAACCTCCCATCTGAAAATTTGAAAATTCTTAAAAAATTCGTCGAAAATCTTGATGTCTCCGATCTCTTGTTTTGTACGTTTTTTCCACGTGTCTTGACATGCAAAGTATTCCTGCAAAGTTTGGTGAAGATCTGAGTATGTAGTTTTTGACCTCATCTGGAACCTCCTATCTGAAAATTTGAAAATTCTTAAAAAATTCGTCCAAAATTTTGATGTCTCCAATCTCTTGTTTTGTACGTTTTTTCCACGTGTCTTGACATCCAATGTATCCCTGCAATGTTTGGTGAAGATCTGAGTATGTAGTTTTTGACCTTATCTGGAACCTCCCATCTGAAAATTTGAAAATTCCTAAAAAATCCGTCCAAAATCTTGATGACCCCAATCTCTTGTTTTGTACGTTTTTTCCACGTGTCTTGACATCCAATGTATCCCTGCAAAGTTTGGTGAAGATCTGAGTATGTAGTTTTTGACCTTATCTGGAACCTCCTATCTGAAAATTTGAAAATTCTTAAAAAATTCGTCCAAAATCTTGATGTCTCCAATCTCTTGTTTTGTACGTTTTTTCCACGTGTCTTGATATCCAATGTATCCCTGCAAAGTTTGGTGAAGATCTGAGTATGTCGTTTTTGACCTTATCTGGAACATCCTTTCTGAAAATTTGAAAATTGTTAAAAAATTCGTCCAAAATCTTGATGTCTCCAATCTCTTTTTTGTACGTTTTTTCCACGTGTCTTGACATCCAATGTATCCCTGCAAAGTTTGGTGAAGATCTGAGTATGTAGTTTTTGACCTTATCTGGAATCTCCCATCTGAAAATTTGAAAATTCTTAAAAAATTCGACCAAAATCTTGATGTCTCCAATCTTTTGTTTTGTACGTTTTTTCCACGTGTCTTGACACATAATGTATCCATGCAAAGTTTGGTGAAGATCTGAGTATGTAGTTTTTGACCTTATATGGAACCTCCTATCTGAAAATTTGAAAATTCTTAAAAAATTCGTCCAAAATCTTGATGTCTCCAATCCCTTGTTTTGTACGTTTTTTCCACGTGTCTTGACATCCAATGTATCCCTGCAAAGTTTGGTGAAGATCTGAGTATGTAGTTTTTGACCTTATCTGGAACCTCCCATCTGAAAATTTGAAAATTCCTAAAAAATCCGTGCAAAATCTTGATGACCCCAATCTCTTGTTTTGTACGTTTTTTCCACGTGTCTTGACATCCAATGTATCCATGCAAAGTTTGGTGAAGATCTGAGTATGTCGTTTTTGACCTTATCTGGAACCTCCCATCTGAAAATTTGAAAATTCTTAAAAAATTCGTCGAAAATCTTGATGTCTCCAATCTCTTGTTTTGTACGTTTTTTCCACGTGTCTTGACATGCAAAGTATTCCTGCAAAGTTTGGTGAAGATCTGAGTATGTAGTTTTTGACCTTATCTGGAACCTCCTATCTGAAAATTTGAAAATTCTTCAAAAATTCGTCGAAAATCTTGATGTCTCCAATCTCTTGTTTTGTACGTTTTTTCCACGTGTCTTGACATCCAATGTATCCCTGCAATGTTTGGTGGAGATCTGAGTATGTAGTTTTTGACCTTATCTGGGACCTCCTATCAGAAAATTTGAAAATTCTTCAAAAATTCGTCCAAAATCTTGATGTCTCCAATCTCTTGTTTTGTACGTTTTTTCCACGTGTCTTGATATCCAATGTATCCCTGCAAAGTTTGGTGAAGATCTGAGTATGTCGTTTTTGACCTTATCTGGAACATCCTTTCTGAAAATTTGAAAATTGTTAAAAAATTCGTCCAAAATCTTGATGACCCCAATCTTTTGTTTTTTTACGTTTTTTCCACGTGTCTTGACATGCAAAGTATCCCTGCAACGTTTGGTGAAGATCTGAGTATGTAGTTTTTGACCTTATCTGGAACCTCCTATCTGAAAATTTGAAAATTCTTCAAAAATTCGTCGAAAATCTTGATGTCTCCAATCTCTTGTTTTGTACGTTTTTTCCACGTGTCTTGACATCCAATGTATTCCTGCAATGTTTGGTGGAGATCTGAGTATGTAGTTTTAGACCTTATCTGGAACCTCCTATCTGAAAATTTGAAAATTCTTCAAAAATTCGTCCAAAATCTTGATGTCTCCAATCTCTTGTTTTGTACGTTTTTTCCACGTGTCTCGACCTCCAATGGATCCCTGCAAAGTTTGGTGAAGATCTGAGTATGTCGTTTTTGACCTTATCTGGAACATCCTTTCTGAAAATTTGAAAATTCTTAAAAAATTCGTCGAAAATCTTGATGTCTCCAATCTCTTGTTTTGTACGTTTTTTCCACGTGTCTTGACATCCAATGTATCCCTGCAAAGTTTGGTGAAGATCTGAGTATGTAGTTTTTGACCTTATCTGGAACATCCTTTCTGAAAATTTGAAAATTCTTAAAAAATTCGTCCAAAATCTTGATGTCTCCAATCTCTTTTTTGTACGTTTTTTCCACGTGTCTTGACATCCAATGTATCCCTGCAAAGTTTGGTGAAGATCTGAGTATGTAGTTTTTGACCTTATCTGGAACCTCCCATCTGAAAATTTGAAAATTCTTAAAAAATTCGACCAAAATCTTGATGTCTCCAATCTTTTGTTTTGTACGTTTTTTCCACGTGTCTTGACACATAATGTATCCATGCAAAGTTTGGTGAAGATCTGAGTATGTAGTTTTTGACCTTATATGGAACCTCCTATCTGAAAATTTGAAAATTCTTAAAAAATTCGTCCAAAATCTTGATGTCTCCAATCTCTTGTTTTGTACGTTTTTTCCACGTGTCTTGACATCCAATGTATCCCTGCAAAGTTTGGTGAAGATCTGAGTATGTAGTTTTTGACCTTATCTGGAACCTCCCATCTGAAAATTTGAAAATTCCTAAAAAATCCGTGCAAAATCTTGATGACCCCAATCTCTTGTTTTGTACGTTTTTTCCACGTGTCTTGACATCCAATGTATCCATGCAAAGTTTGGTGAAGATCTGAGTATGTCGTTTTTGACCTTATCTGGAACCTCCCATCTGAAAATTTGAAAATTCTTAAAAAATTCGTCGAAAATCTTGATGTCTCCAATCTCTTGTTTTGTACGTTTTTTCCACGTGTCTTGACATGCAAAGTATCCCTGCAACGTTTGGTGAAGATCTGAGTATGTAGTTTTTGACCTTATCTGGAACCTCCTATCTGAAAATTTGAAAATTCTTCAAAAATTCGTCGAAAATCTTGATGTCTCCAATCTCTTGTTTTGTACGTTTTTTCCACGTGTCTTGACATCCAATGTATCCCTGCAATGTTTGGTGGAGATCTGAGTATGTAGTTTTTGACCTTATCTGGGACCTCCTATCAGAAAATTTGAAAATTCTTCAAAAATTCGTCCAAAATTTTGATGTCTCCAATCTCTTGTTTTGTACGTTTTTTCCACGTGTCTCGACCTCCAATGTATCCCTGCAAAGTTTGGTGAAGATCTGAGTATGTCGTTTTTGACCTTATCTGGAACATCCTTTCTGAAAATTTGAAAATTCTTAAAAAATTCGTCCAAAATCTTGATGTCTCCAATCTCTTGTTTTGTACGTTTTTTCCACGTGTCTCGAATTCCAATGTATCCCTGCAAAGTTAGTGAAGATCTGAGTATGTCGTTTTTGACCTTATCTGGAACATCCTTTCTGAAAATTTGAAAATTCTTAAAAAATTCGTCGAAAATCTTGATGTCTCCAATCTCTTGTTTTGTACGTTTTTTCCACGTTTCTTGACATCCAATGTATCCCTGCAAAGTTTGGTGAAGATCTGAGTATGTAGTTTTTGACCTTATATGGAACCTCCTATCTGAAAATTTGAAAATTCTTAAAAAATTCGTCGAAAATCTTGATGTCTCCGATCTCTTGTTTTGTACGTTTTTTCCACGTGTCTTGACATGCAAAGTATTCCTGCAAAGTTTGGTGAAGATCTGAGTATGTAGTTTTTGACCTCATCTGGAACCTCCTATCTGAAAATTTGAAAATTCTTAAAAAATTCGTCCAAAATCTTGATGTCTCCAATCTCTTGTTTTGTACGTTTTTTCCACGTGTCTTGACATCCAATGTATCCCTGCAATGTTTGGTGAAGATCTGAGTATGTAGTTTTTGACCTTATCTGGAACCTCCCATCTGAAAATTTGAAAATTCCTAAAAAATCCGTCCAAAATCTTGATGACCCTAATCTCTTGTTTTGTACTTTTTTTCCACGTGTCTCGACCTCCAATGTATCCCTGCAAAGTTTGGTGAAGATCTGAGTATGTAGTTTTTGACCTTATATGGAACCTCCTATCTGAAAATTTGAAAATTCTTAAAAAATTCGTCCAAAATCTTGATGTCACCAATCCTATGTTTTGTATGTTTTTTCCACGTGTCTTGACATCCAATGTATCCATGCAAAGATTGGTGAAGATCTGAGTATGTCGTTTTTGACCTTATCTGGAACCTCCCATCTGAAAATTTGAAAATTCTTAAAAAATTCGTCGAAAATCTTGATGTCTCCGATCTCTTGTTTTGTACGTTTTTTCCACGTGTCTTGACATGCAAAGTATTCCTGCAAAGTTTGGTGAAGATCTGAGTATGTAGTTTTTGACCTCATCTGGAACCTCCTATCTGAAAATTTGAAAATTCTTAAAAAATTCGTCCAAAATTTTGATGTCTCCAATCTCTTGTTTTGTACGTTTTTTCCACGTGTCTTGACATCCAATGTATCCCTGCAATGTTTGGTGAAGATCTGAGTATGTAGTTTTTGACCTTATCTGGAACCTCCCATCTGAAAATTTGAAAATTCCTAAAAAATCCGTCCAAAATCTTGATGACCCCAATCTCTTGTTTTGTACGTTTTTTCCACGTGTCTTGACATCCAATGTATCCCTGCAAAGTTTGGTGAAGATCTGAGTATGTAGTTTTTGACCTTATCTGGAACCTCCTATCTGAAAATTTGAAAATTCTTAAAAAATTCGTCCAAAATCTTGATGTCTCCAATCTCTTGTTTTGTACGGTTTTTCCACGTGTCTTGATATCCAATGTATCCCTGCAAAGTTTGGTGAAGATCTGAGTATGTCGTTTTTGACCTTATCTGGAACATCCTTTCTGAAAATTTGAAAATTGTTAAAAAATTCGTCCAAAATCTTGATGTCTCCAATCTCTTTTTTGTACGTTTTTTCCACGTGTCTTGACATCCAATGTATCCCTGCAAAGTTTGGTGAAGATCTGAGTATGTAGTTTTTGACCTTATCTGGAACCTCCCATCTGAAAATTTGAAAATTCTTAAAAAATTCGACCAAAATCTTGATGTCTCCAATCTTTTGTTTTGTACGTTTTTTCCACGTGTCTTGACACATAATGTATCCATGCAAAGTTTGGTGAAGATCTGAGTATGTAGTTTTTGACCTTATATGGAACCTCCTATCTGAAAATTTGAAAATTCTTAAAAAATTCGTCCAAAATCTTGATGTCTCCAATCTCTTGTTTTGTACGTTTTTTCCACGTGTCTTGACATCCAATGTATCCCTGCAAAGTTTGGTGAAGATCTGAGTATGTAGTTTTTGACCTTATCTGGAACCTCCCATCTGAAAATTTGAAAATTCCTAAAAAATCCGTGCAAAATCTTGATGACCCCAATCTCTTGTTTTGTACGTTTTTTCCACGTGTCTTGACATCCAATGTATCCATGCAAAGTTTGGTGAAGATCTGAGTATGTCGTTTTTGACCTTATCTGGAACCTCCCATCTGAAAATTTGAAAATTCTTAAAAAATTCGTCGAAAATCTTGATGTCTCCAATCTCTTGTTTTGTACGTTTTTTCCACGTGTCTTGACATGCAAAGTATCCCTGCAACGTTTGGTGAAGATCTGAGTATGTAGTTTTTGACCTTATCTGGAACCTCCTATCTGAAAATTTGAAAATTCTTCAAAAATTCGTCGAAAATCTTGATGTCTCCAATCTTTTGTTTTGTACGTTTTTTCCACGTGTCTTGACATCCATTGTATCCCTGAAATATTTGGTGGAGATCTGAGTATGTAGTTTTTGACCTTATCTGGGACCTCCTATCAGAAAATTTGAAAATTCTTCAAAATTCGTCCAAAATCTTGATGTCTCCAATCTCTTGTTTTGTACGTTTTTTCCACGTGTCTCGACCTCCAATGTATCCCTGCAAAGTTTGGTGAAGATCTGAGTATGTCGTTTTTGACCTTATCTGGAACATCCTTTCTGAAAATTTGAAAATTCTTAAAAAATTCGTCGAAAATCTTGATGTCTCCAATCTCTTGTTTTGTACGTTTTTTCCACGTGTCTTGACATCCAATGTATCCCTGCAAAGTTTGGTGAAGATCTGAGTATGTAGTTTTTGACCTTATATGGAACCTCCTTTCTGAAAATTTGAAAATTCTCAAAAAATTCGTCCATAATCTTGATGTCTCCAATCTCTTGTTTTGTACGTTTTTTCCACGTGTCTTGACATCCAATGTATCCCTGCAAAGTTTGGTGAAGATCTGAGTATGTAGTTTTTGACCTTATATGGAACCTCCTATCTGAAAATTTGAAAATTCTTAAAAAATTCGTCCAAAATCTTGATGTCACCAATCCTATGTTTTGTATGTTTTTTCCACGTGTCTTGACATCCAATGTATCCATGCAAAGTTTGGTGAAGATCTGAGTATGTCGTTTTTGACCTTATCTGGAACCTCCCATCTGAAAATTTGAAAATTCTTAAAAAATTCGTCGAAAATCTTGATGTCTCCGATCTCTTGTTTTGTACGTTTTTTCCACGTGTCTTGACATGCAAAGTATTCCTGCAAAGTTTGGTGAAGATCTGAGTATGTAGTTTTTGACCTTATATGGAACCTCCTATCTGAAAATTTGAAAATTCTTAAAAAATTCGTCCAAAATCTTGATGTCTCCAATCTCTTGTTTTGTACGTTTTTTCCACGTGTCTTGACATCCAATGTATCCCTGCAAAGTTTGGTGAAGATCTGAGTATGTAGTTTTTGACCTTATCTGGAACCTCCCATCTGAAAATTTGAAAATTCCTAAAAAATCCGTGCAAAATCTTGATGACCCCAATCTCTTGTTTTGTACGTTTTTTCCACGTGTCTTGACATCCAATGTATCCATGCAAAGTTTGGTGAAGATCTGAGTATGTCGTTTTTGACCTTATCTGGAACCTCCCATCTGAAAATTTGAAAATTCTTAAAAAATTCGTCGAAAATCTTGATGTCTCCAATCTCTTGTTTTGTACGTTTTTTCCACGTGTCTTGACATGCAAAGTATCCCTGCAACGTTTGGTGAAGATCTGAGTATGTAGTTTTTGACCTTATCTGGAACCTCCTATCTGAAAATTTGAAAATTCTTCAAAAATTCGTCGAAAATCTTGATGTCTCCAATCTCTTGTTTTGTACGTTTTTTCCACGTGTCTTGACATCCAATGTATCCCTGCAATGTTTGGTGGAGATCTGAGTATGTAGTTTTTGACCTTATCTGGGACCTCCTATCAGAAAATTTGAAAATTCTTCAAAAATTCGTCCAAAATCTTGATGTCTCCAATCTCTTGTTTTGTACGTTTTTTCCACGTGTCTCGACCTCCAATGTATCCCTGCAAAGTTTGGTGAAGATCTGAGTATGTCGTTTTTGACCTTATCTGGAACATCCTTTCTGAAAATTTGAAAATTCTTAAAAAATTCGTCGAAAATCTTGATGTCTCCAATCTCTTGTTTTGTACGTTTTTTCCACGTGTCTTGACATCCAATGTATCCCTGCAAAGTTTGGTGAAGATCTGAGTATGTAGTTTTTGACCTTATATGGAACCTCCTTTCTGAAAATTTGAAAATTCTCAAAAAATTCGTCCATAATCTTGATGTCTCCAATCTCTTGTTTTGTACGTTTTTTCCACGTGTCTTGACATCCAATGTATCCCTGCAAAGTTTGGTGAAGATCTGAGTATGTAGTTTTTGACCTTATATGGAACCTCCTATCTGAAAATTTGAAAATTCTTAAAAAATTCGTCCAAAATCTTGATGTCACCAATCCTATGTTTTGTATGTTTTTTCCACGTGTCTTGACATCCAATGTATCCATGCAAAGTTTGGTGAAGATCTGAGTATGTCGTTTTTGACCTTATCTGGAACCTCCCATCTGAAAATTTGAAAATTCTTAAAAAATTCGTCGAAAATCTTGATGTCTCCGATCTCTTGTTTTGTACGTTTTTTCCACGTGTCTTGACATGCAAAGTATTCCTGCAAAGTTTGGTGAAGATCTGAGTATGTAGTTTTTGACCTTATATGGAACCTCCTATCTGAAAATTTGAAAATTCTTAAAAAATTCGTCCAAAATCTTGATGTCTCCAATCTCTTGTTTTGTACGTTTTTTCCACGTGTCTTGACATCCAATGTATCCCTGCAAAGTTTGGTGAAGATCTGAGTATGTAGTTTTTGACCTTATCTGGAACCTCTCATCTGAAAATTTGAAAATTCCTAAAAAATCCGTGCAAAATCTTGATGACCCCAATCTCTTGTTTTGTACGTTTTTTCCACGTGTCTTGACATCCAATGTATCCATGCAAAGTTTGGTGAAGATCTGAGTATGTCGTTTTTGACCTTATCTGGAACCTCCCATCTGAAAATTTGAAAATTCTTAAAAAATTCGTCGAAAATCTTGATGTCTCCAATCTCTTGTTTTGTACGTTTTTTCCACGTGTCTTGACATGCAAAGTATCCCTGCAACGTTTGGTGAAGATCTGAGTATGTAGTTTTTGACCTTATCTGGAACCTCCTATCTGAAAATTTGAAAATTCTTCAAAAATTCGTCGAAAATCTTGATGTCTCCAATCTCTTGTTTTGTACGTTTTTTCCACGTGTCTTGACATCCAATGTATCCCTGCAATGTTTGGTGGAGATCTGAGTATGTAGTTTTTGACCTTATCTGGGACCTCCTATCAGAAAATTTGAAAATTCTTCAAAAATTCGTCCAAAATCTTGATGTCTCCAATCTCTTGTTTTGTACGTTTTTTCCACGTGTCTCGACCTCCAATGTATCCCTGCAAAGTTTGGTGAAGATCTGAGTATGTCGTTTTTGACCTTATCTGGAACATCCTTTCTGAAAATTTGAAAATTCTTAAAAAATTCTTCGAAAATCTTGATGTCTCCAATCTCTTGTTTTGTACGTTTTTTCCACGTGTCTTGACATCCAATGTATCCCTGCAAAGTTTGGTGAAGATCTGAGTATGTAGTTTTTGACCTTATATGGAACCTCCTTTCTGAAAATTTGAAAATTCTCAAAAAATTCGTCCATAATCTTGATGTCTCCAATCTCTTGTTTTGTACGTTTTTTCCACGTGTCTTGACATCCAATGTATCCCTGCAAAGTTTGGTGAAGATCTGAGTATGTAGTTTTTGACCTTATCTGGAACCTCCCATCTGAAAATTTGAAAATTCTTAAAAAATTCGACCAAAATCTTGATGTCTCCAATCTTTTGTTTTGTACGTTTTTTCCACGTGTCTTGACACATAATGTATCCATGCAAATTTTGGTGAAGATCTGAGTATGTAGTTTTTGACCTTATATGGAACCTCCTATCTGAAAATTTGAAAATTCTTAAAAAATTCGTCCAAAATCTTGATGTCTCCAATCTCTTGTTTTGTACGTTTTTTCCACGTGTCTTGACATCCAATGTATCCCTGCAAAGTTTGGTGAAGATCTGAGTATGTAGTTTTTGACCTTATCTGGAACCTCCCATCTGAAAATTTGAAAATTCCTAAAAAATCCGTGCAAAATCTTGATGACCCCAATCTCTTGTTTTGTACGTTTTTTCCACGTGTCTTGACATCCAATGTATTCCTGCAATGTTTGGTGAAGATCTGAGTATGTAGTTTTTGACCTTATATGGAACCTCCTATCTGAAAATTTGAAAATTCTTAAAAAATTCGTCGAAAATCTTGATGTCTCCAATCTCTTGTTTTGTACGTTTTTTCCACGTGTCTTGACATGCAAAGTATCCCTGCAACGTTTGGTGAAGATCTGAGTATGTAGTTTTTGACCTTATCTGGAACCTCCTATCTGAAAATTTGAAAATTCTTCAAAAATTCGTCGAAAATCTTGATGTCTCCAATCTCTTGTTTTGTACGTTTTTTCCACGTGTCTTGACATCCAATGTATTCCTGCAATGTTTGGTGAAGATCTGAGTATGTAGTTTTTGACCTTATATGGAACCTCCTATCTGAAAATTTGAAAATTCTTAAAAAATTCGTCGAAAATCTTGATGTCTCCAATCTCTTGTTTTGTACGTTTTTTCCACGTGTCTTGACATGCAAAGTATCCCTGCAACGTTTGGTGAAGATCTGAGTATGTAGTTTTTGACCTTATCTGGAACCTCCTATCTGAAAATTTGAAAATTCTTCAAAAATTCGTCGAAAATCTTGATGTCTCCAATCTCTTGCTTTGTACGTTTTTTCCACGTGTCTTGACATCCAATGTATCCCTGCAATGTTTGGTGGAGATCTGAGTATGTAGTTTTTGACCTTATCTGGAACCTCCTATCTGAAAATTTGAAAATTCTTCAAAAATTCGTCCAAAATCTTGATGTCTCCAATCTCTTGTTTTGTACGTTTTGTCCACGTGTCTCGACCTCCAATGTATCCCTGCAAAGTTAGTGAAGATCTGAGTATGTCGTTTTTGACCTTATCTGGAACATCCTTTCTGAAAATTTGAAAATTCTTAAAAAATTCGTCGAAAATCTTGATGTCTCCAATCTCTTGTTTTGTACGTTTTTTCCACGTTTCTTGACATCCAATGTATCCCTGCAAAGTTTGGTGAAGATCTGAGTATGTAGTTTTTGACCTTATATGGAACCTCCTTTCTGAAAATTTGAAAATTCTCAAAAAATTCGTCCATAATCTTGATGTCTCCAATCTCTTGTTTTGTACGTTTTTTCCACGTGTCTTGACATCCAATGTATCCCTGCAAAGTTTGGTGAAGATCTGAGTATGTAGTTTTTGACCTTATATGGAACCTCCTATCTGAAAATTTGAAAATTCTTAAAAAATTCGTCCAAAATCTTGATGTCACCAATCCTATGTTTTGTATGTTTTTTCCACGTGTCTTGACATCCAATGTATCCTTGCAAAGTTTGAAGATCTGAGTATGTCGTTTTTGACCTTATCTGGAACCTCCCATCTGAAAATTTGAAAATTCTTAAAAAATTCGTCGAAAATCTTGATGTCTCCGATCTCTTGTTTTGTACGTTTTTTCCACGTGTCTTGACATGCAAAGTATTCCTGCAAAGTTTGGTGAAGATCTGAGTATGTAGTTTTTGACCTCATCTGGAACCTCCTATCTGAAAATTTGAAAATTCTTAAAAAATTCGTCCAAAATTTTGATGTCTCCAATCTCTTGTTTTGTACGTTTTTTCCACGTGTCTTGACATCCAATGTATCCCTGCAAAGTTTGGTGAAGATCTGAGTATGTAGTTTTTGACCTTATCTGGAACCTCCCATCTGAAAATTTGAAAATTCCTAAAAAATCCGTCCAAAATCTTGATGACCTAAATCTCTTGTCTTGTACGTTTTTTCCACGTGTCTTGACATCCAATGTATCCCTGCAAAGTTTGGTGAAGATCTGAGTATGTAGTTTTTGACCTTATCTGGAACCTCCTATCTGAAAATTTGAAAATTCTTAAAAAATTCGTCCAAAATCTTGATGTCTCCAATCTCTTGTTTTGTACGTTTTTTCCACGTGTCTTGATATCCAATGTATCCCTGCAAAGTTTGGTGAAGATCTGAGTATGTCGTTTTTGACCTTATCTGGAACATCCTTTCTGAAAATTTGAAAATTGTTAAAAAATTCGTCCAAAATCTTGATGTCTCCAATCTCTTTTTTGTACGTTTTTTCCACGTGTCTTGACATCCAATGTATCCCTGCAAAGTTTGGTGAAGATCTGAGTATGTAGTTTTTGACCTTATCTGGAACCTCCCATCTGAAAATTTGAAAATTCCTAAAAAATCCGTGCAAAATCTTGATGACCCCAATCTCTTGTTTTGTACGTTTTTTCCACGTGTCTTGACATCCAATGTATTCCTGCAATGTTTGGTGAAGATCTGAGTATGTAGTTTTTGACCTTATATGGAACCTCCTATCTGAAAATTTGAAAATTCTTAAAAAATTCGACCAAAATCTTGATGTTCCGAATCCTATGTTTTGTATGTTTTTTCCACGTGTCTTGACATCCAATGTATCCATGCAAAGTTTGGTGAAGATCTGAGTATGTAGTTTTTGACCTTATATTGAACCTCCCATCTGAAAATTTGAAAATTCTTAAAAAATTCGTCCAAAATCTTGATGACCCCAATCTCTTGTTTTGTACGTTTTTCCACGTGTCTTGACATCCAAAGTATCCCTGCAAAGTTTGGTGAAGATCTGAGTATGTAGTTTTTGACCTTATATGGAACCTCCTTTCCGAAAATTTGAGAATTCTTAAAAAATTCGTCCAAAATCTTGATGTCTCCAATCTCTTGTTTTGTACGTTTTTTCCACGTGTCTTGACATCCAATGTATCCATGCAAAGTTTGGTGAAGATCTGAGTATGTCGTTTTTGACCTTATCTGGAACCTCCCATCTCAAAATTTGAAAATTCTTAAAAAATTCGTCGAAAATCTTGATGTCTCCAATCTTTTGTTTTGTACGTTTTTTCCACGTGTCTTGACATGCAAAGTATCCCTGCGACGTTTGGTGAAGATCTGAGTATGTAGTTTTTGACCTTATCTGGAACCTCCTATCTGAAAATTTGAAAATTCTTCAAAAATTCGTCGAAAATCTTGATGTCTCCAATCTCTTGTTTTGTACGTTTTTTCCACGTGTCTTGACATCCAATGTATTCCTGCAATGTTTGGTGGAGATCTGAGTATGTAGTTTTAGACCTTATCTGGAACCTCCTATCTGAAAATTTGAAAATTCTTCAAAAATTCGTCCAAAATCTTGATGTCTCCAATCTCTTGTTTTGTACGTTTTTTCCACGTGTCTCGACCTCCAATGGATCCCTGCAAAGTTTGGTGAAGATCTGAGTATGTCGTTTTTGACCTTATCTGGAACATCCTTTCTGAAAATTTGAAAATTCTTAAAAAATTCGTCGAAAATCTTGATGTCTCCAATCTCTTGTTTTGTACGTTTTTTCCACGTGTCTTGACATCCAATGTATCCCTGCAAAGTTTGGTGAAGATCTGAGTATGTAGTTTTTGACCTTATATGGAACCTCCTATCTGAAAATTTGAAAATTCTTAAAAAATTCGTCCAAAATCTTGATGTCTCCAATCTCTTGTTTTGTACGTTTTTTCCACGTGTCTCGACCTCCAATGGATCCCTGCAAAGTTTGGTGAAGATCTGAGTATGTCGTTTTTGACCTTATCTGGAACCTCCCATCTGAAAATTTGAAAATTCTTAAAAAATTCGTCGAAAATCTTGATGTCTCCGATCTCTTGTTTTGTACGTTTTTTCCACGTGTCTTGACATGCAAAGTATTCCTGCAAAGTTTGGTGAAGATCTGAGTATGTCGTTTTTGACCTCATCTGGAACCTCCCATCTGAAAATTTGAAAATTCTTAAAAAATTCGTCGAAAATCTTGATGTCTCCAATCTTTTGTTTTGTACGTTTTTTCCACGTGTCTTGACATGCAAAGTATCCCTGCAACGTTTGGTGAAGATCTGAGTATGTAGTTTTTGACCTTATCTGGAACCTCCTATCTGAAAATTTGAAAATTCTTCAAAAATTCGTCGAAAATCTTGATGTCTCCAATCTCTTGTTTTGTACGTTTTTTCCACGTGTCTTGACATCCAATGTATTCCTGCAATGTTTGGTGGAGATCTGAGTATGTAGTTTTAGACCTTATCTGGAACCTCCTATCTGAAAATTTGAAAATTCTTCAAACATTCGTCCAAAATCTTGATGTCTCCAATCTCTTGTTTTGTACGTTTTTTCCACGTGTCTCGACAGTAGTGGGTTTTATGCTACGGACAGGACGAGAAAGTACGAACCTCTCTCCAGCAGCTTTGGCCATACTTAAAACTTGGTCAACATGCCCATTTGAGTTTTTTTGCTCAAGTGTAGAGCTCTTATAATTTAAGATTTTTGTAAAAATGCCCTCGGGAATTTTTCAGAAAGTACGAACCCCTCCTCAAGCAGATTTGCTATACTTAAAACTTGCTCAATATGTTCATTTGTTTAAGTGTAGCACCTGCCTAACCCAACAATTTTATAATTTGGAAAATATCAAACCCCCTTAAGCAGATTTACAAAAATTGCATCAGTTTGTCTATAAACTTGTATCCATACCCACTTATACATATTTACTTCAGGTTTAAGTTCAATTGGATACCATTTAATTTGCTTATCTAATATTAAAACAATGCAATATGCAGAGCCTACCTCTAGAATTGCTTCGTGTTTGCATGTTTCTCCTCTGTGGCAATGTATGGAATTCCCGAGACGGTAGTATTGATTTTTTCCTCAGCGCCAGTATTTACAGAAATTCCCGATTATTGCATCAGCCAGTTATGTGAGAGTGACTGAGGGGAACAGATGTGTTGATACAGTGCTTCTCATACTTACTGGTTTAAATTCATATTGAACAATATTTGTTGTAATCCACTCATATTTAGAGTCAAGCTTATATTTGTCCCAGCCTGTTATACATAACAAGGTTATTGCCATTCAAGATATGCATGTTCGTGCAGGCATTTGCGCTGGGTCAGTGTGAATGATTTTCCACTTGTAAGCTATTGGCTTTACAACCTGTCATAAGATTAATATTAATAATATTAATCCATAGAGATTAGATTTGAATCCCAGGAAATTTTATATAAATACCAAAACCAAAAATATTAAGTGTATATATACATATAAACATATACACATACAAATCACAGTGCTGAACCCAATTGATATTTTTTATTCAGTATAAAGTTTTGAATTGAAACCCAGGAAATTGTATATAATAAACAACAGCAAAAATGCCGAATCAAAAATATTGTAATCAGTGCAATAAAAATATATCCAGCTCTAATTGGGCCAAGCATCAAAAAATTTGTAATCCAGACAAATACAAAACTCCCACAAAAATTTGCCCCAAATGCAATAGAAAATATAACATGGAATATTTTACATATAAACATAAAGATACTTGCTCTGCACAGTCATCAACATCTGGTTTGAAAAGAAGGCACGAAGTACCCGTTAATGCCAGAGCAGCAAAGCAGCCACGCCATGAACCTATCCGTAGCAGTTTTAACGGCCAATTAAGGGATCACCGGTTTGTATCAGAGCCAAGATGTGGCATTGAGAATTTCTTGAACAGTGTAAATTCTGATCTGCAGGCAATTCTTAATGCACAAAATGGCTCTTATAAACGGTCCCTCAAATTGTTTGTACAATATAAGAAGCCAAACGGCACAAAATTTACACAGCCCCACATAACAGAAACTGTACCTGTATATTCAAATGCAAATTCAGACACAATAATAAGCAGCTTGATAAATCAACTGAACATCAAACACTCTGAATTTGCGGCAAAAGAATCAGGATGGAGCCTATGCGGTTCATCACACAAGTTATATGTTAATATTTCTGAATTCAGCCCATTACAAGGATCTACTTATGTACCATTGCCTGCTAATATCAAAA
Organism: Lepisma saccharinum; assembly: GCF_977018435.1. Taxonomy (NCBI): domain Eukaryota; kingdom Metazoa; phylum Arthropoda; class Insecta; order Zygentoma; family Lepismatidae; genus Lepisma; species Lepisma saccharinum. Next base: position 424,914 of record NW_028143024.1, read on the forward strand.
ACAAAAGAGCCGTGGTCAATATAAAAAATGCCGACCAGAAATGCTTTTTGTGGTGTATATTAGCTGCTTTGTATCCAGTTTCAAGCCATCCTGAGAGAATAACTTATTACAAACAGCATGAACATGATTTTGACGATGTAATGGAGGGTTTGGAATATCCAATGTCAGTTCAGAATATTGATAAATTTGAAAAAAAGGCCAGGCATATCAATGGCAAACAATTATCTATTAATGTATTTATTTGTTCCACTGGTAATTGTCCGATAGCACCTCTCAGAATCAGTACAATTGATGATGAATCTGCTATTCCAATTGATCTGCTCTTAATTGAAGGGGATTGTACATACCATTACACTCTGATACATAATCTTGAAGCTTTAGTGAGAACACAACTAGACAAAACTCATACAATATTTAAGTTGTGCAGAAGATGTTTAACTGTATTTGATGGTCAAAAAATGGTAAATAGGATTCCTGAAAAAAATGCAGAAATTGCTAAAAACAAGTTAATTGAGCATCTGAAATACTGTGGGAACCATAAACCTGTTCATATGGTGATGCCCAATCCAAGTGAAAATTGCAAATTCAAAAAGTATGAGGCCTTGTTGGAACACCCAGCATATATTATCTGTGATTTCGAATCGAACCTCAAACCTATTGCATTCTGTAGCCCAGATCCAGAAGAATCATCAAGTACACCATACCAGCAACATGAACCTTCCAGCTTTTGTTATGTGGTTGTACAGGATGGTGTAGCTAGTAAAGAATATTCATACATGGGAGAAGATGCCATCAAAGAATTTGCACATAGAATAGAAAATGTGTGCCGTGACATAGCATCTAACATCTTATTAAAATCAAAGCCTATGTTGCCTTTAACAGAGGAACAGATTGAAGATTTCAACAATGCAGAAAAATGCCCGGTATGTGATTCTGAATTTTCAGATACAAATATTAAGGTTCATCACCATTCTCATACAGATGGTCGATATAAACAGGCCCTGTGTAATAGCTGTAATATTAAGATCAAGAGACCAAGATTTATCCCCATATTCTGCCATGGAGCATCCAATTATGATTTCCATCATCTGATCAGGTACGAGGGGTTTGAGAAGCAGAATTTAAATATTTTAGCTGAAAATGATGAAAAATATATATCTATTAGCAAGATAATTAAAGTTGATGGTGTTCCTATTCACATAAGATTTCTTGATTCTTACAGATTTTTACCTGCTAGCCTGGCTACACTGGCCACTCAATTATCTGATGATGACTTGAAAATCACACGTGCATTGTTTCCAAATCAGGACCTGAAATTTTATTAGGCGGAAGGGTGTATATCCATATGACTATGTTACAGATTTTTCTAAATTTGATGAGTGTTCCCTGCCACCACAAGAAGCGTTTTACAGCAGAATCTGAGGATCTGGAATCACTGATGAAGATTATCGCCATGCCATATTGATGTGGAAGAGTTTAAAATGCAAGACATTTCGTGATTATCACATGGCTTATTTGAAACTTGATGTGACCATCTCAGCTGATGTAATACAGACATTCAGAAAATCTTCCATGCAAAATTATGGACTGGACCCAGTGTATTTTTACAGTGCCCCGGGCCTAGCATGGGCCGCAACGTTTTTCAATACCAAAATGCAATTGGATCTGATCCACGATCAAGATATGTATCTGTTTATGGAACAATGTATAAGAGGAGGCATGGTGCAATGTTCTCAGAGATATGCCAGAGCAAATAACAAGCATATGCCTGATTATGATCCAGCACGGCCATCAAATTATATACTGTATGTGGATGCAAACAACCTCTATGGTCATGCTATGATGGATAAATTGCCATATGCAGGGCTTGAGTGGGTTGAAGATTTCAATATTAAAGATCTTAAGAATTTTGATGACAGTGACAGTGGCCTCTTCATAGAGGCTGATCTGATATTTCCAGATCATTTGCACAATAAATTTTCTGATCTGCCCCCAATTCCCGAGGTTCAGTGCTCACCTGGTTCTAAACAGAAGAAGCTCATGATGACCCTGGAGCCGAAACAGGGTTGTGTCTTATATTACAAAAACCTCCAGTTCCTGATGAAACATGGTGTTCAAGTAACCAAAGTTGGCAAAGTCTTGAGGTTCAGGCACTCAGAATGGTTGAAACCATACATTGATACAAACACGGAGCTTCGAACATCTGCAAAGAGCCAATTTGATAAGAGCTTGTTTAAATTGATGGTGAATTCAGTGTATGGCAAAACTATTGAAAATGTCAGGAAACATACCGATGTTAAAATAATTACTGACCCCAGCCTGAGCAAAAAATTGGTTGCAAAGCCCAACTTCAATTACAGAAGAATTTATGATGAGTACATGGCACTTTTCAACATGATGAAAACAAAGATCAAGTTTGATAAACCTATTTATGTAGGGGCTGTGATATTGGAATTGTCCAAATTACATATGTTAATATTGTATTATGATGTGCTGAAACCTTTTTATGGTGATCGTGTAAAATTATTGTACATGGACACGGATAGTTTTATTCTTGATATTCAAACAGAAGATGTTTATCAAGATATGTCACAGCCTGAATTGCTTCAATATTTTGATACCAGTGAACATACAAGAATTCAACCCCACAACAAAAAAGTGCCTGGCAAGTTAAAAGATGAGACACTTGGTGATGTTATTGTGGCATTTGCTGGGTTAAGAGCCAAGATGTACAGTTTTGAAACATGTAGTGGTGCTGTTGCCAAAAAGGCCAAGGGCATTGGCAGAGTAACTGTTGAAAAAGAGCTTGTATTTGAAGATTACAAAAATTGCATCAAATCACAGAGTTCAATCAGAACATCAGAAAATAGAATTCAGAGTGAGAATCACTTGTTGACTTCAAATATTGTAACAAAAGTGGCTCTGGACCCACATGATGATAAGAGATGCATTTTGTCATGTGGCACACATACTTTACCTTGGGGGCATTGTGATTTGAAAAGTGGGAAACAATGCCCAATTCCAGAGCATGATTTGAAATAAATAAACATGCCTATGAACTTATTTGGGTTCAAAAAACAGGCTATTATGGACCTGCCGACACCACAACCCTCTCCTGATTTACAATCTGTAATGTCTAAACTGAGTGGCTTGTTAATTATTCATCTGAACAGCATACTTACAGATCTTGATGATGAAACAGGTAAAACATTGTACATATTTAACAATAATTTAAATCATTACCAATTACCTGTAGGTGGGCAATTGCAATTTATTACAACCCCTGAGGGTGATGTCAAGATTTCAGTAGGGAGAAATATTTATAGAATTAAGCACTCAAACATGGTTTCTGGCACTGTATATACTGTTTCTGCTGGTGACTGCTTATATATTGAGGTCCCTGGATCATATGACAAGCTTATACCCTTTTTTATAGAATTAAGAATCAGATATTCAATAATAAATAACCACTAAAACAAAAATGCCTAATGATATATTTGGCCATACAAGACATGAAGATCACAGTGATGAGATTCTTATGCTTGATGTCAGAGTCAAGAAATTGAGAAGTGATTTACAAGCTTTGCAGACCACACCCAATGCCAGTCTTCAATTAGAAATTACAAATTTACAATCACAATGCATGGACCCTCTTCTTAAAATTGATTCTGAACTCAAAGTGCTGCTTCAGAAATATACTGATTTGGCCACATTGGATAATTTTCAAAGTTTAGAAGAGGCTGTAGCAGCTCTTCAAGCCAAATTTAAGAGCCAGGCCACCAACTCGGAGCAATTGAAACAGCAATTGGAGGAACAGATAAATAATGTCCAGGCACAGCTCCAAACAATTGTCAAAAGCATAAAATCACAAGAAGATTTTGATCTAGTGATTTCCACTCTAAAGGAACAGATTCAGTCACTCCAGATACCTAACCTGGATCCTCTGAACAATGCCATAGCCGAGGTTAAAGAAAAAATTGTGACGCTTGAAAATTTTATGAACAATTTGCCATCTTCTGATGCTTTGAATGCAATAACTCGGAGTGTAGCAAACATTAAGCTGCAACTTGAAACATATGAAGATTTTGGAAAAATTCAAAGTACCATAACCCATCTTGAGGGTACAATAGCAGCAGTGCAAAGTGATTTGGCAAATGTACAAGAAACTCGCCTGCCTGGGATTGTAGATACACTTGTCAGTGTCCAGCAACAGATCACAAAGCTTGAAAACCTCAATACTGAATCTGAGCTATCTCATTTTCATCACTTGATCGATGATATCCAAACAAAGCTTGAAATTTTACAACAATCCACACCCTCTCAGGCAGATATAGCCCTGCTCCAAGATGCTATGCGTGGTGTGGTTGATGCTTCTGAATTAAATGATGTAAAATTGGCACTTGAATCTTTGCAAAATACAGTCTCAAATCTGCCTACATCACAGGAACTTAAAAATATTAAGAGAGCTGTGAATCGCATATTGAAATCAGAAGATATCAAGAATATCCAGGCAGAGATCAAACAACTCACTCAGACAGTGGCCACTCTACCAACAAATCAACATATTAATGAACTGCATGCCCTGTTTGAGGATATCAGAAGACAGGTCCATGATCTCACTGCTCAAAATTCAAAATTGGCAGTTGTTGAAAATTTGCAACAAATTGTAGCTAATATCAAGCAACAGCTAGGGACCATGGAATCCAATCAAGCAAATGCTCTGTCTGTTTTTGCCACCCAGCTCCAAGAAATTGTGCAACAATACAAGAAACTTGTTGTGGACGTAAAGATCAAGCCAGGCCACGATGATGTTGTTAGGACCATCAATGAGCATCTTGAATCTGTAACAAGCAGATTGCTTACAGCAGAAAAGGAAATAACGGGCATAATCGAGAATCCAAAACATACAGTAATTCTTGAATTGTACAGCATCCCCAACAAAGAATATGATTCACCATTTACACCAGGTGGCAAAATATATATGCTGTCCCCTGCACAATTTTATTACCAGTTTTTTGTTGGAGGCACATTGAGACCAATCAAGATCAAATATTGGCATCAGCCACAGGCACATCACTACCCTACCTTATCAATAACAAATGCTGATAACAAACCAAAAATCACCAGTGTAGAGTTAGAGGATTTTACAGACCCCAACACATTAGAAACAGCCTATACTGAAGATGATGGCACTCTGGAATTTAAAATACAAATAGGGGACAAATTATATTTAGAAAATCCTGCAGTATCAGCTGCTGAACACCCCATAGTTGCAATATTCTTGTTTACATATTATGTCTAGACAAATTATTGTTGATGAATTACACAGACAGGCCAGACATAATTTTAAGAGACTCCCAGTAGTCACAAAGGGCATAGATGATTTATGGCAGAGCGACTTGATTGAGTTGGCAACTGGACAGTTGAAAAACTTGGACAAAATCAACAAGGGCTACAAGTATCTACTCACTGTGATAGACACATTTTCAAAATTTGCCTGGGCTGTGCCACTCAAATCCAAGACTGGAAAATGTGTTACAGAAGCCCTCAGGACAATCATCAATCATTCAGGAAGATCACCGCGCTATTTGCAAACAGATAATGGCAAAGAATTTTATAATTCAGTGTTCCAACAATTTATTAAAAGCCAGGCAATAAAACATTACTCGAGTTACAGTGATCTCAAAGCCTCAATTGTAGAGAGATTCAACAGAACCTTAAAAAATCTTATGTATAAACAATTTACACTTCAAGGTAATTATAAATGGCTTAATATTCTTCCAGAACTTCTACATAAATATAACAACTCGGTCCATTCCACAATCAACATGAAACCCTCTGAAGTAACTTCATCTGATGAGCAAAAATTGATCAGCACTGTTTATTATCCTAGATACCAGCCAACAACAAGAAGGGCCAAATACAGGGTGGGCGACCAAGTAAGAATCAGCAAATATAAGCACTTATTCAAGAGAGGCTTTACGAGAAACTGGAGCACCGAATTATTTACAGTGGTTCAAGTTAAACCCGGGACCCTTAACACATATATAATAAAAGATCATCGAGGAGAAATTCTCAAAGGCCGGTTCTATGAACAAGAACTCAGCAAAACTAAACAGCCTGACACATATCTCATAGAAAAAATCATCCGCAGAAAAGGCAACAAGTTATTTGTCAAATGGCTGGGTCATCCGGAAAACAGCTGGATCGATGCAGACAAAGTGATAATATGAGTACCTGGGATGTTATAAAGAGGCTGCCAGAACCTGAACAGCAGAATAAGAGAAATGGCAAGTTGCTGCCTGAAAATATTAGGTGTCTTATTGTTGGGCCATCTGCTTGTGGTAAAACTACACTAATGGTTGATAATTTTTTATTAGCACCCAACTGGTTAGACTGGAAAAACAGGCACTTGTATGTCTTCTCTAAGAGCTTGGAACAATTAAAATATCAGCAGCTAATGAAGCTATATGATGGATTGGATATTGCCACATTTGAACCAGATGTTAAGCCACTCCATGAATGTCTCGATAATTCTGTTGTTGTGTTTGATGACATTATACTGGATAATCAAAACAAGGTTAGAAATTTCTTTACACAGGGCCGACACAAAAACATTGATTGCTTCTACCTGGCACAGACTTTTTCTAAAATACCGAAGCAACTGATCCGAGACAACAGCAATTTTATATGTGTGTTTCATCAAGATCATACCAACCTCAAACACATACACGATGAATATGTAGGTGGGGACTTGAGCTACAATGATTTTTCCAAGTTTTGCAGCAAGTGCTGGAACCAGGACAGTTATGGGTTTGTCACAATTGATATGACAAGAACACCTAATACTGGCAAATACAGAAATAAAATCAACGATTTTCTAGACGTTGAGACATAAATAAACAACCATGAAACGACCAGTCATTGATGATCTTAAGTTAAGAGATTATCTTGTAAAAAGATTTAAGGGATGGAAATCAGAGAACCGTGGAATTTATGAAAAACACAAACAAACAGAACAGCCTGTCATTGATGCTATTAATAATTTAGGTAAGAATATCAAAACTGTTACAGAGCAAAATCAAGATTTGATCACGGAGCTTGTGCCTGTAGCTGCAAGGAACATATTAGATTATCCATTCACCCCACTTTCCAGTATTCATACACCTAGTCCTGTTGCCCCTCGAAGAATTGAAGCTACTCTGGATCCTATTGAATTGGGTCTTCTTGCTCAAAAATATTTAACCACACCTAAAGACAATAAAGATGAGGTTTTTGGCTTATATGCCGACACAGAGCTTGATGGCAGCATTATTCATAGAATCGGTAATTTCAGAGTAACTTTTATGGGAGATGATATCATTGTTTATTCAGAATCTCGTCTCGGAGAAAAAGGTGCTTTTGTTAAGTACCCCGGCACACCTGGGTTGTGGGAACTGATGACTAGGAAAAGGCCTGGCAGCTATACAGATCAAGATTATGAACATTACAAAGAAATATTAATAAAATCAGATGCTCTATACCAGAACAATGATCCCACACAAAAAAGAGTCAAGTCTAGCAGTGGAGCAAAATACAATAATTTAATCAAGCCCATATGGTCACAGATCAAGACTGGTAGTGGGATCAAACAATACAACACACTGCCCAAAGAATTTGTGTGGGTTGATGATGTCAGGAAACTTGTAGATAGGTTATTGGTGATAGCTGGGGAGGAAAATGCAGGGAACCACAATTTTTACAATGAAAAAGTTGGAATTATGGACATGATAAGTACAAAATTGTCTAATTTTATAGTGAATGACCCTAAAGGGATTGGATATCTCATAAAAATTATTAATACTCTACCACCTAAATTTTGGAATGTTTCTGAGGGTCGGGGCCTTGTTAATGACATTATAAACAAACTGCCATTTGAACTACACATTCCAGGCTATCAGTATTGTGGTCCCGGTACAAAATTGGACCATAGATTAAACAGAGGGGATCCTGGTGTTAATCCTTTAGATGCTGCTTGCAGAGACCATGACATAGCATACAACACACATTCTGATCTTGGCAAGAGACATGTTGCAGACAAGAAATTAGAAGAGGCTGCATTTGGCAGATTTGTAAGCAAAGATGCATCTTTGAGTGAAAAAATAGCAGCATTGGGAACCACCATAGCTATGAGCACCAAACAAAAACTGGGGTGGGGGCTGTGAAGATGTATATAATAAACCTAGAATGAAGGCCAAGGGTGTTATGTATCAAATACCTTATGCAGGTCTCAAATCTCTTAAAACTATTGACAGTCTTTTAACCAAAAAGCAGCGCAAGAAAAAAAGCTCTTGTCTTGCAAAGGGGCATGGTATGAAATTGTTACTTAGTACCCCCCAATTAAAAAAATTACAGCAATCTAGAAAAAAATCACATGTGGGGGGATTCATATTTACCATCCCTGCCATCTTAGCTGCTCTCGGGGCTGTTGGGAGCTTGGCCGGGGGATCAGCTGCCATAGCAAAAACAGTAATAGATGCCAAGAAGAATAGGGCAGAATTAGATGAGCAGAGGCGCCATAACCTGGCCATGGAGAAAAAAGGCAAAGGTGTTAAGAGAGCCATGAATAAGTTTAAAAAAAACAAGAGCCGCTTACAAACCAAGATATTGAAGCTTTAATCAAGCCATTGGGCATCAAACATTTTAGGGGTGTGTACATGTCTGATTCTTTACCGGAACAACCACTCAACAAAGAGTGTGGCATTGTTAATTTGGATAAGTACAAAAATCAGGGCACTCACTGGATTTGCTATCTTAAATATTTAAAGGATGAGGCATTTGTGTTTGATTCATTTGGAGGTGTTCCACCTGAAAATTTAGTAAAATATCTAAAATCGGCTAATCTTTATTACAATAATGCCCGTGTTCAAAACTTCAAAGATGTTAATTGCGGACATTTGTGCTTATCTGTTCTTAGATACATGTCTCAAATAAATAAACCATCAATTGAAAATTTTCAAAAAGCCTTGTGGTATCTGAAACATCATGGGGGTATTCCATCTCACCAGCCAAAATTCAATATTGAAACTCAAATTGCATGATGATATAGTGTATCCCAAAACAATAGCTCTCAGAGCATTTTACGGCATGTACCTGATCCCAAATATTACGCACCACAACAACACAATTGCAGTAGGGGATCAAAAAATTGTCATCACTCCAGGGCAGTATAATCTGTCCACTCTAAATGCTCACTTACCCAGAGGTGTGGTGTTAAGTCAAAATTCTGTCACTCACAGAGTAGAGATTGTATCTGCTACAGAAACAGTGCATCTGGGTACTATAGGAGAGCTGCTAGGCTTTGAGAACAACACAAAACTTGAACCGGCCATCAAACACACTGCTATGAATATACCCAAATTCTTAGCCATAGAGACTCTGAATATTCACTGTAATGTGGCCGAGGGTATGATCACCAAATCAAATGGCATAGGCACTCACAAACAAACCGGCATCATTGCAACATTCAAACCTAATTCCGAATTCATGGAGCCAATCATCTACAATCCATCCCCAACATTATATTTTCCTGTGTGCCATAATAGAATAGATTACATTGAATTGATGGTCACTAATGAAAAAGAAGAATTAGTTGATTTTGCTGGAGCCACAACAACTGCAATCATAGAGATTAACATTTAAATAAAAATACATACAATGGAAAATATTGAGAGTTATGAGCTGCAATCATTCCCCCCAAACAGGAGGACATTTGCAAATTTAAATCAACCCAACACGGAGGTTGAGGTTGATCTTGATGTAGGGGATGGCTTTATACACCCCCACAGAGCAGATCTATACATCAAATTTGATGTTGTAAAGCTCGATGGAACAGATTACCCGGCAAATACAAATATAAGACTGGTGGACAATTTTGTACCGCATCTGTTCTCTGAAATTGAGATCAGAAAGCATGGCGTTGTTATAAACAGAATAGATTATCCCGGCATTACCTCCACGGCTTTGGCCACTCTAAAATTATCCAAAACCGAGGCTTCTTACTACAAAATAGGTGGATTTGAGGCTGGTGATAAAATATTATCTAAGAACCACACTGTGCTGTTCCCGATGCGCCTGTTGCCAGGATTCTTCTCGGATTACAAAGATATTATGTGGAAGGGTGGTTTAAGAATTACATTTAGAAGAGCTGCCAATGATAATAATGCTTTGATGAGGTACAGCGCATTAAACCCTACAGGAGAAGCTCTGCCCAATACCTTACCTGATGAGGGCAAGTGCATTATTCAGACTATGGAGTTAAGAATCCCCGTTGTTGAGTATGAAGCCAGTTACGCTCTTAAATACAAAGCAGATATCCTAAAAAATCCACAGGTTCCTCTGCAATTTTACACATATCAATGCGTACAGAAGGTTGCCACTGGTACCTATTATGAATTTGATGCAACAAATTCATTCTCCAGCATACAATTTGACATGCCCGATTTTGTGGTGGTACTGTTTCAGACTGGGAGACACAATAATCAGGAAAAAAATTCAAGTAGATTTGATAACTGCAACATCAAGAACATATATCTTAAAAATGGCAGAAATGAAGTCTTTCCTAGGGAAAATTATAATTTAGACATGTCCAAGAATGATTTTCTTAAATTATATGAGGCTTTTTCGGCTTTCAAAAGGGTCACTACCGGGAATACAGACCTGTACTACACACCAGATGAATTCAAGGAACGGAGACCCATGTTTGTAATTAACACTTCAAAAAGGAAACAAGTTGTGGTCAATGACAGAACAAACATTAAAATTATCTGTGAATTCCACGAGGCTTTACCCGATGATACCATATGCAGTGTCATTCTCATAGGTGAAAAATCATATATTTATGATGTAAGAAATGAGAGAGTCACGGAGCAGTTCTAGAAGCACGATTCAGGGCTTCCCCCATGGCGCAGTGGTAGCGTCATTGCCTTGTAATCAAGAGGTCCCGGGTTCGATACCCGGTGGAGACACATAGTGGTTCGGATCCCACTTTAAAACTGTAGGGCCAGTCCCGATTAGCCTTACCGTGCACAAAGTGGACTTAAAACAGCAACTCGAACTAGAAACACGATTCAAACACCGAAACCCTTTGGATATAAAACAATACTTTACCGTCAGAAAATATATTACCTACCCATTTTATAGCTTACGAGCAGAAAAGCTTTTACCTACTAACACAGCACATTTGCCATTGCAATTATTCTGTTGCGACAAGATCAAACCTAAATGCAATTCAGTTTGCAATGACAATATCCAGAAGACAATATTAGTATTTTCCTCAATATGATGGATGGTCCCTGAAAGAGTATATAGTATAGATAAGAATTTCTCTTTGAGTTCCATGACAAATAACATGTAATTTCCCCTCGGAAAAGGCACAATAGAGGTAATATTAATAGATATAATCACTCAGGCAAACAGAATGAAGGCAATTACTCTTTAATAATAAATAACTCTCTGAAAAGACGCAGTATAGATTATATCTATTGGCATACAACTCCCGGGCATGCATAATTAATTGTTGGCCGAAACATGGGACTGATTAAAAGATTGGAAAGAGCATGCAATATTTACATGACCTCCATTCTATTGTATTGATTATGCAGTTTTGCCCCCGTATTGTTGAGCTCCCAGATAGCAAAACTCTGGTGATTCTTAATAGAGAATAATTTTGCTCTGTTGTATAACATTTTTTACCAAATTTAAGATCTGGGAGCTATCAACAGAGCAAAATCTCACATATGGAATGCCACATCTATCAGGACTCTAACCCAAAGCCCGTTTGTTTACAAAACAACAATATTAACATTTTGCCATCAGATTTTATGAGGACTCAAACCCAAAACCCTCCTGATTACAAGGCAATGCACCACACTCCACTCGGTCTCAGAACCCAATAGATATCAATTCAAGATTCCTGGGATTTTGACAGAAAAACATACTATAAGCTTAATTTCTGGTGTGGCCAAAAATATATCAATTTTTGACAAAAATCTGGCTAATGCAACTTTTGTAAGTATAGCAAATCTGCTTGAGGAGGGGTTCGTACTTTCTGAAAAATTCCCGAGGGCATTTTTACAAAAATCTTAAATTATAAGAGCTCTACACTTGAGCAAAAAAACTCAAATGGGCATGTTGACCAAGTTTTAAGTATGGCCAAAGCTGCTGGAGAGAGGTTCGTACTTTCTCGTCCTGTCCGTAGCATAAAACCCACTACTCTCGACCTCCAATGGATCCCTGCAAAGTTTGGTGAAGATCTGAGTATGTCGTTTTTGACCTTATCTGGAACATCCTTTCTGAAAATTTGAAAATTCTTAAAAAATTCGTCGAAAATCTTGATGTCTCCAATCTCTTGTTTTGTACGTTTTTTCCACGTGTCTTGACATCCAATGTATCCCTGCAAAGTTTGGTGAAGATCTGAGTATGTAGTTTTTGACCTTATATGGAACCTCCTATCTGAAAATTTGAAAATTCTTAAAAAATTCGTCCAAAATCTTGATGTCTCCAATCTCTTGTTTTGTACGTTTTTTCCACGTGTCTCGACCTCCAATGGATCCCTGCAAAGTTTGGTGAAGATCTGAGTATGTCGTTTTTGACCTTATCTGGAACCTCCCATCTGAAAATTTGAAAATTCTTAAAAAATTCGTCGAAAATCTTGATGTCTCCGATCTCTTGTTTTGTACGTTTTTTCCACGTGTCTTGACATGCAAAGTATTCCTGCAAAGTTTGGTGAAGATCTGAGTATGTAGTTTTTGACCTCATCTGGAACCTCCTATCTGAAAATTTGAAAATTCTTAAAAAATTCGTCCAAAATCTTGATGTCTCCAATCTCTTGTTTTGTACGTTTTTTCCACGTGTCTTGACATCCAATGTATCCCTGCAATGTTTGGTGAAGATCTGAGTATGTAGTTTTTGACCTTATCTGGAACCTCCCATCTGAAAATTTGAAAATTCCTAAAAAATCCGTCCAAAATCTTGATGACCCCAATCTCTTGTTTTGTACGTTTTTTCCACGTGTCTTGACATCCAATGTATCCCTGCAAAGTTTGGTGAAGATCTGAGTATGTAGTTTTTGACCTTATCTGGAACCTCCTATCTGAAAATTTGAAAATTCTTAAAAAATTCGTCCAAAATCTTGATGTCTCCAATCTCTTGTTTTGTACATTTTTTCCACGTGTCTTGATATCCAATGTATCCCTGCAAAGTTTGGTGAAGATCTGAGTATGTAGTTTTTGACCTTATCTGGAACCTCCTATCTGAAAATTTGAAAATTCTTCAAAAATTCGTCGAAAATCTTGATGTCTCCAATCTCTTGTTTTGTACGTTTTTTCCACGTGTCTTGACATCCAATGTATTCCTGCAATGTTTGGTGGAGATCTGAGTATGTAGTTTTAGACCTTATCTGGAACCTCCTATCTAAAAATTTGAAAATTCTTCAAAAATTCGTCCAAAATCTTGATGTCTCCAATCTCTTGTTTTGTACGTTTTTTCCACGTGTCTCGACCTCCAATGGATCCCTGCAAAGTTTGGTGAAGATCTGAGTATGTCGTTTTTGACCTTATCTGGAACATCCTTTCTGAAAATTTGAAAATTCTTAAAAAATTCGTCGAAAATCTTGATGTCTCCAATCTCTTGTTTTGTACGTTTTTTCCACGTGTCTTGACATCCAATGTATCCCTGCAAAGTTTGGTGAAGATCTGAGTATGTAGTTTTTGACCTTATATGGAACCTCCTTTCTGAAAATTTGAAAATTCTCAAAAAATTCGTCCATAATCTTGATGTCTCCAATCTCTTGTTTTGTACGTTTTTTCCACGTGTCTTGACATCCAATGTATCCCTGCAAAGTTTGGTGAAGATCTGAGTATGTAGTTTTTGACCTTATCTGGAACCTCCCATCTGAAAATTTGAAAATTCTTAAAAAATTCGACCAAAATCTTGATGTCTCCAATCTTTTGTTTTGTACGTTTTTTCCACGTGTCTTGACACATAATGTATCCATGCAAAGTTTGGTGAAGATCTGAGTATGTAGTTTTTGACCTTATATGGAACCTCCTATCTGAAAATTTGAAAATTCTTAAAAAATTCGTCCAAAATCTTGATGTCTCCAATCTCTTGTTTTGTACGTTTTTTCCACGTGTCTTGACATCCAATGTATCCCTGCAAAGTTTGGTGAAGATCTGAGTATGTAGTTTTTGACCTTATCTGGAACCTCCCATCTGAAAATTTGAAAATTCCTAAAAAATCCGTGCAAAATCTTGATGACCCCAATCTCTTGTTTTGTACGTTTTTTCCACGTGTCTTGACATCCAATGTATTCCTGCAATGTTTGGTGAAGATGTGAGTATGTAGTTTTTGACCTTATATGGAACCTCCTATCTGAAAATTTGAAAATTCTTAAAAAATTCGTCGAAAATCTTGATGTCTCCAATCTCTTGTTTTGTACGTTTTTTCCACGTGTCTTGACATGCAAAGTATCCCTGCAACGTTTGGTGAAGATCTGAGTATGTAGTTTTTGAACTTATCTGGAACCTCCTATCTGAAAATTTGAAAATTCTTCAAAAATTCGTCGAAAATCTTGATGTCTCCAATCTCTTGTTTTGTACGTTTTTTCCACGCGTCTTGACATCCAATGTATTCCTGCAATGTTTGGTGAAGATCTGAGTATGTAGTTTTTGACCTTATATGGAACCTCCTATCTGAAAATTTGAAAATTCTTAAAAAATTCGTCGAAAATCTTGATGTCTCCAATCTCTTGTTTTGTACGTTTTTTCCACGTGTCTTGACATGCAAAGTATCCCTGCAACGTTTGGTGAAGATCTGAGTATGTAGTTTTTGACCTTATCTGGAACCTCCTATCTGAAAATTTGAAAATTCTTAAAAAATTCGTCCAAAATCTTGAAGACCCCAATCTCTTGTTTTATACGTTTTTTCCACGTGTCTTGACATCCAATGTATCCCTGCAAAGTTTGGTGAAGATCTGAGTATGTAGTTTTTGACCTTATATGGAACCTCCTTTCTGAAAATTTGAGAATTCTTAAAAAATTCGTCCAAAATCTTGATGTCTCCAATCTCTTGTTTTGTACGTTTTTTCCACGTGTCTTGACATCCAATGTATCCATGCAAAGTTTGGTGAAGATCTGAGTATGTCGTTTTTGACCTTATCTGGAACCTCCCATCCGAAAATTTGAAAATTCTTAAAAAATTCGTCGAAAATCTTGATGTCTCCAATCTCTTGTTTTGTACGTTTTTTCCACGTGTCTTGACATGCAAAGTATCCCTGCAACGTTTGGTGAAGATCTGAGTATGTAGTTTTTGACCTTATCTGGAACCTCCTATCTGAAAATTTGAAAATTCTTCAAAAATTCGTCGAAAATCTTGATGTCTCCAATCTCTTGCTTTGTACGTTTTTTCCACGTGTCTCGACCTCCAATGTATCCCTGCAAAGTTAGTGAAGATCTGAGTATGTCGTTTTTGACCTTATCTGGAACATCCTTTCTGAAAATTTGAAAATTCTTAAAAAATTCGTCGAAAATCTTGATGTCTCCAATCTCTTGTTTCGTACGTTTTTTCCACGTTTCTTGACATCCAATGTATCCCTGCAAAGTTTGGTGAAGATCTGAGTATGTAGTTTTTGACCTTATATGGAACCTCCTTTCTGAAAATTTGAAAATTCTCAAAAAATTCGTCCATAATCTTGATGTCTCCAATCTCTTGTTTTGTACGTTTTTTCCACGTGTCTTGACATCCAATGTATCCCTGCAAAGTTTGGTGAAGATCTGAGTATGTAGTTTTTGACCTTATATGGAACCTCCTATCTGAAAATTTGAAAATTCTTAAAAAATTCGTCCAAAATCTTGATGTCACCAATCCTATGTTTTGTATGTTTTTTCCACGTGTCTTGACATCCAATGTATCCATGCAAAGTTTGGTGAAGATCTGAGTATGTCGTTTTTGACCTTATCTGGAACCTCCCATCTGAAAATTTGAAAATTCTTAAAAAATTCGTCGAAAATCTTGATGTCTCCGATCTCTTGTTTTGTACGTTTTTTCCACGTGTCTTGACATGCAAAGTATTCCTGCAAAGTTTGGTGAAGATCTGAGTATGTAGTTTTTGACCTCATCTGGAACCTCCTATCTGAAAATTTGAAAATTCTTAAAAAATTCGTCCAAAATTTTGATGTCTCCAATCTCTTGTTTTGTACGTTTTTTCCACGTGTCTTGACATCCAATGTATCCCTGCAATGTTTGGTGAAGATCTGAGTATGTAGTTTTTGACCTTATATGGAACCTCCCATCTGAAAATTTGAAAATTCCTAAAAAATCCGTCCAAAATCTTGATGACCCCAATCTCTTGTTTTGTACGTTTTTTCCACGTGTCTTGACATCCAATGTATCCCTGCAAAGTTTGGTGAAGATCTGAGTATGTAGTTTTTGACCTTATCTGGAACCTCCTATCTGAAAATTTGAAAATTCTTAAAAAATTCGTCCAAAATCTTGATGTCTCCAATCTCTTGTTTTGTACGTTTTTTCCACGTGTCTTGATATCCAATGTATCCCTGCAAAGTTTGGTGAAGATCTGAGTATGTCGTTTTTGACCTTATCTGGAACATCCTTTCTGAAAATTTGAAAATTGTTAAAAAATTCGTCCAAAATCTTGATGTCTCCAATCTCTTTTTTGTACGTTTTTTCCACGTGTCTTGGCATCCAATGTATCCCTGCAAAGTTTGGTGAAGATCTGAGTATGTAGTTTTTGACCTTATCTGGAACCTCCCATCTGAAAATTTGAAAATTCTTAAAAAATTCGACCAAAATCTTGATGTCTCCAATCTTTTGTTTTGTACGTTTTTTCCACGTGTCTTGACACATAATGTATCCATGCAAAGTTTGGTGAAGATCTGAGTATGTAGTTTTTGACCTTATATGGAACCTCCTATCTGAAAATTTGAAAATTCTTAAAAAATTCGTCCAAAATCTTGATGTCTCCAATCTCTTGTTTTGTACGTTTTTTCCACGTGTCTTGACATCCAATGTATCCCTGCAAAGTTTGGTGAAGATCTGAGTATGTAGTTTTTGACCTTATCTGGAACCTCCCATCTGAAAATTTGAAAATTCCTAAAAAATCCGTGCAAAATCTTGATGACCCCAATCTCTTGTTTTGTACGTTTTTTCCACGTGTCTTGACATCCAATGTATTCCTGCAATGTTTGGTGAAGATCTGAGTATGTAGTTTTTGACCTTATATGGAACCTCCTATCTGAAAATTTGAAAATTCTTAAAAAATTCGACCAAAATCTTGATGTTCCGAATCCTATGTTTTGTATGTTTTTTCCACGTGTCTTGACATCCAATGTATCCATGCAAAGTTTGGTGAAGATCTGAGTATGTAGTTTTTGACCTTATATTGAACCTCCCATCTGAAAATTTGAAAATTCTTAAAAAATTCGTCCAAAATCTTGATGACCCCAATCTCTTGTTTTGTACGTTTTTTCCACGTGTCTTGACATCCAAAGTATCCCTGCAAAGTTTGGTGAAGATCTGAGTATGTAGTTTTTGACCTTATATGGAACCTCCTTTCTGAAAATTTGAGAATTCTTAAAAAATTCGTCCAAAATCTTGATGTCTCCAATCTCTTGTTTTGTACGTTTTTTCCACGTGTCTTGACATCCAATGTATCCATGCAAAGTTTGGTGAAGATCTGAGTATGTCGTTTTTGACCTTATCTGGAACCTCCCATCTGAAAATTTGAAAATTCTTAAAAAATTCGTCGAAAATCTTGATGTCTCCAATCTTTTGTTTTGTACGTTTTTTCCACGTGTCTTGACATGCAAAGTATCCCTGCAACGTTTGGTGAAGATCTGAGTATGTAGTTTTTGACCTTATCTGGAACCTCCTATCTGAAAATTTGAAAATTCTTAAAAAATTCGTCCAAAATCTTGATGTCTCCAATCTCTTGTTTTGTACGTTTTTTCCACGTGTCTTGACATCCAATGTATTCCTGCAATGTTTGGTGGAGATCTGAGTATGTAGTTTTAGACCTTATCTGGAACCTCCTATCTGAAAATTTGAAAATTCTTCAAAAATTCGTCCAAAATCTTGATGTCTCCAATCTCTTGTTTTGTACGTTTTTTCCACGTGTCTCGACCTCCAATGGATCCCTGCAAAGTTTGGTGAAGATCTGAGTATGTCGTTTTTGACCTTATCTGGAACATCCTTTCTGAAAATTTGAAAATTCTTAAAAAATTCGTCGAAAATCTTGATGTCTCCAATCTCTTGTTTTGTACGTTTTTTCCACGTGTCTTGACATCCAATGTATCCCTGCAAAGTTTGGTGAAGATCTGAGTATGTAGTTTTTGACCTTATATGGAACCTCCTATCTGAAAATTTGAAAATTCTTAAAAAATTCGTCCAAAATCTTGATGTCTCCAATCTCTTGTTTTGTACGTTTTTTCCACGTGTCTCGACCTCCAATGGATCCCTGCAAAGTTTGGTGAAGATCTGAGTATGTCGTTTTTGACCTTATCTGGAACCTCCGATCTGAAAATTTGAAAATTCTTAAAAAATTCGTCGAAAATCTTGATGTCTCCGATCTCTTGTTTTGTACGTTTTTTCCACGTGTCTTGACATGCAAAGTATTCCTGCAAAGTTTGGTGAAGATCTGAGTATGTCGTTTTTGACCTCATCTGGAACCTCCCATCTGAAAATTTGAAAATTCTTAAAAAATTCGTCGAAAATCTTGATGTCTCCAATCTCTTGTTTTGTACGTTTTTTCCACGTGTCTCGACCTCCAATGGATCCCTGCAAAGTTTGGTGAAGATCTGAGTATGTCGTTTTTGACCTTATCTGGAACCTCCCATCTGAAAATTTGAAAATTCTTAAAAAATTCGTCGAAAATCTTGATGTCTCCGATCTCTTGTTTTGTACGTTTTTTCCACTTGTCTTGACATGCAAAGTATTCCTGCAAAGTTTGGTGAAGATCTGAGTATGTAGTTTTTGACCTCATCTGGAATTTCCTATCTGAAAATTTGAAAATTCTTAAAAAATTCGTCCAAAATCTTGATGTCTCCAATCTCTTGTTTTGTACGTTTTTTCCACGTGTCTTGACATCCAATGTATCCCTGCAATGTTTGGTGAAGATCTGAGTATGTAGTTTTTGACCTTATCTGGAACCTCCCATCTGAAAATTTGAAAATTCCTAAAAAATCCGTCCAAAATCTTGATGACCCCAATCTCTTGTTTTGTACTTTTTTTCCACGTGTCTCGACCTCCAATGTATCCCTGCAAAGTTTGGTGAAGATCTGAGTATGTAGTTTTTGACCTTATATGGAACCTCCTATCTGAAAATTTGAAAATTCTTAAAAAATTCGTCCAAAATCTTGATGTCACCAATCCTATGTTTTGTATGTTTTTTCCACGTGTCTTGACATCCAATGTATCCATGCAAAGTTTGGTGAAGATCTGAGTATGTCGTTTTTGACCTTATCTGGAACCTCCCATCTGAAAATTTGAAAATTCTTAAAAAATTCGTCGAAAATCTTGATGTCTCCGATCTCTTGTTTTGTACGTTTTTTCCACGTGTCTTGACATGCAAAGTATTCCTGCAAAGTTTGGTGAAGATCTGAGTATGTAGTTTTTGACCTCATCTGGAACCTCCTATCTGAAAATTTGAAAATTCTTAAAAAATTCGTCCAAAATTTTGATGTCTCCAATCTCTTGTTTTGTACGTTTTTTCCACGTGTCTTGACATCCAATGTATCCCTGCAATGTTTGGTGAAGATCTGAGTATGTAGTTTTTGACCTTATCTGGAACCTCCCATCTGAAAATTTGAAAATTCCTAAAAAATCCGTCCAAAATCTTGATGACCCCAATCTCTTGTTTTGTACGTTTTTTCCACGTGTCTTGACATCCAATGTATCCCTGCAAAGTTTGGTGAAGATCTGAGTATGTAGTTTTTGACCTTATCTGGAACCTCCTATCTGAAAATTTGAAAATTCTTAAAAAATTCGTCCAAAATCTTGATGTCTCCAATCTCTTGTTTTGTACGTTTTTTCCACGTGTCTTGATATCCAATGTATCCCTGCAAAGTTTGGTGAAGATCTGAGTATGTCGTTTTTGACCTTATCTGGAACATCCTTTCTGAAAATTTGAAAATTGTTAAAAAATTCGTCCAAAATCTTGATGTCTCCAATCTCTTTTTTGTACGTTCTTTCCACGTGTCTTGACATCCAATGTATCCCTGCAAAGTTTGGTGAAGATCTGAGTATGTAGTTTTTGACCTTATCTGGAACCTCCCATCTGAAAATTTGAAAATTCTTAAAAAATTCGACCAAAATCTTGATGTCTCCAATCTTTTGTTTTGTACGTTTTTTCCACGTGTCTTGACACATAATGTATCCATGCAAAGTTTGGTGAAGATCTGAGTATGTAGTTTTTGACCTTATATGGAACCTCCTATCTGAAAATTTGAAAATTCTTAAAAAATTCGTCCAAAATCTTGATGTCTCCAATCTCTTGTTTTGTACGTTTTTTCCACGTGTCTTGACATCCAATGTATCCCTGCAAAGTTTGGTGAAGATCTGAGTATGTAGTTTTTGACCTTATCTGGAACCTCCCATCTGAAAATTTGAAAATTCCTAAAAAATTCGTCCAAAATCTTGATGTCTCCAATCTCTTGTTTTGTACGTTTTTTCCACGTGTCTTGATATCCAATGTATCCCTGCAAAGTTTGGTGAAGATCTGAGTATGTCGTTTTTGACCTTATCTGGAACATCCTTTCTGAAAATTTGAAAATTGTTAAAAAATTCGTCCAAAATCTTGATGTCTCCAATCTCTTTTTTGTACGTTTTTTCCACGTGTCTTGACATCCAATGTATCCCTGCAAAGTTTGGTGAAGATCTGAGTATGTAGTTTTTGACCTTATCTGGAACCTCCTATCTGAAAATTTGAAAATTCCTAAAAAATTCTTCCAAAATCTTGATGTCTCCAATCTCTTGTTTTGTACGTTTTTTCCACGTGTCTTGACATCCAATGTATCCCTGCAAAGTTTGGTGAAGATCTGAGTATGTAGTTTTTGACCTTATATGGAACCTCCTATCTGAAAATTTGAAAATTCTTAAAAAATTCGTCCAAAATCTTGATGTCACCAATCCTATGTTTTGTATGTTTTTTCCACGTGTCTTGACATCCAATGTATCCATGCAAAGTTTGGTGAAGATCTGAGTATGTCGTTTTTGACCTTATCTGGAACCTCCCATCTGAAAATTTGAAAATTCTTAAAAAATTCGTCGAAAATCTTGATGTCTCCGATCTCTTGTTTTGTACGTTTTTTCCACGTGTCTTGACATGCAAAGTATTCCTGCAAAGTTTGGTGAAGATCTGAGTATGTAGTTTTTGACCTCATCTGGAACCTCCTATCTGAAAATTTGAAAATTCTTAAAAAATTCGTCCAAAATTTTGATGTCTCCAATCTCTTGTTTTGTACGTTTTTTCCACGTGTCTTGACATCCAATGTATCCCTGCAATGTTTGGTGAAGATCTGAGTATGTAGTTTTTGACCTTATCTGGAACCTCCCATCTGAAAATTTGAAAATTGTTAAAAAATTCGTCCAAAATCTTGATGTCTCCAATCTCTTTTTTGTACGTTTTTTCCACGTGTCTTGACATCCAATGTATCCCTGCAAAGTTTGGTGAAGATCTGAGTATGTAGTTTTTGACCTTATCTGGAACCTCCCATCTGAAAATTTGAAAATTCTTAAAAAATTCGACCAAAATCTTGATGTCTCCAATCTTTTGTTTTTACGTTTTTTCCACGTGTCTTGACACATAATGTATCCATGCAAAGTTTGGTGAAGATCTGAGTATGTAGTTTTTGACCTTATATGGAACCTCCTATCTGAAAATTTGAAAATTCTTAAAAAATTCGTCCAAAATCTTGATGTCTCCAATCTCTTGTTTTGTACGTTTTTTCCACGTGTCTTGACATCCAATGTATCCCTGCAATGTTTGGTGAAGATCTGAGTATGTAGTTTTTGACCTTATCTGGAACCTCCCATCTGAAAATTTGAAAATTCCTAAAAAATCCGTCCAAAATCTTGATGACCCCAATCTCTTGTTTTGTATGTTTTTTCCACGTGTCTTGACATCCAATGTATCCCTGCAAAGTTTGGTGAAGATCTGAGTATGTAGTTTTTGACCTTATCTGGAACCTCCTATCTGAAAATTTGAAAATTCTTAAAAAATTCGTCCAAAATCTTGATGTCTCCAATCTCTTGTTTTGTACGTTTTTTCCACGTGTCTTGATATCCAATGTATCCCTGCAAAGTTTGGTGAAGATCTGAGTATGTCGTTTTTGACCTTATCTGGAACATCCTTTCTGAAAATTTGAAAATTGTTAAAAAATTCGTCCAAAATCTTGATGTCTCCAATCTCTTTTTTGTACGTTTTTTCCACGTGTCTTGACATCCAATGTATCCCTGCAAAGTTTGGTGAAGATCTGAGTATGTAGTTTTTGACCTTATCTGGAACCTCCTATCTGAAAATTTGAAAATTCTTAAAAAATTCGTCCAAAATCTTGATGTCTCCAATCTCTTGTTTTGTACGTTTTTTCCACGTGTCTTGATATCCAATGTATCCCTGCAAAGTTTGGTGAAGATCTGAGTATGTCGTTTTTGACCTTATCTGGAACATCCTTTCTGAAAATTTGAAAATTGTTAAAAAATTCGTCCAAAATCTTGATGTCTCCAATCTCTTTTTTGTACGTTTTTTCCACGTGTCTTGACATCCAATGTATCCCTGCAAAGTTTGGTGAAGATCAGAGTATGTAGTTTTTGACCTTATCTGGAACCTCCCATCTGAAAATTTGAAAATTCTTAAAAAATTCGACCAAAATCTTGATGTCTCCAATCTTTTGTTTTGTACGTTTTTTCCACGTGTCTTGACACATAATGTATCCATGCAAAGTTTGGTGAAGATCTGAGTATGTAGTTTTTGACCTTATATGGAACCTCCTATCTGAAAATTTGAAAATTCTTAAAAAATTCGTCCAAAATCTTGATGTCTCCAATCTCTTGTTTTGTACGTTTTTTCCACGTGTCTTGACATCCAATGTATCCCTGCAAAGTTTGGTGAAGATCTGAGTATGTAGTTTTTGAACTTATCTGGAACCTCCCATCTGAAAATTTGAAAATCCCTAAAAAATCCGTGCAAAATCTTGATGACCCCAATCTCTTGTTTTGTACGTTTTTTCCACGTGTCTTGACATCCAATGTATTCCTGCAATGTTTGGTGAAGATCTGAGTATGTAGTTTTTGACCTTATATGGAACCTCCTATCTGAAAATTTGAAAATTCTTAAAAAATTCGTCGAAAATCTTGATGTCTCCAATCTCTTGTTTTGTACGTTTTTTCCACGTGTCTTGACATGCAAAGTATCCCTGCAACGTTTGGTGAAGATCTGAGTATGTAGTTTTTGACCTTATCTGGAACCTCCTATCTGAAAATTTGAAAATTCTTCAAAAATTCGTCGAAAATCTTGATGTCTCCAATCTCTTGCTTTGTACGTTTTTTCCACGTGTCTTGACATCCAATGTATCCCTGCAATGTTTGGTGGAGATCTGAGTATGTAGTTTTTGACCTTATCTGGAACCTCCTATCTGAAAATTTGAAAATTCTTCAAAAATTCGTCCAAAATCTTGATGTCTCCAATCTCTTGTTTTGTACGTTTTTTCCACGTGTCTCGACCTCCAATGTATCCCTGCAAAGTTAGTGAAGATCTGAGTATGTCGTTTTTGACCTTATCTGGAACATTCTTTCTGAAAATTTGAAAATTCTTAAAAAATTCGTCGAAAATCTTGATGTCTCCAATCTCTTGTTTTGTACGTTTTTTCCACGTTTCTTGACATTCAATGTATCCCTGCAAAGTTTGGTGAAGATCTGAGTATGTAGTTTTTGACCTTATATGGAACCTCCTTTCTGAAAATTTGAAAATTCTCAAAAAATTCGTCCATAATCTTGATGTCTCCAATCTCTTGTTTTGTACGTTTTTTCCACGTGTCTTGACATCCAATGTATCCCTGCAAAGTTTGGTGAAGATCTGAGTATGTAGTTTTTGACCTTATATGGAACCTCCTATCTGAAAATTTGAAAATTCTTAAAAAATTCGTCCAAAATCTTGATGTCACCAATCCTATGTTTTGTATGTTTTTTCCACGTGTCTTGACGTCCAATGTATATATGCAAAGTTTGGTGAAGATCTGAGTATGTCGTTTTTGACCTTATCTGGAACCTCCCATCTGAAAATTTGAAAATTCTTAAAAAATTCGTCGAAAATCTTGATGTCTCCGATCTCTTGTTTTGTACGTTTTTTCCACGTGTCTTGACATGCAAAGTATTCCTGCAAAGTTTGGTGAAGATCTGAGTATGTAGTTTTTGACCTCATCTGGAACCTCCTATCTGAAAATTTGAAAATTCTTAAAAAATTCGTCCAAAATTTTGATGTCTCCAATCTCTTGTTTTGTACGTTTTTTCCACGTGTCTTGACATCCAATGTATCCCTGCAATGTTTGGTGAAGATCTGAGTATGTAGTTTTTGACCTTATCTGGAACCTCCCATCTGAAAATTTGAAAATTCCTAAAAAATCCGTCCAAAATCTTGATGACCCCAATCTCTTGTTTTGTATGTTTTTTCCACGTGTCTTGACATCCAATGTATCCCTGCAAAGTTTGGTGAAGATCTGAGTATGTAGTTTTTGACCTTATCTGGAACCTCCTATCTGAAAATTTGAAAATTCTTAAAAAATTCGTCCAAAATCTTGATGTCTCCAATCTCTTGTTTTGTACGTTTTTTCCACGTGTCTTGATATCCAATGTATCCCTGCAAAGTTTGGTGAAGATCTGAGTATGTCGTTTTTGACCTTATCTGGAACATCCTTTCTGAAAATTTGAAAATTGTTAAAAAATTCGTCCAAAATCTTGATGTCTCCAATCTCCTTTTTGTACGTTTTTTCCACGTGTCTTGACATCCAATGTATCCCTGCAAAGTTTGGTGAAGATCTGAGTATGTAGTTTTTGACCTTATCTGGAAACTCCCATCTGAAAATTTGAAAATTCTTAAAAAATTCGACCAAAATCTTGATGTCTCCAATCTTTTGTTTTGTACGTTTTTTCCACGTGTCTTGACACATAATGTATCCATGCAAAGTTTGGTGAAGATCTGAGTATGTAGTTTTTGACCTTATATGGAACCTCCTATCTGAAAATTTGAAAATTCTTAAAAAATTCGTCCAAAATCTTGATGTCTCCAATCTCTTGTTTTGTACGTTTTTTCCACGTGTCTTGACATCCAATGTATCCCTGCAATGTTTGGTGAAGATCTGAGTATGTAGTTTTTGACCTTATCTGGAACCTCCCATCTGAAAATTTGAAAATTCCTAAAAAATCCGTCCAAAATCTTGATGACCCCAATCTCTTGTTTTGTATGTTTTTTCCACGTGTCTTGACATCCAATGTATCCCTGCAAAGTTTGGTGAAGATCTGAGTATGTAGTTTTTGACCTTATCTGGAACCTCCTATCTGAAAATTTGAAAATTCTTAAAAAATTCGTCCAAAATCTTGATGTCTCCAATCTCTTGTTTTGTACGTTTTTTCCACGTGTCTTGATATCCAATGTATCCCTGCAAAGTTTGGTGAAGATCTGAGTATGTCGTTTTTGACCTTATCTGGAACATCCTTTCTGAAAATTTGAAAATTGTTAAAAAATTCGTCCAAAATCTTGATGTCTCCAATCTCTTTTTTGTACGTTTTTTCCACGTGTCTTGACATCCAATGTATCCCTGCAAAGTTTGGTGAAGATCTGAGTATGTAGTTTTTGACCTTATCTGGAACCTCCTATCTGAAAATTTGAAAATTCTTAAAAAATTCGTCCAAAATCTTGATGTCTCCAATCTCTTGTTTTGTACGTTTTTTCCACGTGTCTTGATATCCAATGTATCCCTGCAAAGTTTGGTGAAGATCTGAGTATGTCGTTTTTGACCTTATCTGGAACATCCTTTCTGAAAATTTGAAAATTGTTAAAAAATTCGTCCAAAATCTTGATGTCTCCAATCTCTTTTTTGTACGATTTTTCCACGTGTCTTGACATCCAATGTATCCCTGCAAAGTTTGGTGAAGATCAGAGTATGTAGTTTTTGACCTTATCTGGAACCTCCCATCTGAAAATTTGAAAATTCTTAAAAAATTCGACCAAAATCTTGATGTCTCCAATCTTTTGTTTTGTACGTTTTTTCCACGTGTCTTGACACATAATGTATCCATGCAAAGTTTGGTGAAGATCTGAGTATGTAGTTTTTGACCTTATATGGAACCTCCTATCTGAAAATTTGAAAATTCTTAAAAAATTCGTCCAAAATCTTGATGTCTCCAATCTCTTGTTTTGTACGTTTTTTCCACGTGTCTTGACATCCAATGTATCCCTGCAAAGTTTGGTGAAGATCTGAGTATGTAGTTTTTGACCTTATCTGGAACCTCCCATCTGAAAATTTGAAAATTCCTAAAAAATCCGTGCAAAATCTTGATGACCCCAATCTCTTGTTTTGTACGTTTTTTCCACGTGTCTTGACATCCAATGTATTCCTGCAATGTTTGGTGAAGATCTGAGTATGTAGTTTTTGACCTTATATGGAACCTCCTATCTGAAAATTTGAAAATTCTTAAAAAATTCGTCGAAAATCTTGATGTCTCCAATCTCTTGTTTTGTACGTTTTTTCCACGTGTCTTGACATGCAAAGTATCCCTGCAACGTTTGGTGAAGATCTGAGTATGTAGTTTTTGACCTTATCTGGAACCTCCTATCTGAAAATTTGAAAATTCTTCAAAAATTCGTCGAAAATCTTGATGTCTCCAATCTCTTGCTTTGTACGTTTTTTCCACGTGTCTTGACATCCAATGTATCCCTGCAATGTTTGGTGGAGATCTGAGTATGTAGTTTTTGACCTTATCTGGAACCTCCTATCTGAAAATTTGAAAATTCTTCAAAAATTCGTCCAAAATCTTGATGTCTCCAATCTCTTGTTTTGTACGTTTTTTCCACGTGTCTCGACCTCCAATGTATCCCTGCAAAGTTAGTGAAGATCTGAGTATGTCGTTTTTGACCTTATCTGGAACATCCTTTCTGAAAATTTGAAAATTCTTAAAAAATTCGTCGAAAATCTTGATGTCTCCAATCTCTTGTTTTGTACGTTTTTTCCACGTTTCTTGACATCCAATGTATCCCTGCAAAGTTTGGTGAAGATCTGAGTATGTAGTTTTTGACCTTATATGGAACCTCCTTTCTGAAAATTTGAAAATTCTCAAAAAATTCGTCCATAATCTTGATGTCTCCAATCTCTTGTTTTGTACGTTTTTTCCACGTGTCTTGACATCCAATGTATCCCTGCAAAGTTTGGTGAAGATCTGAGTATGTAGTTTTTGACCTTATATGGAACCTCCTATCTGAAAATTTGAAAATTCTTAAAAAATTCGTCCAAAATCTTGATGTCACCAATCCTATGTTTTGTATGTTTTTTCCACGTGTCTTGACATCCAATGTATCCATGCAAAGTTTGGTGAAGATCTGAGTATGTCGTTTTTGACCTTATCTGGAACCTCCCATCTGAAAATTTGAAAATTCTTAAAAAATTCGTCGAAAATCTTGATGTCTCCGATCTCTTGTTTTGTACGTTTTTTCCACGTGTCTTGACATGCAAAGTATTCCTGCAAAGTTTGGTGAAGATCTGAGTATGTAGTTTTTGACCTCATCTGGAACCTCCTATCTGAAAATTTGAAAATTCTTAAAAAATTCGTCCAAAATTTTGATGTCTCCAATCTCTTGTTTTGTACGTTTTTTCCACGTGTCTTGACATCCAATGTATCCCTGCAATGTTTGGTGAAGATCTGAGTATGTAGTTTTTGACCTTATCTGGAACCTCCCATCTGAAAATTTGAAAATTCCTAAAAAATCCGTCCAAAATCTTGATGACCCCAATCTCTTGTTTTGTATGTTTTTTCCACGTGTCTTGACATCCAATGTATCCCTGCAAAGTTTGGTGAAGATCTGAGTATGTAGTTTTTGACCTTATCTGGAACCTCCTATCTGAAAATTTGAAAATTCTTAAAAAATTCGTCCAAAATCTTGATGTCTCCAATCTCTTGTTTTGTACGTTTTTTCCACGTGTCTTGATATCCAATGTATCCCTGCAAAGTTTGGTGAAGATCTGAGTATGTCGTTTTTGACCTTATCTGGAACATCCTTTCTGAAAATTTGAAAATTGTTAAAAAATTCGTCCAAAATCTTGATGTCTCCAATCTCTTTTTTGTACGTTTTTTCCACGTGTCTTGACATCCAATGTATCCCTGCAAAGTTTGGTGAAGATCTGAGTATGTAGTTTTTGACCTTATCTGGAAACTCCCATCTGAAAATTTGAAAATTCTTAAAAAATTCGACCAAAATCTTGATGTCTCCAATCTTTTGTTTTGTACGTTTTTTCCACGTGTCTTGACACATAATGTATCCATGCAAAGTTTGGTGAAGATCTGAGTATGTAGTTTTTGACCTTATATGGAACCTCCTATCTGAAAATTTGAAAATTCTTAAAAAATTCGTCCAAAATCTTGATGACCCCAATCTCTTGTTTTGTACGTTTTTTCCACGTGTCTTGACATCCAAAGTATCCCTGCAAAGTTTGGTGAAGATCTGAGTATGTAGTTTTTGACCTTATATGGAACCTCCTTTCTGAAAATTTGAGAATTCTTAAAAAATTCGTCCAAAATCTTGATGTCTCCAATCTCTTGTTTTGTACGTTTTTTCCACGTGTCTTGACATCCAATGTATCCATGCAAAGTTTGGTGAAGATCTGAGTATGTCGTTTTTGACCTTATCTGGAACCTCCCATCTGAAAATTTGAAAATTCTTAAAAAATTCGTCGAAAATCTTGATGTCTCCAATCTTTTGTTTTGTACGTTTTTTCCACGTGTCTTGACATGCAAAGTATCCCTGCAACGTTTGGTGAAGATCTGAGTATGTAGTTTTTGACCTTATCTGGTACCTCCTATCTGAAAATTTGAAAATTCTTAAAAAATTCGTCGAAAATCTTGATGTCTCCAATCTCTTGTTTTGTACGTTTTTTCCACGTGTCTTGACATCCAATGTATTCCTGCAATGTTTGGTGGAGATCTGAGTATGTAGTTTTAGACCTTATCTGGAACCTCCTATCTGAAAATTTGAAAATTCTTCAAAAATTCGTCCAAAATCTTGATGTCTCCAATCTCTTGTTTTGTAGGTTTTTTCCACGTGTCTCGACCTCCAATGGATCCCTGCAAAGTTTGGTGAAGATCTGAGTATGTCGTTTTTGACCTTATCTGGAACATCCTTTCTGAAAATTTGAAAATTCTTAAAAAATTCGTCGAAAATCTTGATGTCTCCAATCTCTTGTTTTGTACGTTTTTTCCACGTGTCTTGACATCCAATGTATCCCTGCAAAGTTTGGTGAAGATCTGAGTATGTAGTTTTTGACCTTATATGGAACCTCCTATCTGAAAATTTGAAAATTCTTAAAAAATTCGTCCAAAATCTTGATGTCTCCAATCTCTTGTTTTGTACGTTTTTTCCACGTGTCTCGACCTCCAATGGATCCCTGCAAAGTTTGGTGAAGATCTGAGTATGTCGTTTTTGACCTTATCTGGAACCTCCCATCTGAAAATTTGAAAATTCTTAAATAATTCGTCGAAAATCTTGATGTCTCCGATCTCTTGTTTTGTACGTTTTTTCCACGTGTCTTGACATGCAAAGTATTCCTGCAAAGTTTGGTGAAGATCTGAGTATGTCGTTTTTGACCTTATCTGGAACCTCCCATCTGAAAATTTGAAAATTCTTAAAAAATTCGTCCAAAATCTTGATGTCTCCAATCTTTTGTTTTGTACGTTTTTTCCACGTGTCTTGACATGCAAAGTATCCCTGCAACGTTTGGTGAAGATCTGAGTATGTAGTTTTTGACCTTATCTGGAACCTCCTATCTGAAAATTTGAAAATTCTTCAAAAATTCGTCGAAAATCTTGATGTCTCCAATCTCTTGTTTTGTACGTTTTTTCCACGTGTCTTGACATCCAATGTATTCCTGCAATGTTTGGTGGAGATCTGAGTATGTAGTTTTAGACCTTATCTGGAACCTCCTATCTGAAAATTTGAAAATTCTTCAAAAATTCGTCCAAAATCTTGATGTCTCCAATCTCTTGTTTTGTACATTTTTTCCACGTGTCTCGACCTGCAATGGATCCCTGCAAAGTTTGGTGAAGATCTGAGTATGTCGTTTTTGACCTTATCTGGAACATCCTTTCTGAAAATTTGAAAATTCTTAAAAAATTCGTCGAAAATCTTGATGTCTCCAATCTCTTGTTTTGTACGTTTTTTCCACGTGTCTTGACATCCAATGTATCCCTGCAAAGTTTGGTGAAGATCTGAGTATGTAGTTTTTGACCTTATATGGAACCTCCTATCTGAAAATTTGAAAATTCTTAAAAAATTCGTCCAAAATCTTGATGTCTCCAATCTCTTGTTTTGTACGTTTTTTCCACGTGTCTCGACCTCCAATGGATCCCTGCAAAGTTTGGTGAAGATCTGAGTATGTCGTTTTTGACCTTATCTGGAACCTCCCATCTGAAAATTTGAAAATTCTTAAAAAATTCGTCGAAAATCTTGATGTCTCCGATCTCTTGTTTTGTACGTTTTTTCCACGTGTCTTGACATGCAAAGTATTCCTGCAAAGTTTGGTGAAGATCTGAGTATGTAGTTTTTGACCTCATCTGGAACCTCCTATCTGAAAATTTGAAAATTCTTAAAAAATTCGTCCAAAATCTTGATGTCTCCAATCTCTTGTTTTGTACGTTTTTTCCACGTGTCTTGACATCCAATGTATCCCTGCAATGTTTGGTGAAGATCTGAGTATGTAGTTTTTGACCTTATCTGGAACCTCCCATCTGAAAATTTGAAAATTCCTAAAAAATCCGTCCAAAATCTTGATGACCCCAATCTCTTGTTTTGTACTTTTTTTCCACGTGTCTCGACCTCCAATGTATCCCTGCAAAGTTTGGTGAAGATCTGAGTATGTAGTTTTTGACCTTATATGGAACCTCCTATCTGAAAATTTGAAAATTCTTAAAAAATTCGTCCAAAATCTTGATGTCACCAATCCTATGTTTTGTATGTTTTTTCCACGTGTCTTGACATCCAATGTATCCATGCAAAGTTTGGTGAAGATCTGAGTATGTCGTTTTTGACCTTATCTGGAACCTCCCATCTGAAAATTTGAAAATTCTTAAAAAATTCGTCGAAAATCTTGATGTCTCCGATCTCTTGTTTTGTACGTTTTTTCCACGTGTCTTGACATGCAAAGTATTCCTGCAAAGTTTGGTGAAGATCTGAGTATGTAGTTTTTGACCTCATCTGGAACCTCCTATCTGAAAATTTGAAAATTCTTAAAAAATTCGTCCAAAATTTTGATGTCTCCAATCTCTTGTTTTGTACGTTTTTTCCACGTGTCTTGACATCCAATGTATCCCTGCAATGTTTGGTGAAGATCTGAGTATGTAGTTTTTGACCTTATCTGGAACCTCCCATCTGAAAATTTGAAAATTCCTAAAAAATCCGTGCAAAATCTTGATGACCCCAATCTCTTGTTTTGTACGTTTTTTCCACGTGTCTTGACATCCAATGTATCCCTGCAAAGTTTGGTGAAGATCTGAGTATGTAGTTTTTGACCTTATCTGGAACCTCCTATCTGAAAATTTGAAAATTCTTAAAAAATTCGTCCAAAATCTTGATGTCTCCAATCTCTTGTTTTGTACGTTTTTTCCACGTGTCTTGATATCCAATGTATCCCTGCAAAGTTTGGTGAAGATCTGAGTATGTCGTTTTTGACCTTATCTGGAACATCCTTTCTGAAAATTTGAAAATTGTTAAAAAATTCGTCCAAAATCTTGATGTCTCCAATCTCTTTTTTGTACGTTTTTCCACGTGTCTTGACATCCAATGTATCCCTGCAAAGTTTGGTGAAGATCTGAGTATGTAGTTTTTGACCTTATCTGGAACCTCCCATCTGAAAATTTGAAAATTCTTAAAAAATTCGACCAAAATCTTGATGTCTCCAATCTTTTGTTTTGTACGTTTTTTCCACGTGTCTTGACACATAATGTATCCATGCAAAGTTTGGTGAAGATCTGAGTATGTAGTTTTTGACCTTATATGGAACCTCCTATCTGAAAATTTGAAAATTCTTAAAAAATTCGTCCAAAATCTTGATGTCTCCAATCTCTTGTTTTGTACGTTTTTTCCACGTGTCTTGACATCTAATGTATCCCTGCAAAGTTTGGTGAAGATCTGAGTATGTCGTTTTTGACCTTATATGGAACCTCCTATCTGAAAATTTGAAAATTCTTAAAAAATTCGTCCAAAATCTTGATGTCTCCAATCTCTTGTTTTGTACGTTTTTTCCACGTGTCTTGACATCCAATGTATCCCTGCAAAGTTTGGTGAAGATCTGAGTATGTAGTTTTTGACCTTATCTGGAACCTCCCATCTGAAAATTTGAAAATTCTTAAAAAATTCGTCCAAAATCTTGATGTCTCCAATCTCTTGTTTTGTACGTTTTTTCCACGTGTCTTGATATCCAATGTATCCCTGCAAAGTTTGGTGAAGATCTGAGTATGTCGTTTTTGACCTTATCTGGAACATCCTTTCTGAAAATTTGAAAATTGTTAAAAAATTCGTCCAAAATCTTGATGTCTCCAATCTCTTTTTTGTACGTTTTTTCCACGTGTCTTGACATCCAATGTATCCCTGCAAAGTTTGGTGAAGATCTGAGTATGTAGTTTTTGACCTTATCTGGAACCTCCCATCTGAAAATTTGAAAATTCTTAAAAAATTCGACCAAAATCTTGATGTCTCCAATCTTTTGTTTTGTACGTTTTTCCACGTGTCTTGACACATAATGTATCCATGCAAAGTTTGGTGAAGATCTGAGTATGTAGTTTTTGACCTTATCTGGAACATCCTTTCTGAAAATTTGAAAATTCTTAAAAAATTCGTCGAAAATCTTGATGTCTCCAATCTCTTGTTTTGTACGTTTTTTCCACGTGTCTTGACATCCAATGTATTCCTGCAATGTTTGGTGAAGATCTGAGTATGTAGTTTTTGACCTTATATGGAACCTCCTATCTGAAAATTTGAAAATTCTTAAAAAATTCGACCAAAATCTTGATGTTCCGAATCCTATGTTTTGTATGTTTTTTCCACGTGTCTTGACATCCAATGTATCCATGCAAAGTTTGGTGAAGATCTGAGTATGTAGTTTTTGACCTTATATTGAACCTCCCATCTGAAAATTTGAAAATTCTTAAAAAATTCGTCCAAAATCTTGATGACCCCAATCTCTTGTTTTGTACGTTTTTTCCACGTGTCTTGACATCCAAAGTATCCCTGCAAAGTTTGGTGAAGATCTGAGTATGTAGTTTTTGACCTTATATGGAACCTCCTTTCTGAAAATTTGAGAATTCTTAAAAAATTCGTCCAAAATCTTGATGTCTCCAATCTCTTGTTTTGTACGTTTTTTCCACGTGTCTTGACATCCAATGTATCCATGCAAAGTTTGGTGAAGATCTGAGTATGTCGTTTTTGACCTTATCTGGAACCTCCCATCTGAAAATTTGAAAATTCTTAAAAAATTCGTCGAAAATCTTGATGTCTCCAATCTTTTGTTTTGTACGTTTTTTCCACGTGTCTTGACATGCAAAGTATCCCTGCAACGTTTGGTGAAGATCTGAGTATGTAGTTTTTGACCTTATCTGGAACCTCCTATCTGAAAATTTGAAAATTCTTAAAAATTCGTCGAAAATCTTGATGTCTCCAATCTCTTGTTTTGTACGTTTTTTCCACGTGTCTTCACATCCAATGTATTCCTGCAATGTTTGGTGGAGATCTGAGTATGTAGTTTTAGACCTTATCTGGAACCTCCTATCTGAAAATTTGAAAATTCTTCAAAAATTCGTCCAAAATCTTGATGTCTCCAATCTCTTGTTTTGTACGTTTTTTCCACGTGTCTCGACCTCCAATGGATCCCTGCAAAGTTTGGTGAAGATCTGAGTATGTCGTTTTTGACCTTATCTGGAACATCCTTTCTGAAAATTTGAAAATTCTTAAAAAATTCGTCGAAAATCTTGATGTCTCCAATCTCTTGTTTTGTACGTTTTTTCCACGTGTCTTGACATCCAATGTATCACTGCAAAGTTTGGTGAAGATCTGAGTATGTAGTTTTTGACCTTATATGGAACCTCCTATCTGAAAATTTGAAAATTCTTAAAAAATTCGTCCAAAATCTTGATGTCTCCAATCTCTTGTTTTGTACGTTTTTTCCACGTGTCTCGACCTCCAATGGATCCCTGCAAAGTTTGGTGAAGATCTGAGTATGTCGTTTTTGACCTTATCTGGAACCTCCCATCTGAAAATTTGAAAATTCTTAAAAAATTCGTCGAAAATCTTGATGTCTCCGATCTCTTGTTTTGTACGTTTTTTCCACGTGTCTTGACATGCAAAGTATTCCTGCAAAGTTTGGTGAAGATCTGAGTATGTCGTTTTTGACCTTATCTGGAACCTCCCATCTGAAAATTTGAAAATTCTTAAAAAATTCGTCGAAAATCTTGATGTCTCCAATCTTTTGTTTTGTACGTTTTTTCCACGTGTCTTGACATGCAAAGTATCCCTGCAACGTTTGGTGAAGATCTGAGTATGTAGTTTTTGACCTTATCTGGAACCTCCTATCTGAAAATTTGAAAATTCTTCAAAAATTCGTCGAAAATCTTGATGTCTCCAATCTCTTGTTTTGTACGTTTTTTCCACGTGTCTTGACATCCAATGTATTCCTGCAATGTTTGGTGGAGATCTGAGTATGTAGTTTTAGACCTTATCTGGAACCTCCTATCTGAAAATTTGAAAATTCTTCAAAAATTCGTCCAAAATCTTGATGTCTCCAATCTCTTGTTTTGTACATTTTTTCCACGTGTCTCGACCTCCAATGGATCCCTGCAAAGTTTGGTGAAGATCTGAGTATGTCGTTTTTGACCTTATCTGGAACATCCTTTCTGAAAATTTGAAAATTCTTAAAAAATTCGTCGAAAATCTTGATGTCTCCAATCTCTTGTTTTGTACGTTTTTTCCACGTGTCTTGACATCCAATGTATCCCTGCAAAGTTTGGTGAAGATCTGAGTATGTAGTTTTTGACCTTATATGGAACCTCCTATCTGAAAATTTGAAAATTCTTAAAAAATTCGTCCAAAATCTTGATGTCTCCAATCTCTTGTTTTGTACGTTTTTTCCACGTGTCTCGACCTCCAATGGATCCCTGCAAAGTTTGGTGAAGATCTGAGTATGTCGTTTTTGACCTTATCTGGAACCTCCCATCTGAAAATTTGAAAATTCTTAAAAAATTCGTCGAAAATCTTGATGTCTCCGATCTCTTGTTTTGTACGTTTTTTCCACGTGTCTTGACATGCAAAGTATTCCTGCAAAGTTTGGTGAAGATCTGAGTATGTAGTTTTTGACCTCATCTGGAACCTCCTATCTGAAAATTTGAAAATTCTTAAAAAATTCGTCCAAAATCTTGATGTCTCCAATCTCTTGTTTTGTACGTTTTTTCCACGTGTCTTGACATCCAATGTATCCCTGCAATGTTTGGTGAAGATCTGAGTATGTAGTTTTTGACCTTATCTGGAACCTCCCATCTGAAAATTTGAAAATTCCTAAAAAATCCGTCCAAAATCTTGATGACCCCAATCTCTTGTTTTGTACTTTTTTTCCACGTGTCTCGACCTCCAATGTATCCCTGCAAAGTTTGGTGAAGATCTGAGTATGTAGTTTTTGACCTTATATGGAACCTCCTATCTGAAAATTTGAAAATTCTTAAAAAATTCGTCCAAAATCTTGATGTCACCAATCCTATGTTTTGTATGTTTTTTCCACGTGTCTTGACATCCAATGTATCCATGCAAAGTTTGGTGAAGATCTGAGTATGTCGTTTTTGACCTTATCTGGAACCTCCCATCTGAAAATTTGAAAATTCTTAAAAAATTCGTCGAAAATCTTGATGTCTCCCATCTCTTGTTTTGTACGTTTTTTCCACGTGTCTTGACATGCAAAGTATTCCTGCAAAGTTTGGTGAAGATCTGAGTATGTAGTTTTTGACCTCATCTGGAACCTCCTATCTGAAAATTTGAAAATTCTTAAAAAATTCGTCCAAAATTTTGATGTCTCCAATCTCTTGTTTTGTACGTTTTTTCCACGTGTCTTGACATCCAATGTATCCCTGCAATGTTTGGTGAAGATCTGAGTATGTAGTTTTTGACCTTATCTGGAACCTCCCATCTGAAAATTTGAAAATTCCTAAAAAATCCGTCCAAAATCTTGATGACCCCAATCTCTTGTTTTGTACGTTTTTTCCACGTGTCTTGACATCCAATGTATCCCTGCAAAGTTTGGTGAAGATCTGAGTATGTAGTTTTTGACCTTATCTGGAACCTCCTATCTGAAAATTTGAAAATTCTTAAAAAATTCGTCCAAAATCTTGATGTCTCCAATCTCTTGTTTTGTACGTTTTTTCCACGTGTCTTGATATCCAATGTATCCCTGCAAAGTTTGGTGAAGATCTGAGTATGTCGTTTTTGACCTTATCTGGAACATCCTTTCTGAAAATTTGAAAATTGTTAAAAAATTCGTCCAAAATCTTGATGTCTCCAATCTCTTTTTTGTACGTTTTTCCACGTGTCTTGACATCCAATGTATCCCTGCAAAGTTTGGTGAAGATCTGAGTATGTAGTTTTTGACCTTATCTGGAACCTCCCATCTGAAAATTTGAAAATTCTTAAAAAATTCGACCAAAATCTTGATGTCTCCAATCTTTTGTTTTGTACGTTTTTTCCACGTGTCTTGACACATAATGTATCCATGCAAAGTTTGGTGAAG
This sequence comes from Lepisma saccharinum, assembly GCF_977018435.1. Classification (NCBI taxonomy): domain Eukaryota; kingdom Metazoa; phylum Arthropoda; class Insecta; order Zygentoma; family Lepismatidae; genus Lepisma; species Lepisma saccharinum. The sequence goes on from NW_028143024.1 coordinate 461,984, forward strand.
ATCTGAGTATGTAGTTTTTGACCTTATATGGAACCTCCTATCTGAAAATTTGAAAATTCTTAAAAAATTCGTCCAAAATCTTGATGTCTCCAATCTCTTGTTTTGTACGTTTTTTCCACGTGTCTTGACATCCAATGTATCCCTGCAAAGTTTGGTGAAGATCTGAGTATGTCGTTTTTGACCTTATATGGAACCTCCTATCTGAAAATTTGAAAATTCTTAAAAAATTCGTCCAAAATCTTGATGTCTCCAATCTCTTGTTTTGTACGTTTTTTCCACGTGTCTTGACATCCAATGTATCCCTGCAAAGTTTGGTGAAGATCTGAGTATGTAGTTTTTGACCTTATCTGGAACCTCCCATCTGAAAATTTGAAAATTCCTAAAAAATTCGTCCAAAATCTTGATGTCTCCAATCTCTTGTTTTGTACGTTTTTTCCACGTGTCTTGATATCCAATGTATCCCTGCAAAGTTTGGTGAAGATCTGAGTATGTCGTTTTTGACCTTATCTGGAACATCCTTTCTGAAAATTTGAAAATTGTTAAAAAATTCGTCCAAAATCTTGATGTCTCCAATCTCTTTTTTGTACGTTTCTTCCACGTGTCTTGACATCCAATGTATCCCTGCAAAGTTTGGTGAAAATCTGAGTATGTAGTTTTTGACCTTATCTGGAACCTCCTATCTGAAAATTTGAAAATTCTTAAAAAATTCGTCCAAAATCTTGATGTCTCCAATCTCTTGTTTTGTACGTTTTTTCCACGTGTCTTGATATCCAATGTATCCCTGCAAAGTTTGGTGAAGATCTGAGTATGTCGTTTTTGACCTTATCTGGAACATCCTTTCTGAAAATTTGAAAATTGTTAAAAAATTCGTCCAAAATCTTGATGTCTCCAATCTCTTTTTTGTACGTTTTTTCCACGTGTCTTGACATCCAATGTATCCCTGCAAAGTTTGGTGAAGATCTGAGTATGTAGTTTTTGACCTTATCTGGAACCTCCCATCTGAAAATTTGAAAATTCTTAAAAAATTCGACCAAAATCTTGATGTCTCCAATCTTTTGTTTTGTACGTTTTTTCCACGTGTCTTGACACATAATGTATCCATGCAAAGTTTGGTGAAGATCTGAGTATGTAGTTTTTGACCTTATATGGAACCTCCTATCTGAAAATTTGAAAATTCTTAAAAAATTCGTCCAAAATCTTGATGTCTCCAATCTCTTGTTTTGTACGTTTTTTCCACGTGTCTTGATATCCAATGTATCCCTGCAAAGTTTGGTGAAGATCTGAGTATGTCGTTTTTGACCTTATCTGGAACATCCTTTCTGAAAATTTGAAAATTGTTAAAAAATTCGTCCAAAATCTTGATGTCTCCAATCTCTTTTTTGTACGTTTTTTCCACGTGTCTTGACATCCAATGGATCCCTGCAAAGTTTGGTGAAGATCTGAGTATGTAGTTTTTGACCTTATCTGGAACCTCCCATCTGAAAATTTGAAAATTCTTAAAAAATTCGACCAAAATCTTGATGTCTCCAATCTTTTGTTTTGTACGTTTTTTCCACGTGTCTTGACACATAATGTATCCATGCAAAGTTTGGTGAAGATCTGAGTATGTAGTTTTTGACCTTATATGGAACCTCCTATCTGAAAATTTGAAAATTCTTAAAAAATTCGTCCAAAATCTTGATGTCTCCAATCTCTTGTTTTGTACGTTTTTTCCACGTGTCTTGACATCCAATGTATCCCTGCAAAGTTTGGTGAAGATCTGAGTATGTAGTTTTTGACCTTATCTGGAACCTCCCATCTGAAAATTTGAAAATTCCTAAAAAATCCGTGCAAAATCTTGATGACCCCAATCTCTTGTTTTGTACGTTTTTTCCACGTGTCTTGACATCCAATGTATTCCTGCAATGTTTGGTGAAGATCTGAGTATGTAGTTTTTGACCTTATATGGAACCTCCTATCTGAAAATTTGAAAATTCTTAAAAAATTCGACCAAAATCTTGATGTTCCGAATCCTATGTTTTGTATGTTTTTTCCACGTGTCTTGACATCCAATGTATCCCTGCAAAGTTTGGTGAAGATCTGAGTATGTCGTTTTTGACCTTATCTGGAACCTCCCATCTGAAAATTTGAAAATTCTTAAAAAATTCGCCGAAAATCTTGATGTCTCCAATCTCTTGTTTTGTACGTTTTTTCCACGTGTCTTGACATCCAATGTATCCCTGCAATGTTTGGTGAAGATCTGAGTATGTAGTTTTTGACCTTATCTGGAACCTCCCATCTGAAAATTTGAAAATTCTTAAAAAATTCGTCCAAAATTTTGATGTCTCCAATCTCTTGTTTTGTACGTTTTTTCCACGTGTCTTGACATCCAATGTATCCCTGCAATGTTTGGTGAAGATCTGAGTATGTAGTTTTTGACCTTATCTGGAACCTCCCATCTGAAAATTTGAAAATTCCTAAAAAATCCGTCCAAAATCTTGATGACCCCAATCTCTTGTTTTGTACGTTTTTTCCACGTGTCTTGACATCCAATGTATCCCTGCAAAGTTTGGTGAAGATCTGAGTATGTAGTTTTTGACCTTATCTGGAACCTCCTATCTGAAAATTTGAAAATTCTTAAAAAATTCGTCCAAAATCTTGATGTCTCCAATCTCTTGTTTTGTACGTTTTTTCCACGTGTCTTGATATCCAATGTATCCCTGCAAAGTTTGGTGAAGATCTGAGTATGTCGTTTTTGACCTTATCTGGAACATCCTTTCTGAAAATTTGAAAATTGTTAAAAAATTCGTCCAAAATCTTGATGTCTCCAATCTCTTTTTTGTACGTTTTTTCCACGTGTCTTGACATCCAATGTATCCCTGCAAAGTTTGGTGAAGATCTGAGTATGTAGTTTTTGACCTTATCTGGAACCTCCCATCTGAAAATTTGAAAATTCTTAAAAAATTCGACCAAAATCTTGATGTCTCCAATCTTTTGTTTTGTACGTTTTTTCCACGTGTCTTGACACATAATGTATCCATGCAAAGTTTGGTGAAGATCTGAGTATGTAGTTTTTGACCTTATATGGAACCTCCTATCTGAAAATTTGAAAATTCTTAAAAAATTCGTCCGAAATCTTGATGTCTCCAATCTCTTGTTTTGTACGTTTTTTCCACGTGTCTTGACATCCAATGTATCCCTGCAAAGTTTGGTGAAGATCTGAGTATGTAGTTTTTGACCTTATCTGGAACTTCCCATCTGAAAATTTGAAAATTCCTAAAAAATCCGTCCAAAATCTTGATGACCCCAATCTCTTGTTTTGTACGTTTTTTCCACGTGTCTTGACATCCAATGTATCCCTGCAAAGTTTGGTGAAGATCTGAGTATGTAGTTTTTGACCTTATCTGGAACCTCCTATCTGAAAATTTGAAAATTCTTAAAAAATTCGTCCAAAATCTTGATGTCTCCAATCTCTTGTTTTGTACGTTTTTTCCACGTGTCTTGATATCCAATGTATCCCTGCAAAGTTTGGTGAAGATCTGAGTATGTCGTTTTTGACCTTATCTGGAACATCCTTTCTGAAAATTTGAAAATTGTTAAAAAATTCGTCCAAAATCTTGATGTCTCCAATCTCTTTTTTGTACGTTTTTCCACGTGTCTTGACATCCAATGTATCCCTGCAAAGTTTGGTGAAGATCTGAGTATGTAGTTTTTGACCTTATCTGGAACCTCCCATCTGAAAATTTGAAAATTCTTAAAAAATTCGACCAAAATCTTGATGTCTCCAATCTTTTGTTTTGTACGTTTTTTCCACGTGTCTTGACACATAATGTATCCATGCAAAGTTTGGTGAAGATCTGAGTATGTAGTTTTTGACCTTATATGGAACCTCCTATCTGAAAATTTGAAAATTCTTAAAAAATTCGTCCAAAATCTTGATGTCTCCAATCTCTTGTTTTGTACGTTTTTTCCACGTGTCTTGACATCCAATGTATCCCTGCAAAGTTTGGTGAAGATCTGAGTATGTCGTTTTTGACCTTATATGGAACCTCCTATCTGAAAATTTGAAAATTCTTAAAAAATTCGTCCAAAATCTTGATGTCTCCAATCTCTTGTTTTGTACGTTTTTTCCACGTGTCTTGACATCCAATGTATCCCTGCAAAGTTTGGTGAAGATCTGAGTATGTAGTTTTTGACCTTATCTGGAACCTCCCATCTGAAAATTTGAAAATTCCTAAAAAATTCGTCCAAAATCTTGATGTCTCCAATCTCTTGTTTTGTACGTTTTTTCCACGTGTCTTGATATCCAATGTATCCCTGCAAAGTTTGGTGAAGATCTGAGTATGTCGTTTTTGACCTTATCTGGAACATCCTTTCTGAAAATTTGAAAATTGTTAAAAAATTCGTCCAAAATCTTGATGTCTCCAATCTCTTTTTTGTACGTTTCTTCCACGTGTCTTGACATCCAATGTATCCCTGCAAAGTTTGGTGAAAATCTGAGTATGTAGTTTTTGACCTTATCTGGAACCTCCTATCTGAAAATTTGAAAATTCTTAAAAAATTCGTCCAAAATCTTGATGTCTCCAATCTCTTGTTTTGTACGTTTTTTCCACGTGTCTTGATATCCAATGTATCCCTGCAAAGTTTGGTGAAGATCTGAGTATGTCGTTTTTGACCTTATCTGGAACATCCTTTCTGAAAATTTGAAAATTGTTAAAAAATTCGTCCAAAATCTTGATGTCTCCAATCTCTTTTTTGTACGTTTTTTCCACGTGTCTTGACATCCAATGTATCCCTGCAAAGTTTGGTGAAGATCTGAGTATGTAGTTTTTGACCTTATCTGGAACCTCCCATCTGAAAATTTGAAAATTCTTAAAAAATTCGACCAAAATCTTGATGTCTCCAATCTTTTGTTTTGTACGTTTTTTCCACGTGTCTTGACACATAATGTATCCATGCAAAGTTTGGTGAAGATCTGAGTATGTAGTTTTTGACCTTATATGGAACCTCCTATCTGAAAATTTGAAAATTCTTAAAAAATTCGTCCAAAATCTTGATGTCTCCAATCTCTTGTTTTGTACGTTTTTTCCACGTGTCTTGATATCCAATGTATCCCTGCAAAGTTTGGTGAAGATCTGAGTATGTCGTTTTTGACCTTATCTGGAACATCCTTTCTGAAAATTTGAAAATTGTTAAAAAATTCGTCCAAAATCTTGATGTCTCCAATCTCTTTTTTGTACGTTTTTTCCACGTGTCTTGACATCCAATGGATCCCTGCAAAGTTTGGTGAAGATCTGAGTATGTAGTTTTTGACCTTATCTGGAACCTCCCATCTGAAAATTTGAAAATTCTTAAAAAATTCGACCAAAATCTTGATGTCTCCAATCTTTTGTTTTGTACGTTTTTTCCACGTGTCTTGACACATAATGTATCCATGCAAAGTTTGGTGAAGATCTGAGTATGTAGTTTTTGACCTTATATGGAACCTCCTATCTGAAAATTTGAAAATTCTTAAAAAATTCGTCCAAAATCTTGATGTCTCCAATCTCTTGTTTTGTACGTTTTTTCCACGTGTCTTGACATCCAATGTATCCCTGCAAAGTTTGGTGAAGATCTGAGTATGTAGTTTTTGACCTTATCTGGAACCTCCCATCTGAAAATTTGAAAATTCCTAAAAAATCCGTGCAAAATCTTGATGACCCCAATCTCTTGTTTTGTACGTTTTTTCCACGTGTCTTGACATCCAATGTATTCCTGCAATGTTTGGTGAAGATCTGAGTATGTAGTTTTTGACCTTATCTGGAACCTCCTATCTGAAAATTTGAAAATTCTTAAAAAATTCGACCAAAATCTTGATGTTCCGAATCCTATGTTTTGTATGTTTTTTCCACGTGTCTTGACATCCAATGTATCCCTGCAAAGTTTGGTGAAGATCTGAGTATGTCGTTTTTGACCTTATCTGGAACCTCCCATCTGAAAATTTGAAAATTCTTAAAAAATTCGTCGAAAATCTTGATGTCTCCGATCTCTTGTTTTGTACGTTTTTTCCACGTGTCTTGACATGCAAAGTATTCCTGCAAAGTTTGGTGAAGATCTGAGTATGTAGTTTTGACCTCATCTGGAACCTCCTATCTGAAAATTTGAAAATTCTTAAAAAATTCGTCCAAAATTTTGATGTCTCCAATCTCTTGTTTTGTACGTTTTTTCCACGTGTCTTGACATCCAATGTATCCCTGCAATGTTTGGTGAAGATCTGAGTATGTAGTTTTTGACCTTATCTGGAACCTCCCATCTGAAAATTTGAAAATTCCTAAAAAATCCGTCCAAAATCTTGATGACCCCAATCTCTTGTTTTGTACGTTTTTTCCACGTGTCTTGACATCCAATGTATCCCTGCAAAGTTTGGTGAAGATCTGAGTATGTAGTTTTTGACCTTATCTGGAACCTCCTATCTGAAAATTTGAAAATTCTTAAAAAATTCGTCCAAAATCTTGATGTCTCCAATCTCTTGTTTTGTACGTTTTTTCCACGTGTCTTGATATCCAATGTATCCCTGCAAAGTTTGGTGAAGATCTGAGTATGTCGTTTTTGACCTTATCTGGAACATCCTTTCTGAAAATTTGAAAATTGTTAAAAAATTCGTCCAAAATCTTGATGTCTCCAATCTCTTTTTTGTACGTTTTTTCCACGTGTCTTGACATCCAATGTATCCCTGCAAAGTTTGGTGAAGATCTGAGTATGTAGTTTTTGACCTTATCTGGAACCTCCCATCTGAAAATTTGAAAATTCTTAAAAAATTCGACCAAAATCTTGATGTCTCCAATCTTTTGTTTTGTACGTTTTTTCCACGTGTCTTGACACATAATGTATCCATGCAAAGTTTGGTGAAGATCTGAGTATGTAGTTTTTGACCTTATATGGAACCTCCTATCTGAAAATTTGAAAATTCTTAAAAAATTCGTCCAAAATCTTGATGTCTCCAATCTCTTGTTTTGTACGTTTTTTCCACGTGTCTTGACATCCAATGTATCCCTGCAAAGTTTGGTGAAGATCTGAGTATGTAGTTTTTGACCTTATCTGGAACTTCCCATCTGAAAATTTGAAAATTCCTAAAAAATCCGTGCAAAATCTTGATGACCCCAATCTCTTGTTTTGTACGTTTTTTCCACGTGTCTTGACATCCAATGTATTCCTGCAATGTTTGGTGAAGATCTGAGTATGTAGTTTTTGACCTTATATGGAACCTCCTATCTGAAAATTTGAAAATTCTTAAAAAATTCGACCAAAATCTTGATGTTCCGAATCCTATGTTTTGTATGTTTTTTCCACGTGTCTTGACATCCAATGTATCCATGCAAAGTTTGGTGAAGATCTGAGTATGTAGTTTTTGACCTTATATTGAACCTCCCATCTGAAAATTTGAAAATTCTTAAAAAATTCGTCCAAAATCTTGATGACCCCAATCTCTTGTTTTGTACGTTTTTTCCACGTGTCTTGACATCCAAAGTATCCCTGCAAAGTTTGGTGAAGATCTGAGTATGTAGTTTTTGACCTTATATGGAACCTCCTTTCTGAAAATTTGAGAATTCTTAAAAAATTCGTCCAAAATCTTGATGTCTCCAATCTCTTGTTTTGTACGTTTTTTCCACGTGTCTCGACCTCCAATGGATCCCTGCAAAGTTTGGTGAAGATCTGAGTATGTCGTTTTTGACCTTATCTGGAACATCCTTTCTGAAAATTTGAAAATTCTTAAAAAATTCGTCGAAAATCTTGATGTCTCCAATCTTTTGTTTTGTACGTTATTTCCACGTGTCTTGACATGCAAAGTATCCCTGCAACGTTTGGTGAAGATCTGAGTATGTAGTTTTTGACCTTATCTGGAACCTCCTATCTGAAAATTTGAAAATTCTTCAAAAATTCGTCCAAAATCTTGATGTCTCCAATCTTTTGTTTTGTACGTTTTTTCCACGTGTCTTGACATGCAAAGTATTCCTGCAAAGTTTGGTGAAGATCTGAGTATGTCGTTTTTGACCTCATCTGGAACCTCCCATCTGAAAATTTGAAAATTCTTAAAAAATTCGTCGAAAATCTTGATGTCTCCGATCTCTTGTTTTGTACGTTTTTTCCACGTGTCTTGACATGCAAAGTATTCCTGCAAAGTTTGGTGAAGATCTGAGTATGTCGTTTTTGACCTCATCTGGAACCTCCCATCTGAAAATTTGAAAATTCTTAAAAAATTCGTCGAAAATCTTGATGTCTCCAATCTTTTGTTTTGTACGTTTTTTCCACGTGTCTTGACATGCAAAGTATTCCTGCAAAGTTTGGTGAAGATCTGAGTATGTCGTTTTTGACCTCATCTGGAACCTCCCATCTGAAAATTTGAAAATTCTTAAAAAATTCGTCGAAAATCTTGATGTCTCCAATCTTTTGTTTTGTACGTTTTTTCCACGTGTCTTGACATGCAAAGTATCCCTGCAACGTTTGGTGAAGATCTGAGTATGTAGTTTTTGACCTTATATGGAACCTCCTTTCTGAAAATTTGAGAATTCTTAAAAAATTCGTCCAAAATCTTGATGTCTCCAATCTCTTGTTTTGTACGTTTTTTCCACGTGTCTCGACCTCCAATGGATCCCTGCAAAGTTTGGTGAAGATCTGAGTATGTCGTTTTTGACCTTATCTGGAACATCCTTTCTGAAAATTTGAAAATTCTTAAAAAATTCGTCGAAAATCTTGATGTCTCCAATCTCTTGTTTTGTACGTTTTTTCCACGTGTCTTGACATCCAATGTATCCCTGCAAAGTTTGGTGAAGATCTGAGTATGCAGTTTTTGACCTTATATGGAACCTCCTATCTGAAAATTTGAAAATTCTTAAAAAATTCGTCCAAAATCTTGATGTCTCCAATCTCTTGTTTTGTACGTTTTTTCCACGTGTCTCGACCTCCAATGGATCCCTGCAAAGTTTGGTGAAGATCTGAGTATGTCGTTTTTGACCTTATCTGGAACCTCCCATCTGAAAATTTGAAAATTCTTAAAAAATTCGTCGAAAATCTTGATGTCTCCGATCTCTTGTTTTGTACGTTTTTTCCACGTGTCTTGACATGCAAAGTATTCCTGCAAAGTTTGGTGAAGATCTGAGTATGTCGTTTTTGACCTCATCTGGAACCTCCCATCTGAAAATTTGAAAATTCTTAAAAAATTCGTCGAAAATCTTGATGTCTCCAATCTTTTGTTTTGTACGTTTTTTCCACGTGTCTTGACATGCAAAGTATCCCTGCAACGTTTGGTGAAGATCTGAGTATGTAGTTTTTGACCTTATCTGGAACCTCCTATCTGAAAATTTGAAAATTCTTCAAAAATTCGTCGAAAATCTTGATGTCTCCAATCTCTTGTTTTGTACGTTTTTTCCACGTGTCTTGACATCCAATGTATTCCTGCAATGTTTGGTGGAGATCTGAGTATGTAGTTTTAGACTTTATCTGGAACCTCCTATCTGAAAATTTGAAAATTCTTCAAAAATTCGTCCAAAATCTTGATGTCTCCAATCTCTTGTTTTGTACGGTTTTTCCACGTGTCTCGACCTCCAATGGATCCCTGCAAAGTTTGGTGAAGATCTGAGTATGTCGTTTTTGACCTTATCTGGAACATCCTTTCTGAAAATTTGAAAATTCTTAAAAAATTCGTCGAAAATCTTGATGTCTCCAATCTCTTGTTTTGTACGTTTTTTCCACGTGTCTTGACATCCAATGTATCCCTGCAAAGTTTGGTGAAGATCTGAGTATGTAGTTTTTGACCTTATATGGAACCTCCTATCTGAAAATTTGAAAATTCTTAAAAAATTCGTCCAAAATCTTGATGTCTCCAATCTCTTGTTTTGTACGTTTTTTCCACGTGTCTCGACCTCCAATGGATCCCTGCAAAGTTTGGTGAAGATCTGAGTATGTCGTTTTTGACCTTATCTGGAACCTCCCATCTGAAAATTTGAAAATTCTTAAAAAATTCGTCGAAAATCTTGATGTCTCCAATCTCTTGTTTTGTACGTTTTTTCCACGTGTCTTGACATCCAATGTATCCCTGCAATGTTTGGTGAAGATCTGAGTATGTAGTTTTTGACCTTATCTGGAACCTCCCATCTGAAAATTTGAAAATTCCTAAAAAATCCGTCCAAAATCTTGATGACCCCAATCTCTTGTTTTGTACTTTTTTTCCACGTGTCTCGACCTCCAATGTATCCCTGCAAAGTTTGGTGAAGATCTGAGTATGTAGTTTTTGACCTTATATGGAACCTCCTATCTGAAAATTTGAAAATTCTTAAAAAATTCGTCCAAAATTTTGATGTCCCCAATCCTATGTTTTGTATGTTTTTTCCACGTGTCTTGACATCCAATGTATCCATGCAAAGTTTGGTGAAGATCTGAGTATGTCGTTTTTGACCTTATCTGGAACCTCCCATCTGAAAATTTGAAAATTCTTAAAAAATTCGTCGAAAATCTTGATGTCTCCGATCTCTTGTTTTGTACGTTTTTTCCACGTGTCTTGACATGCAAAGTATTCCTGCAAAGTTTGGTGAAGATCTGAGTATGTAGTTTTTGACCTCATCTGGAACCTCCTATCTGAAAATTTGAAAATTCTTAAAAAATTCGTCCAAAATTTTGATGTCTCCAATCTCTTGTTTTGTACGTTTTTTCCACGTGTCTTGACATCCAATGTATCCCTGCAATGTTTGGTGAAGATCTGAGTATGTAGTTTTTGACCTTATCTGGAACCTCCCATCTGAAAATTTGAAAATTCCTAAAAAATCCGTCCAAAATCTTGATGACCCCAATCTCTTGTTTTGTACGTTTTTTCCACGTGTCTTGACATCCAATGTATCCCTGCAAAGTTTGGTGAAGATCTGAGTATGTAGTTTTTGACCTTATCTGGAACCTCCTATCTGAAAATTTGAAAATTCTTAAAAAATTCGTCCAAAATCTTGATGTCTCCAATCTCTTGTTTTGTACGTTTTTTCCACGTGTCTTGATATCCAATGTATCCCTGCAAAGTTTGGTGAAGATCTGAGTATGTCGTTTTTGACCTTATCTGGAACATCCTTTCTGAAAATTTGAAAATTGTTAAAAAATTCGTCCAAAATCTTGATGTCTCCAATCTCTTTTTTGTACGTTTTTTCCACGTGTCTTGACATCCAATGTATCCCTGCAAAGTTTGGTGAAGATCTGAGTATGTATTTTTTGACCTTATCTGGAACCTCCCATCTGAAAATTTGAAAATTCTTAAAAAATTCGACCAAAATCTTGATGTCTCCAATCTTTTGTTTTGTACGTTTTTTCCACGTGTCTTGACACATAATGTATCCATGCAAAGTTTGGTGAAGATCTGAGTATGTAGTTTTTGACCTTATATGGAACCTCCTATCTGAAAATTTGAAAATTCTTAAAAAATTCGTCCAAAATCTTGATGTCTCCAATCTCTTGTTTTGTACGTTTTTTCCACGTGTCTTGACATCCAATGTATCCCTGCAAAGTTTGGTGAAGATCTGAGTATGTAGTTTTTGACCTTATCTGGAACCTCCCATCTGAAAATTTGAAAATTCCTAAAAAATTCGTCCAAAATCTTGATGTCTCCAATCTCTTGCATTGTACGTTTTTTCCACGTGTCTTGATATCCAATGTATCCCTGCAAAGTTTGGTGAAGATCTGAGTATGTCGTTTTTGACCTTATCTGGAACATCCTTTCTGAAAATTTGAAAATTGTTAAAAAATTCGTCCAAAATCTTGATGTCTCCAATCTCTTTTTTGTACGTTTTTTCCACGTGTCTTGACATCCAATGTATCCCTGCAAAGTTTGGTGAAGATCTGAGTATGTAGTTTTTGACCTTATCTGGAACCTCCTATCTGAAAATTTGAAAATTCTTAAAAAATTCGTCCAAAATCTTGATGTCTCCAATCTCTTGTTTTGTACGTTTTTTCCACGTGTCTTGATATCCAATGTATCCCTGCAAAGTTTGGTGAAGATCTGAGTATGTCGTTTTTGACCTTATCTGGAACATCCTTTCTGAAAATTTGAAAATTGTTAAAAAATTCGTCCAAAATCTTGATGTCTCTAATCTCTTTTTTGTACGTTTTTTCCACGTGTCTTGACATCCAATGTATCCCTGCAAAGTTTGGTGAAGATCTGAGTATGTAGTTTTTGACCTTATCTGGAACCTCCCATCTGAAAATTTGAAAATTCTTAAAAAATTCGACCAAAATCTTGATGTCTCCAATCTTTTGTTTTGTACGTTTTTTCCACGTGTCTTGACACATAATGTATCCATGCAAAGTTTGGTGAAGATCTGAGTATGTAGTTTTTGACCTTATATGGAACCTCCTATCTGAAAATTTGAAAATTCTTAAAAAATTCGTCCAAAATCTTGATGTCTCCAATCTCTTGTTTTGTACGTTTTTTCCACGTGTCTTGACATCCAATGTATCCCTGCAAAGTTTGGTGAAGATCTGAGTATGTAGTTTTTGACCTTATCTGGAACCTCCCATCTGAAAATTTGAAAATTCCTAAAAAATCCGTGCAAAATCTTGATGACCCCAATCTCTTGTTTTGTACGTTTTTTCCACGTGTCTTGACATCCAATGTATCCATGCAAAGTTTGGTGAAGATCTGAGTATGTCGTTTTTGACCTTATCTGGAACCTTCCATCCGAAAATTTGAAAATTCTTAAAAAATTCGTCGAAAATCTTGATGTCTCCAATCTCTTGTTTTGTACGTTTTTTCCACGTGTCTTGACATGCAAAGTATCCCTGCAACGTTTGGTGAAGATCTGAGTATGTAGTTTTTGACCTTATCTGGAACCTCCTATCTGAAAATTTGAAAATTCTTCAAAAATTCGTCGAAAATCTTGATGTCTCCAATCTCTTGCTTTGTACGTTTTTTTCCACGTGTCTTGACATCCAATGTATCCCTGCAATGTTTGGTGGAGATCTGAGTATGTAGTTTTTGACCTTATCTGGAACCTCCTATCTGAAAATTTGAAAATTCTTCAAAAATTCGTCCAAAATCTTGATGTCTCCAATCTCTTGTTTTGTACGTTTTTTCCACGTGTCTCGACCTCCAATGTATCCCTGCAAAGTTAGTGAAGATCTGAGTATGTCGTTTTTGACCTTATCTGGAACATCCTTTCTGAAAATTTGAAAATTCTTAAAAAATTCGTCGAAAATCTTGATGTCTCCAATCTCTTGTTTTGTACGTTTTTTCCACGTTTCTTGACATCCAATGTATCCCTGCAAAGTTTGGTGAAGATCTGAGTATGTAGTTTTTGACCTTATATGGAACCTCCTTTCTGAAAATTTGAAAATTCTCAAAAAATTCGTCCATAATCTTGATGTCTCCAATCTCTTGTTTTGTACGTTTTTTCCACGTGTCTTGACATCCAATGTATCCCTGCAAAGTTTGGTGAAGATCTGAATATGTAGTTTTTGACCTTATATGGAACCTCCTATCTGAAAATTTGAAAATTCTTAAAAAATTCGTCCAAAATCTTGATGTCACCAATCCTATGTTTTGTATGTTTTTTCCACGTGTCTTGACATCCAATGTATCCATGCAAAGTTTGGTGAAGATCTGAGTATGTCGTTTTTGACCTTATCTGGAACCTCCCATCTGAAAATTTGAAAATTCTTAAAAAATTCGTCGAAAATCTTGATGTCTCCGATCTCTTGTTTTGTACGTTTTTTCCAAGTGTCTTGACATGCAAAGTATTCCTGCAAAGTTTGGTGAAGATCTGAGTATGTAGTTTTTGACCTCATCTGGAACCTCCTATCTGAAAATTTGAAAATTCTTAAAAAAATCGTCCAAAATTTTCATGTCTCCAATCTCTTGTTTTGTACGTTTTTTCCACGTGTCTTGACATCCAATGTATCCCTGCAATGTTTGGTGAAGATCTGAGTATGTAGTTTTTGACCTTATCTGGAACCTCCCATCTGAAAATTTGAAAATTCCTAAAAAATCCGTCCAAAATCTTGATGACCCCAATCTCTTGTTTTGTACGTTTTTTCCACGTGTCTTGACATCCAATGTATCCCTGCAAAGTTTGGTGAAGATCTGAGTATGTAGTTTTTGACCTTATCTGGAACCTCCTATCTGAAAATTTGAAAATTCTTAAAAAATTCGTCCAAAATCTTGATGTCTCCAATCTCTTGTTTTGTACGTTTTTTCCACGTGTCTTGATATCCAATGTATCCCTGCAAAGTTTGGTGAAGATCTGAGTATGTCGTTTTTGACCTTATCTGGAACATCCTTTCTGAAAATTTGAAAATTGTTAAAAAATTCGTCCAAAATCTTGATGTCTCCAATCTCTTTTTTGTACGTTTTTTCCACGTGTCTTGACATCCAATGTATCCCTGCAAAGTTTGGTGAAGATCTGAGTATGTAGTTTTTGACCTTATCTGGAACCTCCCATCTGAAAATTTGAAAATTCTTAAAAAATTCGACCAAAATCTTGATGTCTCCAATCTTTTGTTTTGTACGTTTTTTCCACGTGTCTTGACACATAATGTATCCATGCAAAGTTTGGTGAAGATCTGAGTATGTAGTTTTTGACCTTATATGGAACCTCCTATCTGAAAATTTGAAAATTCTTAAAAAATTCGTCCAAAATCTTGATGTCTCCAATCTCTTGTTTTGTACGTTTTTTCCACGTGTCTTGACATCCAATGTATCCCTGCAAAGTTTGGTGAAGATCTGAGTATGTAGTTTTGGACCTTATCTGGAACCTCCCATCTGAAAATTTGAAAATTCCTAAAAAATCCGTGCAAAATCTTGATGACCCCAATCTCTTGTTTTGTACGTTTTTTCCACGTGTCTTGACATCCAATGTATTCCTGCAATGTTTGGTGAAGATCTGAGTATGTAGTTTTTGACCTTATATGGAACCTCCTATCTGAAAATTTGAAAATTCTTAAAAAATTCGACCAAAATCTTGATGTTCCGAATCCTATGTTTTGTATGTTTTTTCCACGTGTCTTGACATCCAATGTATCCATGCAAAGTTTGGTGAAGATCTGAGTATGTAGTTTTTGACCTTATATTGAACCTCCCATCTGAAAATTTGAAAATTCTTAAAAAATTCGTCCAAAATCTTGATGACCCCAATCTCTTGTTTTGTACGTTTTTTCCACGTGTCTTGACATCCAAAGTATCCCTGCAAAGTTTGGTGAAGATCTGAGTATGTAGTTTTTGACCTTATATGGAACCTCCTTTCTGAAAATTTGAGAATTCTTAAAAAATTCGTCCAAAATCTTGATGTCTCCAATCTCTTGTTTTGTACGTTTTTTCCACGTGTCTTGACATCCAATGTATCCATGCAAAGTTTGGTGAAGATCTGAGTATGTCGTTTTTGACCTTATCTGGAACCTCCCATCTGAAAATTTGAAAATTCTTAAAAAATTCGTCGAAAATCTTGATGTCTCCAATCTTTTGTTTTGTACGTTTTTTCCACGTGTCTTGACATGCAAAGTATCCCTGCAACGTTTGGTGAAGATCTGAGTATGTAGTTTTTCACCTTATCTGGAACCTCCTATCTGAAAATTTGAAAATTCTTCAAAAATTCGTCGAAAATCTTGATGTCTCCAATCTCTTGTTTTGTACGTTTTTTCCACGTGTCTTGACATCCAATGTATTCCTGCAATGTTTGGTGGAGATCTGAGTATGTAGTTTTAGACCTTATCTGGAACCTCCTATCTGAAAATTTGAAAATTCTTCAAAAATTCGTCCAAAATCTTGATGTCTCCAATCTCTTGTTTTGTACGTTTTTTCCACGTGTCTCGACCTCCAATGGATCCCTGCAAAGTTTGGCGAAGATCTGAGTATGTCGTTTTTGACCTTATCTGGAACATCCTTTCTGAAAATTTGAAAATTCTTAAAAAATTCGTCGAAAATCTTGATGTCTCCAATCTCTTGTTTTGTACGTTTTTTCCACGTGTCTTGACATCCAATGTATCCCTGCAAAGTTTGGTGAAGATCTGAGTATGTAGTTTTTGACCTTATATGGAACCTCCTATCTGAAAATTTGAAAATTCTTAAAAAATTCGTCCAAAATCTTGATGTCTCCAATCTCTTGTTTTGTACGTTTTTTCCACGTGTCTCGACCTCCAATGGATCCCTGCAAAGTTTGGTGAAGATCTGAGTATGTCGTTTTTGACCTTATCTGGAACCTCCCATCTGAAAATTTGAAAATTCTTAAAAAATTCGTCGAAAATCTTGATGTCTCCGATCTCTTGTTTTGTACGTTTTTTCCACGTGTCTTGACATGCAAAGTATTCCTGCAAAGTTTGGTGAAGATCTGAGTATGTAGTTTTTGACCTCATCTGGAACCTCCTATCTGAAAATTTGAAAATTCTTAAAAAATTCGTCCAAAATCTTGATGTCTCCAATCTCTTGTTTTGTACGTTTTTTCCACGTGTCTTGACATCCAATGTATCCCTGCAATGTTTGGTGAAGATCTGAGTATGTAGTTTTTGACCTTATCTGTAACCTCCCATCTGAAAATTTGAAAATTCCTAAAAAATCCGTCCAAAATCTTGATGACCCCAATCTCTTGTTTTGTACTTTTTTTCCACGTGTCTCGACCTCCAATGTATCCCTGCAAAGTTTGGTGAAGATCTGAGTATGTAGTTTTTGACCTTATATGGAACCTCCTATCTGAAAATTTGAAAATTCTTAAAAAATTCGTCCAAAATCTTGATGTCACCAATCCTATGTTTTGTATGTTTTTTCCACGTGTCTTGACATCCAATGTATCCATGCAAAGTTTGGTGAAGATCTGAGTATGTCGTTTTTGACCTTATCTGGAACCTCCCATCTGAAAATTTGAAAATTCTTAAAAAATTCGTCGAAAATCTTGATGTCTCCGATCTCTTGTTTTGTACGTTTTTTCCACGTGCCTTGACATGCAAAGTATTCCTGCAAAGTTTGGTGAAGATCTGAGTATGTAGTTTTTGACCTCATCTGGAACCTCCTATCTGAAAATTTGAAAATTCTTAAAAAATTCGTCCAAAATTTTGATGTCTCCAATCTCTTGTTTTGTACGTTTTTTCCACGTGTCTTGACATCCAATGTATTCCTGCAATGTTTGGTGGAGATCTGAGTATGTAGTTTTAGACCTTATCTGGAACCTCCTATCTGAAAATTTGAAAATTCTTCAAAAATTCGTCCAAAATCTTGATGTCTCCAATCTCTTGTTTTGTACGTTTTTTCCACGTGTCTCGACCTCCAATGGATCCCTGCAAAGTTTGGTGAAGATCTGAGTATGTCGTTTTTGTCCTTATCTGGAACATCCTTTCTGAAAATTTGAAAATTCTTAAAAAATTCGTCCAAAATCTTGATGTCTCCAATCTCTTGTTTTGTACGTTTTTTCCACGTGTCTTGATATCCAATGTATCCATGCAAAGTTTGGTGAAGATCTGAGTATGTCGTTTTTGACCTTATCTGGAACATCCTTTCTGAAAATTTGAAAATTGTTAAAAAATTCGTCCAAAATCTTGATGTCTCCAATCTCTTTTTTGTACGTTTTTTCCACGTGTCTTGACATCCAATGTATCCCTGCAAAGTTTGGTGAAGATCTGAGTATGTAGTTTTTGACCTTATCTGGAACCTCCCATCTGAAAATTTGAAAATTCTTAAAAAATTCGACCAAAATCTTGATGTCTCCAATCTTTTGTTTTGTACGTTTTTTCCACGTGTCTTGACACATAATGTATCCATGCAAAGTTTGGTGAAGATCTGAGTATGTAGTTTTTTACCTTATATGGAACCTCCTATCTGAAAATTTGAAAATTCTTAAAAAATTCGTCCAAAATCTTGATGTCTCCAATCTCTTGTTTTGTACGTTTTTTCCACGTGTCTTGACATCCAATGTATCCCTGCAAAGTTTGGTGAAGATCTGAGTATGTAGTTTTTGACCTTATCTGGAACCTCCCATCTGAAAATTTGAAAATTCCTAAAAAATCCGTGCAAAATCTTGATGACCCCAATCTCTTGTTTTGTACGTTTTTTCCACGTGTCTTGACATCCAATGTATTCCTGCAATGTTTGGTGAAGATCTGAGTATGTAGTTTTTGACCTTATATGGAACCTCCTATCTGAAAATTTGAAAATTCTTAAAAAATTCGACCAAAATCTTGATGTTCCGAATCCTATGTTTTGCATGTTTTTTCCACGTGTCTTGACATCCAATGTATCCATGCAAAGTTTGGTGAAGATCTGAGTATGTAGTTTTTGACCTTATATTGAACCTCCCATCTGAAAATTTGAAAATCCTTAAAAAATTCGTCCAAAATCTTGATGACCCCAATCTCTTGTTTTGTACGTTTTTTCCACGTGTCTTGACATCCAAAGTATCCCTGCAAAGTTTGGTGAAGATCTGAGTATGTAGTTTTTGACCTTATATGGAACATCCTTTCTGAAAATTTGAAAATTCTTAAAAAATTCGTCGAAAATCTTGATGTCTCCAATCTCTTGTTTTGTACGTTTTTTCCACATGTCTTGACATCCAAAGTATCCCTGCAAAGTTTGGTGAAGATCTGAGTATGTAGTTTTTGACCTTATATGGAACATCCTTTCTGAAAATTTGAAAATTCTTAAAAAATTCGTCCAAAATCTTGATGTCTCCAATCTCTTGTTTTGTACGTTTTTTCCACGTGTCTTGATATCCAATGTATCCCTGCAAAGTTTGGTGAAGATCTGAGTATGTCGTTTTTGACCTTATCTGGAACATCCTTTCTGAAAATTTGAAAATTGTTAAAAAATTCGTCCAAAATCTTGATGACCCCAATCTCTTGTTTTGTACGTTTTTTCCACGTGTCTTGACATCCAATGTATCCCTGCAATGTTTGGTGAAGATCTGAGTATGTAGTTTTTGACTTTATCTGGAACATCCCATCTGAAAATTTGAAAATTCCTAAAAAATCCGTCCAAAATCTTGATGACCCCAATCTCTTGTTTTGTACTTTTTTTCCACGTGTCTCGACCTCCAATGTATCCCTGCAAAGTTTGGTGAAGATCTGAGTATGTAGTTTTTGACCTTATATGGAACCTCCTATCTGAAAATTTGAAAATTCTTAAAAAATTCGTCCAAAATCTTGATGTCACCAATCCTATGTTTTGTATGTTTTTCCACGTGTCTTGACATCCAATGTATCCATGCAAAGTTTGGTGAAGATCTGAGTATGTCGTTTTTGACCTTATCTGGAACCTCCCATCTGAAAATTTGAAAATTCTTAAAAAATTCTTCGAAAATCTTGATGTCTCCG
Organism: Lepisma saccharinum; assembly: GCF_977018435.1. Taxonomy (NCBI): domain Eukaryota; kingdom Metazoa; phylum Arthropoda; class Insecta; order Zygentoma; family Lepismatidae; genus Lepisma; species Lepisma saccharinum. Next base: position 481,259 of record NW_028143024.1, read on the forward strand.
ATCTCTTGTTTTGTACGTTTTTTCCACGTGTCTTGACATGCAAAGTATTCCTGCAAAGTTTGGTGAAGATCTGAGTATGTAGTTTTTGACCTCATCTGGAACCTCCTATCTGAAAATTTGAAAATTCTTAAAAAATTCGTCCAAAATTTTGATGTCTCCAATCTCTTGTTTTGTACGTTTTTTCCACGTGTCTTGACATCCAATGTATCCCTGCAATGTTTGGTGAAGATCTGAGTATGTAGGTTTTGACCTTATCTGGAACCTCCAATCTGAAAATTTGAAAATTCCTAAAAAATCCGTCCAAAATCTTGATGACCCCAATCTCTTGTTTTGTACGTTTTTTCCACGTGTCTTGACATCCAATGTATCCCTGCAAAGTTTGGTGAAGATCTGAGAATGTAGTTTTTGACCTTATCTGGAAACTCCTATCTGAAAATTTGAAAATTCTTAAAAAATTCGTCCAAAATCTTGATGTCTCCAATCTCTTGTTTTGTACGTTTTTTCCACGTGTCTTGATATCCAATGTATCCCTGCAAAGTTTGGTGAACATCTGAGTATGTCGTTTTTGACCTTATCTGGAACATCCTTTCTGAAAATTTGAAAATTGTTAAAAAATTCGTCCAAAATCTTGATGTCTCCAATCTCTTTTTTGTACGTTTTTTCCACGTGTCTTGACATCCAATGTATCCCTGCAAAGTTTGGTGAAGATCTGAGTATGTAGTTTTTGACCTTATCTGGAACCTCCCATCTGAAAATTTGAAAATTCTTAAAAAATTCGACCAAAATCTTGATGTCTTCAATCTTTTGTTTTGTACGTTTTTTCCACGTGTCTTGACACATAATGTATCCATGCAAAGTTTGGTGAAGATCTGAGTATGTAGTTTTTGACCTTATATGGAACCTCCTATCTGAAAATTTGAAAATTCTTAAAAAATTCGTCCAAAATCTTGATGTCTCCAATCTCTTGTTTTGTACGTTTTTTCCACGTGTCTTGACATCCAATGTATCCCTGCAAAGTTTGGTGAAGATCTGAGTATGTAGTTTTTGACCTTATCTGGAACCTCCAATCTGAAAATTTGAAAATTCCTAAAAAATCCGTGCAAAATCTTGATGACCCCAATCTCTTGTTTTGTACGTTTTTTCCACGTGTCTTGACATCCAATGTATCCATGCAAAGTTTGGTGAAGATCTGAGTATGTCGTTTTTGACCTTATCTGGAACCTCCCATCTGAAAATTTGAAAATTCTTAAAAAATTCGTCGAAAATCTTGATGTCTCCAATCTCTTGTTTTGTACGTATTTTCCACGTGTCTTGACATGCAAAGTATCCCTGCAACGTTTGGTGAAGATCTGAGTATGTAGTTTTTGACCTTATCTGGAACCTCCTATCTGAAAATTTGAAAATTCTTCAAAAATTCGTCGAAAATCTTGATGTCTCCAATCTCTTGTTTTGTACGTTTTTTCCACGTGTCTTGACATCCAATGTATCCCTGCAATGTTTGGTGGAGATCTGAGTATGTTATTTTTGACCTTATCTGGGACCTCCTATCAGAAAATTTGAAAATTCTTCAAAAATTCGTCCAAAATCTTGATGTCTCCAATCTCTTGTTTTGTACGTTTTTTCCACGTGTCTCGACCTCCAATGTATCCCTGCAAAGTTTGGTGAAGATCTGAGTATGTCGTTTTTGACCTTATCTGGAACATCCTTTCTGAAAATTTGAAAATTCTTAAAAAATTCGTCGAAAATCTTGATGTCTCCAATCTCTTGTTTTGTACGTTTTTTCCACGTGTCTTGACATCCAATGTATCCCTGCAAAGTTTGGTGAAGATCTGAGTATGTAGTTTTTGACCTTATATGGAACCTCCTTTCTGAAAATTTGAAAATTCTCAAAAAATTCGTCCATAATCTTGATGTCTCCAATCTCTTGTTTTGTACGTTTTTTCCACGTGTCTCGACCTCCAATGGATCCCTGCAAAGTTTGGTGAAGATCTGAGTATGTCGTTTTTGACCTTATATTGAACCTCCCATCTGAAAATTTGAAAATTCTTAAAAAATTCGTCGAAAATCTTGATGTCTCCAATCTCTTGTTTTGTACGTTTTTTCCACGTGTCTTGACATCCAATGTATCCCTGCAAAGTTTGGTGAAGATCTGAGTATGTAGTTTTTGACCTTATATGGAACCTCCTATCTGAAAATTTGAAAATTCTTAAAAAATTCGTCCAAAATCTTGATGTCTCCAATCTCTTGTTTTGTACGTTTTTTCCACGTGTCTCGACCTCCAATGGATCCCTGCAAAGTTTGGTGAAGATCTGAGTATGTCGTTTTTGACCTTATCTGGAACCTCCCATCTGAAAATTTGAAAATTCTTAAAAAATTCGTCGAAAATCTTGATGTCTCCGATCTCTTGTTTTGTACGTTTTTTCCACGTGTCTTGACATGCAAAGTATTCCTGCAAAGTTTGGTGAAGATCTGAGTATGTAGTTTTTGACCTCATCTGGAACCTCCTATCTGAAAATTTGAAAATTCTTAAAAAATTCGTCCAAAATCTTGATGTCTCCAATCTCTTGTTTTGTACGTTTTTTCCACGTGTCTTGACATCCAATGTATCCCTGCAATGTTTGGTGAAGATCTGAGTATGTAGTTTTTGACCTTATCTGGAACCTCCCATCTGAAAATTTGAAAATTCCTAAAAAATCCGTCCAAAATCTTGATGACCCCAATCTCTTGTTTTGTACTTTTTTTCCACGTGTCTCGACCTCCAATGTATCCCTGCAAAGTTTGGTGAAGATCTGAGTATGTAGTTTTTGACCTTATATGGAACCTCCTATCTGAAAATTTGAAAATTCTTAAAAAATTCGTCCAAAATCTTGATGTCTCCAATCTCTTGTTTTGTACGTTTTTTCCACGTGTCTTGACATCCAATGTATCCCTGCAAAGTTTGGTGAAGATCTGAGTATGTAGTTTTTGACCTTATCTGGAACCTCCAATCTGAAAATTTGAAAATTCCTAAAAAATCCGTGCAAAATCTTGATGACCCCAATCTCTTGTTTTGTACGTTTTTTCCACGTGTCTTGACATCCAATGTATCCATGCAAAGTTTGGTGAAGATCTGAGTATGTCGTTTTTGACCTTATCTGGAACCTCCCATCTGAAAATTTGAAAATTCTTAAAAAATTCGTCGAAAATCTTGATGTCTCCAATCTCTTGTTTTGTACGTTTTTTCCACGTGTCTTGACATGCAAAGTATCCCTGCAACGTTTGGTGAAAATCTGAGTATGTAGTTTTTGACCTTATCTGGAACCTCCTATCTGAAAATTTGAAAATTCTTCAAAAATTCGTCGAAAATCTTGATGTCTCCAATCTCTTGTTTTGTACGTTTTTTCCACGTGTCTTGACATCCAATGTATCCCTGCAATGTTTGGTGGAGATCTGAGTATGTTATTTTTGACCTTATCTGGGACCTCCTATCAGAAAATTTGAAAATTCTTCAAAAATTCGTCCAAAATCTTGATGTCTCCAATCTCTTGTTTTGTACGTTTTTTCCACGTGTCTCGACCTCCAATGTATCCCTGCAAAGTTTGGTGAAGATCTGAGTATGTCGTTTTTGACCTTATCTGGAACATCCTTTCTGAAAATTTGAAAATTCTTAAAAAATTCGTCGAAAATCTTGATGTCTCCAATCTCTTGTTTTGTACGTTTTTTCCACGTGTCTTGACATCCAATGTATCCCTGCAAAGTTTGGTGAAGATCTGAGTATGTAGTTTTTGACCTTATATGGAACCTCCTTTCTGAAAATTTGAAAATTCTCAAAAAATTCGTCCATAATCTTGATGTCTCCAATCTCTTGTTTTGTACGTTTTTTCCACGTGTCTCGACCTCCAATGGATCCCTGCAAAGTTTGGTGAAGATCTGAGTATGTCGTTTTTGACCTTATATTGAACCTCCCATCTGAAAATTTGAAAATTCTTAAAAAATTCGTCGAAAATCTTGATGTCTCCAATATCTTGTTTTGTACGTTTTTTCCACGTGTCTTGACATCCAATGTATCCCTGCAAAGTTTGGTGAAGATCTGAGTATGTAGTTTTTGACCTTATATGGAACCTCCTATCTGAAAATTTGAAAATTCTTAAAAAATTCGTCCAAAATCTTGATGTCTCCAATCTCTTGTTTTGTACGTTTTTTCCACGTGTCTCGACCTCCAATGGATCCCTGCAAAGTTTGGTGAAGATCTGAGTATGTCGTTTTTGACCTTATCTGGAACCTCCCATCTGAAAATTTGAAAATTCTTAAAAAATTCGTCGAAAATCTTGATGTCTCCGATCTCTTGTTTTGTACGTTTTTTCCACGTGTCTTGACATGCAAAGTATTCCTGCAAAGTTTGGTGAAGATCTGAGTATGTAGTTTTTGACCTCATCTGGAACCTCCTATCTGAAAATTTGAAAATTCTTAAAAAATTCGTCCAAAATCTTGATGTCTCCAATCTCTTGTTTTGTACGTTTTTTCCACGTGTCTTGACATCCAATGTATCCCTGCAATGTTTGGTGAAGATCTGAGTATGTAGTTTTTGACCTTATCTGGAACCTCCCATCTGAAAATTTGAAAATTCCTAAAAAATCCGTCCAAAATCTTGATGACCCCAATCTCTTGTTTTGTACTTTTTTTCCACGTGTCTCGACCTCCAATGTATCCCTGCAAAGTTTGGTGAAGATCTGAGTATGTAGTTTTTGACCTTATATGGAACCTCCTATCTGAAAATTTGAAAATTCTTAAAAAATTCGTCCAAAATCTTGATGTCACCAATCCTATGTTTTGTATGTTTTTTCCACGTGTCTTGACATCCAATGTATCCATGCAAAGTTTGGTGAAGATCTGAGTATGTCGTTTTTGACCTTATCTGGAACCTCCCATCTGAAAATTTGAAAATTCTTAAAAAATTCGTCGAAAATCTTGATGTCTCCGATCTCTTGTTTTGTACGTTTTTTCCACGTGTCTTGACATGCAAAGTATTCCTGCAAAGTTTGGTGAAGATCTGAGTATGTAGTTTTTGACCTTATATGGAACCTCCTATCTGAAAATTTGAAAATTCTTAAAAAATTCGTCCAAAATCTTGATGTCTCCAATCTCTTGTTTTGTACGTTTTTTCCACGTGTCTTGACATCCAATGTATCCCTGCAAAGTTTGGTGAAGATCTGAGTATGTAGTTTTTGACCTTATCTGGAACCTCCCATCTGAAAATTTGAAAATTCCTAAAAAATCCGTGCAAAATCTTGATGACCCCAATCTCTTGTTTTGTACGTTTTTTCCACGTGTCTTGACATCCAATGTATCCATGCAAAGTTTGGTGAAGATCTGAGTATGTCGTTTTTGACCTTATCTGGAACCTCCCATCTGAAAATTTGAAAATTCTTAAAAAATTCGTCGAAAATCTTGATGTCTCCAATCTCTTGTTTTGTACGTTTTTTCCACGTGTCTTGACATGCAAAGTATCCCTGCAACGTTTGGTGAAGATCTGAGTATGTAGTTTTTGACCTTATCTGGAACCTCCTATCTGAAAATTTGAAAATTCTTCAAAAATTCGTCGAAAATCTTGATGTCTCCAATCTCTTGTTTTGTACGTTTTTTCCACGTGTCTTGACATCCAATGTATCCCTGCAATGTTTGGTGGAGATCTGAGTATGTAGTTTTTGACCTTATCTGGGACCTCCTTTCTGAAAATTTGAAAATTCTTAAAAAATTCGTCGAAAATCTTGATGTCTCCAATCTCTTGTTTTGTACGTTTTTTCCACGTGTCTTGACATCCAATGTATCCCTGCAAAGTTTGGTGAAGATCTGAGTATGTAGTTTTTGACCTTATATGGAACCTCCTATCTGAAAATTTGAAAATTCTCAAAAAATTCGTCCATAATCTTGATGTCTCCAATCTCTTGTTTTGTACGTTTTTTCCACGTGTCTTGACATCCAATGTATCCCTGCAAAGTTTGGTGAAGATCTGAGTATGTAGTTTTTGACCTTATCTGGAACCTCCCATCTGAAAATTTGAAAATTCTTAAAAAATTCGACCAAAATCTTGATGTCTCCAATCTTTTGTTTTGTACGTTTTTTCCACGTGTCTTGACACATAATGTATCCATGCAAAGTTTGGTGAAGATCTGAGTATGTAGTTTTTGACCTTATATGGAACATCCTATCTGAAAATTTGAAAATTCTTAAAAAATTCGTCGAAAATCTTGATGTCTCCGATCTCTTGTTTTGTACGTTTTTTCCACGTGTCTTGACATGCAAAGTATTCCTGCAAAGTTTGGTGAAGATCTGAGTATGTAGTTTTTGACCTCATCTGGAACCTCCTATCTGAAAATTTGAAAATTCTTAAAAAATTCGTCCAAAATTTTGATGTCTCCAATCTCTTGTTTTGTACGTTTTTTCCACGTGTCTTGACATCCAATGTATCCCTGCAAAGTTTGGTGAAGATCTGAGTATGTAGTTTTTGACCTTATCTGGAACCTCCCATCTGAAAATTTGAAAATTCTTAAAAAATTCGTCCAAAATCTTGATGTCTTCAATCTTTTGTTTTGTACGTTTTTTCCACGTGTCTTGACACATAATGTATCCATGCAAAGTTTGGTGAAGATCTGAGTATGTAGTTTTTGACCTTATATGGAACCTCCTATCTGAAAATTTGAAAATTCTTAAAAAATTCGTCCAAAATCTTGATGTCTCCAATCTCTTGTTTTGTACGTTTTTTCCACGTGTCTTGACATCCAATGTATCCCTGCAAAGTTTGGTGAAGATCTGAGTATGTAGTTTTTGACCTTATCTGGAACCTCCAATCTGAAAATTTGAAAATTCCTAAAAAATCCGTGCAAAATCTTGATGACCCCAATCTCTTGTTTTGTACGTTTTTTCCACGTGTCTTGACATCCAATGTATCCATGCAAAGTTTGGTGAAGATCTGAGTATGTCGTTTTTGACCTTATCTGGAACCTCCCATCTGAAAATTTGAAAATTCTTAAAAAATTCGTCGAAAATCTTGATGTCTCCAATCTCTTGTTTTGTACGTTTTTTCCACGTGTCTTGACATGCAAAGTATCCCTGCAACGTTTGGTGAAGATCTGAGTATGTAGTTTTTGACCTTATCTGGAACCTCCTATCTGAAAATTTGAAAATTCTTCAAAAATTCGTCGAAAATCTTGATGTCTCCAATCTCTTGTTTTGTACGTTTTTTCCACGTGTCTTGACATCCAATGTATCCCTGCAATGTTTGGTGGAGATCTGAGTATGTTATTTTTGACCTTATCTGGGACCTCCTATCAGAAAATTTGAAAATTCTTCAAAAATTCGTCCAAAATCTTGATGTCTCCAATCTCTTGTTTTGTACGTTTTTTCCACGTGTCTCGACCTCCAATGTATCCCTGCAAAGTTTGGTGAAGATCTGAGTATGTCGTTTTTGACCTTATCTGGAACATCCTTTCTGAAAATTTGAAAATTCTTAAAAAATTCGTCGAAAATCTTGATGTCTCCAATCTCTTGTTTTGTACGTTTTTTCCACGTGTCTTGACATCCAATGTATCCCTGCAAAGTTTGGTGAAGATCTGAGTATGTAGTTTTTGACCTTATATGGAACCTCCTTTCTGAAAATTTGAAAATTCTCAAAAAATTCGTCCATAATCTTGATGTCTCCAATCTCTTGTTTTGTACGTTTTTTCCACGTGTCTCGACCTCCAATGGATCCCTGCAAAGTTTGGTGAAGATCTGAGTATGTCGTTTTTGACCTTATATTGAACCTCCCATCTGAAAATTTGAAAATTCTTAAAAAATTCGTCGAAAATCTTGATGTCTCCAATATCTTGTTTTGTACGTTTTTTCCACGTGTCTTGACATCCAATGTATCCCTGCAAAGTTTGGTGAAGATCTGAGTATGTAGTTTTTGACCTTATATGGAACCTCCTATCTGAAAATTTGAAAATTCTTAAAAAATTCGTCCAAAATCTTGATGTCTCCAATCTCTTGTTTTGTACGTTTTTTCCACGTGTCTCGACCTCCAATGGATCCCTGCAAAGTTTGGTGAAGATCTGAGTATGTCGTTTTTGACCTTATCTGGAACCTCCCATCTGAAAATTTGAAAATTCTTAAAAAATTCGTCGAAAATCTTGATGTCTCCGATCTCTTGTTTTGTACGTTTTTTCCACGTGTCTTGACATGCAAAGTATTCCTGCAAAGTTTGGTGAAGATCTGAGTATGTAGTTTTTGACCTCATCTGGAACCTCCTATCTGAAAATTTGAAAATTCTTAAAAAATTCGTCCAAAATCTTGATGTCTCCAATCTCTTGTTTTGTACGTTTTTTCCACGTGTCTTGACATCCAATGTATCCCTGCAATGTTTGGTGAAGATCTGAGTATGTAGTTTTTGACCTTATCTGGAACCTCCCATCTGAAAATTTGAAAATTCCTAAAAAATCCGTCCAAAATCTTGATGACCCCAATCTCTTGTTTTGTACTTTTTTTCCACGTGTCTCGACCTCCAATGTATCCCTGCAAAGTTTGGTGAAATCTGAGTATGTAGTTTTTGACCTTATATGGAACCTCCTATCTGAAAATTTGAAAATTCTTAAAAAATTCGTCCAAAATCTTGATGTCACCAATCCTATGTTTTGTATGTTTTTTCCACGTGTCTTGACATCCAATGTATCCATGCAAAGTTTGGTGAAGATCTGAGTATGTCGTTTTTGACCTTATCTGGAACCTCCCATCTGAAAATTTGAAAATTCTTAAAAAATTCGTCGAAAATCTTGATGTCTCCGATCTCTTGTTTTGTACGTTTTTTCCACGTGTCTTGACATGCAAAGTATTCCTGCAAAGTTTGGTGAAGATCTGAGTATGTAGTTTTTGACCTTATATGGAACCTCCTATCTGAAAATTTGAAAATTCTTAAAAAATTCGTCCAAAATCTTGATGTCTCCAATCTCTTGTTTTGTACGTTTTTTCCACGTGTCTTGACATCCAATGTATCCCTGCAAAGTTTGGTGAAGATCTGAGTATGTAGTTTTTGACCTTATCTGGAACCTCCCATCTGAAAATTTGAAAATTCCTAAAAAATCCGTGCAAAATCTTGATGACCCCAATCTCTTGTTTTGTACGTTTTTTCCACGTGTCTTGACATCCAATGTATCCATGCAAAGTTTGGTGAAGATCTGAGTATGTCGTTTTTGACCTTATCTGGAACCTCCCATCTGAAAATTTGAAAATTCTTAAAAAATTCGTCGAAAATCTTGATGTCTCCAATCTCTTGTTTTGTACGTTTTTTCCACGTGTCTTGACATGCAAAGTATCCCTGCAACGTTTGGTGAAGATCTGAGTATGTAGTTTTTGACCTTATCTGGAACCTCCTATCTGAAAATTTGAAAATTCTTCAAAAATTCGTCGAAAATCTTGATGTCTCCAATCTCTTGTTTTGTACGTTTTTTCCACGTGTCTTGACATCCAATGTATCCCTGCAATGTTTGGTGGAGATCTGAGTATGTAGTTTTTGACCTTATCTGGGACCTCCTTTCTGAAAATTTGAAAATTCTTAAAAAATTCGTCGAAAATCTTGATGTCTCCGATCTCTTGTTTTGTACGTTTTTTCCACGTGTCTTGACATGCAAAGTATTCCTGCAAAGTTTGGTGAAGATCTGAGTATGTAGTTTTTGACCTCATCTGGAACCTCCTATCTGAAAATTTGAAAATTCTTAAAAAATTCGTCCAAAATTTTGATGTCTCCAATCTCTTGTTTTGTACGTTTTTTCCACGTGTCTTGACATCCAATGTATCCCTGCAAAGTTTGGTGAAGATCTGAGTATGTAGTTTTTGACCTTATCTGGAACCTCCCATCTGAAAATTTGAAAATTCTTAAAAAATTCGTCCAAAATCTTGATGTCTTCAATCTTTTGTTTTGTACGTTTTTTCCACGTGTCTTGACACATAATGTATCCATGCAAAGTTTGGTGAAGATCTGAGTATGTAGTTTTTGACCTTATATGGAACCTCCTATCTGAAAATTTGAAAATTCTTAAAAAATTCGTCCAAAATCTTGATGTCTCCAATCTCTTGTTTTGTACGTTTTTTCCACGTGTCTTGACATCCAATGTATCCCTGCAAAGTTTGGTGAAGATCTGAGTATGTAGTTTTTGACCTTATCTGGAACCTCCAATCTGAAAATTTGAAAATTCCTAAAAAATCCGTGCAAAATCTTGATGACCCCAATCTCTTGTTTTGTACGTTTTTTCCACGTGTCTTGACATCCAATGTATCCATGCAAAGTTTGGTGAAGATCTGAGTATGTCGTTTTTGACCTTATCTGGAACCTCCCATCTGAAAATTTGAAAATTCTTAAAAAATTCGTCGAAAATCTTGATGTCTCCAATCTCTTGTTTTGTACGTTTTTTCCACGTGTCTTGACATGCAAAGTATCCCTGCAACGTTTGGTGAAGATCTGAGTATGTAGTTTTTGACCTTATCTGGAACCTCCTATCTGAAAATTTGAAAATTCTTCAAAAATTCGTCGAAAATCTTGATGTCTCCAATCTCTTGTTTTGTACGTTTTTTCCACGTGTCTTGACATCCAATGTATCCCTGCAATGTTTGGTGGAGATCTGAGTATGTTATTTTTGACCTTATCTGGGACCTCCTATCAGAAAATTTGAAAATTCTTCAAAAATTCGTCCAAAATCTTGATGTCTCCAATCTCTTGTTTTGTACGTTTTTTCCACGTGTCTCGACCTCCAATGGATCCCTGCAAAGTTTGGTGAAGATCTGAGTATGTCGTTTTTGACCTTATCTGGAACCTCCCATCTGAAAATTTGAAAATTCTTAAAAAATTCGTCGAAAATCTTGATGTCTCCGATCTCTTGTTTTGTACGTTTTTTCCACGTGTCTTGACATGCAAAGTATTCCTGCAAAGTTTGGTGAAGATCTGAGTATGTAGTTTTTGACCTCATCTGGAACCTCCTATCTGAAAATTTGAAAATTCTTAAAAAATTCGTCCAAAATCTTGATGTCTCCAATCTCTTGTTTTGTACGTTTTTTCCACGTGTCTTGACATCCAATGTATCCCTGCAATGTTTGGTGAAGATCTGAGTATGTAGTTTTTGACCTTATCTGGAACCTCCCATCTGAAAATTTGAAAATTCCTAAAAAATCCGTCCAAAATCTTGATGACCCCAATCTCTTGTTTTGTACTTTTTTTCCACGTGTCTCGACCTCCAATGTATCCCTGCAAAGTTTGGTGAAGATCTGAGTATGTAGTTTTTGACCTTATATGGAACCTCCTATCTGAAAATTTGAAAATTCTTAAAAAATTCGTCCAAAATCTTGATGTCACCAATCCTATGTTTTGTATGTTTTTTCCACGTGTCTTGACATCCAATGTATCCATGCAAAGTTTGGTGAAGATCTGAGTATGTCGTTTTTGACCTTATCTGGAACCTCCCATCTGAAAATTTGAAAATTCTTAAAAAATTCGTCGAAAATCTTGATGTCTCCGATCTCTTGTTTTGTACGTTTTTTCCACGTGTCTTGACATGCAAAGTATTCCTGCAAAGTTTGGTGAAGATCTGAGTATGTAGTTTTTGACCTTATATGGAACCTCCTATCTGAAAATTTGAAAATTCTTAAAAAATTCGTCCAAAATCTTGATGTCTCCAATCTCTTGTTTTGTACGTTTTTTCCACGTGTCTTGACATCCAATGTATCCCTGCAAAGTTTGGTGAAGATCTGAGTATGTAGTTTTTGACCTTATCTGGAACCTCCCATCTGAAAATTTGAAAATTCCTAAAAAATCCGTGCAAAATCTTGATGACCCCAATCTCTTGTTTTGTACGTTTTTTCCACGTGTCTTGACATCCAATGTATCCATGCAAAGTTTGGTGAAGATCTGAGTATGTCGTTTTTGACCTTATCTGGAACCTCCCATCTGAAAATTTGAAAATTCTTAAAAAATTCGTCGAAAATCTTGATGTCTCCAATCTCTTGTTTTGTACGTTTTTTCCACGTGTCTTGACATGCAAAGTATCCCTGCAACGTTTGGTGAAGATCTGAGTATGTAGTTTTTGACCTTATCTGGAACCTCCTATCTGAAAATTTGAAAATTCTTCAAAAATTCGTCGAAAATCTTGATGTCTCCAATCTCTTGTTTTGTACGTTTTTTCCACGTGTCTTGACATCCAATGTATCCCTGCAATGTTTGGTGGAGATCTGAGTATGTAGTTTTTGACCTTATCTGGGACCTCCTTTCTGAAAATTTGAAAATTCTTAAAAAATTCGTCGAAAATCTTGATGTCTCCAATCTCTTGTTTTGTACGTTTTTTCCACGTGTCTTGACATCCAATGTATCCCTGCAAAGTTTGGTGAAGATCTGAGTATGTAGTTTTTGACCTTATATGGAACCTCCTTTCTGAAAATTTGAAAATTCTCAAAAAATTCGTCCATAATCTTGATGTCTCCAATCTCTTGTTTTGTACGTTTTTTCCACGTGTCTTGACATCCAATGTATCCCTGCAAAGTTTGGTGAAGATCTGAGTATGTAGTTTTTGACCTTATCTGGAACCTCCCATCTGAAAATTTGAAAATTCTTAAAAAATTCGACCAAAATCTTGATGTCTCCAATCTTTTGTTTTGTACGTTTTTTCCACGTGTCTTGACACATAATGTATCCATGCAAAGTTTGGTGAAGATCTGAGTATGTAGTTTTTGACCTTATATGGAACATCCTATCTGAAAATTTGAAAATTCTTAAAAAATTCGTCGAAAATCTTGATGTCTCCGATCTCTTGTTTTGTACGTTTTTTCCACGTGTCTTGACATGCAAAGTATTCCTGCAAAGTTTGGTGAAGATCTGAGTATGTAGTTTTTGACCTCATCTGGAACCTCCTATCTGAAAATTTGAAAATTCTTAAAAAATTCGTCCAAAATTTTGATGTCTCCAATCTCTTGTTTTGTACGTTTTTTCCACGTGTCTTGACATCCAATGTATCCCTGCAAAGTTTGGTGAAGATCTGAGTATGTAGTTTTTGACCTTATCTGGAACCTCCCATCTGAAAATTTGAAAATTCTTAAAAAATTCGTCGAAAATCTTCATGTCTCCGATCTCTTGTTTTGTACGTTTTTTCCACGTGTCTTGACATCCAATGTATCCCTGCAAAGTTTGGTGAAGATCTGAGTATGTAGTTTTTGACCTTATATGGAACCTCCTTTCTGAAAATTTGAAAATTCTCAAAAAATTCGTCCATAATCTTGATGTCTCCAATCTCTTGTTTTGTACGTTTTTTCCACGTGTCTTGACATCCAATGTATCCCTGCAAAGTTTGGTGAAGATCTGAGTATGTCGTTTTTGACCTTATATTGAACCTCCCATCTGAAAATTTGAAAATTCTTAAAAAATTCGTCGAAAATCTTGATGTCTCCAATCTCTTGTTTTGTACGTTTTTTCCACGTGTCTTGACATGCAAAGTATCCCTGCAACGTTTGGTGAAGATCTGAGTATGTAGTTTTTGACCTTATCTGGAACCTCCTATCTGAAAATTTGAAAATTCTTAAAAAATTCGTCGAAAATCTTGATGTCTCCAATCTCTTGTTTTGTACGTTTTTTTCCACGTGTCTCGACCTCCAATGGATCCCTGCAAAGTTTGGTGAAGATCTGAGTATGTCGTTTTTGACCTTATCTGGAACCTCCCATCTGAAAATTTGAAAATTCTTAAAAAATTCGTCCAAAATCTTGATGTCTCCAATCTCTTGTTTTGTACGTTTTTTCCACGTGTCTCGACCTCCAATGGATCCCTGCAAAGTTTGGTGAAGATCTGAGTATGTAGTTTTTGACATTATATGGAACCTCCTTTCTGAAAATTTGAAAATTCTCAAAAAATTCGTCCATAATCTTGATGTCTCCAATCTCTTGTTTTGTACGTTTTTTCCACGTGTCTCGACCTCCAATGGATCCCTGCAAAGTTTGGTGAAGATCTGAGTATGTCGTTTTTGACCTTATATTGAACCTCCTATCTGAAAATTTGAAAATTCTTAAAAAATTCGACCAAAATCTTGATGTTCCGAATCCTATGTTTTGTATGTTTTTTCCACGTGTCTTGACATCCAATGTATCCATGCAAAGTTTGGTGAAGATCTGAGTATGTAGTTTTTGACCTTATATTGAACCTCCCATCTGAAAATTTGAAAATTCTTAAAAAATTCGTCCAAAATCTTGATGACCCCAATCTCTTGTTTTGTACGTTTTTTCCACGTGTCTTGACATCCAAAGTATCCCTGCAAAGTTTGGTGAAGATCTGAGTATGTAGTTTTTGACCTTATGTGGAACATCCTTTCTGAAAATTTGAAAATTCTTAAAAAATTCGTCGAAAATCTTGATGTCTCCAATCTCTTGTTTTGTACGTTTTTTCCACATGTCTTGACATCCAAAGTATCCCTGCAAAGTTTGGTGAAGATCTGAGTATGTAGTTTTTGACCTTATATGGAACATCCTTTCTGAAAATTTGAAAATTCTTAAAAAATTCGTCCAAAATCTTGATGTCTCCAATCTCTTGTTTTGTACGTTTTTTCCACGTGTCTTGATATCCAATGTATCCCTGCAAAGTTTGGTGAAGATCTGAGTATGTCGTTTTTGACCTTATCTGGAACATCCTTTCTGAAAATTTGAAAATTGTTAAAAAATTCGTCCAAAATCTTGATGACCCCAATCTCTTGTTTTGTACGTTTTTTCCACGTGTCTTGACATCCAATGTATCCCTGCAATGTTTGGTGAAGATCTGAGTATGTAGTTTTTGACTTTATCTGGAACATCCCATCTGAAAATTTGAAAATTCCTAAAAAATCCGTCCAAAATCTTGATGACCCCAATCTCTTGTTTTGTACTTTTTTTCCACGTGTCTCGACCTCCAATGTATCCCTGCAAAGTTTGGTGAAGATCTGAGTATGTAGTTTTTGACCTTATATGGAACCTCCTATCTGAAAATTTGAAAATTCTTAAAAAATTCGTCCAAAATCTTGATGTCACCAATCCTATGTTTTGTATGTTTTTCCACGTGTCTTGACATCCAATGTATCCATGCAAAGTTTGGTGAAGATCTGAGTATGTCGTTTTTGACCTTATCTGGAACCTCCCATCTGAAAATTTGAAAATTCTTAAAAAATTCTTCGAAAATCTTGATGTCTCCGATCTCTTGTTTTGTACGTTTTTTCCACGTGTCTTGACATGCAAAGTATTCCTGCAAAGTTTGGTGAAGATCTGAGTATGTAGTTTTTGACCTCATCTGGAACCTCCTATCTGAAAATTTGAAAATTCTTAAAAAATTCGTCCAAAATTTTGATGTCTCCAATCTCTTGTTTTGTACGTTTTTTCCACGTGTCTTGACATCCAATGTATCCCTGCAATGTTTGGTGAAGATCTGAGTATGTAGGTTTTGACCTTATCTGGAACCTCCAATCTGAAAATTTGAAAATTCCTAAAAAATCCGTCCAAAATCTTGATGACCCCAATCTCTTGTTTTGTACGTTTTTTCCACGTGTCTTGACATCCAATGTATCCCTGCAAAGTTTGGTGAAGATCTGAGTATGTCGTTTTTGACCTTATCTGGAACATCCTTTCTGAAAATTTGAAAATTGTTAAAAAATTCGTCCAAAATCTTGATGTCTCCAATCTCTTTTTTGTACGTTTTTTCCACGTGTCTTGACATCCAATGTATCCCTGCAAAGTTTGGTGAAGATCTGAGTATGTAGTTTTTGACCTTATCTGGAACCTCCCATCTGAAAATTTGAAAATTCTTAAAAAATTCGACCAAAATCTTGATGTCTTCAATCTTTTGTTTTGTACGTTTTTTCCACGTGTCTTGACACATAATGTATCCATGCAAAGTTTGGTGAAGATCTGAGTATGTAGTTTTTGACCTTATATGGAACCTCCTATCTGAAAATTTGAAAATTCTTAAAAAATTCGTCCAAAATCTTGATGTCTCCAATCTCTTGTTTTGTACGTTTTTTCCACGTGTCTTGACATCCAATGTATCCCTGCAAAAGTAGTGCATATTGGGCGTTTCAACGCAATACTTGGTACGAGTGTTTTTGTAGCTTTTTTTTTATCAATTGAAAATCAGTTTTTGACATATTTTGACAAATTTTTGTCGATGTTTTAGCGTTTAGCAATGTTTTTGTAAAATTTCCTATTTTTTTTTTTTTTTCCACTCATACTTGGTACGAGTACACACAAGCATAGGTTCTATTCATATTTTTTCTTACGTATAGATGTACATGATGAATCTGCAAACAGATTTTTCCTAAGTTTTACTGTTTCCAAGATAACCCCAATTCCGGTCGCTATTTTGGATTTCCGAGCATAGGTTCTATCCATATTTTTTCTTACGTATAGGCGTACATGACGAACCCGCAAACAGATTTTTCCTAAGTCTTATCGCTTCCAAGATAACCTCACTTCCGGTTGCCATTTTGGATTTCCGAGAATAGGTTCTATTCATATTTTACTTACATATAGGCGTACATGACGAATCCGCAAACAGATTTTTTCTAAGTCTTGCTGTTTCCAAGATAACCCCACTTCCGGTCGCTATTTTGGATTTCCGAGAATAGGTTCTATTCATATTTTACTTACATATAGGCGTACATGACGAATCTGCAAACAGATTTTTCCTAAGTCTTACTGTTTCCAAGATAACTAGTAGTGTAGTGTCCCCGGTTCACAGCCCGAAAATGGCGCTCGGTGGCGCTCGCAGTGTTACCAACTCCTCACTTGAAAAAATCACCAAGGTTTTTGGTCTAACCTAACCTAAAACAGCAAGGAGCTGGCAATCTTGCTTGAGAGTTCACAAACCGGAAGTGGGGCTCGGTGGGGCTTGGTGTAGCTCGCCACACACACACACACTCACTTTCTCTCCACGTTCTGCGCCTTATTTATTGCGCTGACGATGTTTTACAGCGTAGAAAACAACACCAAAACATCAAAAACTCATTTTGATTATTTGGAACTCGCCAAAACCTCAAAAACTTATTTTTATTAATTGAGGTTCACCAAAACCTCAAAAACTCCCACTTTCTCTCCATGTTCAGCGCTTTTATTTATTGCGCTGACACAGCGTGATGAGTAAATAATGCACTTTCTCATCCTTGAAGGATGAACGCACTGTATTGTAATTTTCCAAGTCCTGGTCAAATGTTTATATATTGTGACCTTTGTAAACCTCTCGGAACGATGTGATCTCTCTGCCACACACACACACGCCTCTCATTATTTCTGTATTGTGATGTGTTTATTTTGGTATGGGAGGACAGAGGACACAGAGACTCGGCCGACACACTAAACCCAACCTCTCTACGCGTATTCTACGTCACCAAAAAAAAGGTTAAAGGTTCCAAATAACAATAGTTAAGAGTTTCGCCAATCTAGTAAAGTGGATTGGTTGAAATCTCCAAGGCGTATTTTTGCATTTTTTTTTTCAAATATGAACACGTTAAAACTGAACTGTCTTGGATTTTTGAGTTTTGTATTCCCCCTGAGAAAATTCTATATAAAATAACATACCTGAAAATTATATTTGCAGTAGATTGATTTTTTTTTGAGTTTTGTAATCACCTCAAGAAATTCTATATAAAATAACATACCTGAAAATTGTATTCACAGTAGATTGAATTCTTGAGTTTTTTGTATTCGCACACAAGAAATTATATATAAATAACATACCCGAAATTCTATTTACAGTAGATTGAATTTTTGAGTTTTGTAATCACTCTAAGAAATTCTATATAAAATAACATACCTGAAAATTGTATCGCTAGACATTTTTTGATTTCTGTGATTTTTTGGAGAAAGCATAATGGCATCCACCACCAGTTTCAATCGAAAAAATGATAAAACTGAATGTGTTACTTGCGAAAAATTAATATCTAAAACTAATATTAGCAAGCACAGTTCAAGATGTAGCGAAACAGATTCGAGAATTAATCGTTTGTTACCTTCTAAGTCTTGTGCTCGATGTGGAAAGATGATCAGCATTGCAAATTTAAGTAAACACCTCAAAATTTGCAAACTATCGATTGAACGAGGAACATTGAAAAGGAAAATCGATAATGCAGATACGGAAGCTTCCACTTCCAAGCAAATTAAATTATCTAATGAACGCAAACCAATTAGATCTGCATTCAACGACCAACTCCAGGATTTTTCAATTAGGTCAGAACCAGGCCGTGACATCCTTAGTTTCTTGGACGAAACGAAAACATCTGTACTAAATATTCTAAAAAATAAACTTGAAAACAACTCTATAAAAGTATATGTTGTTCTGTTTTCTGAATACGAGAAAGTTGATGGCACAACGAGTATTTTTTATCATTGTACAAAAAACCAGACTCTTCATTTGGCGGACGTCGAAAATTTGGACAACTTCTATTATAAAGTTACCAATGAGCTGGTTAAGAAACATGACGATTTCGAGGCTAAAGGGTCGGGATGGTCTCTGTGTGGAAGTCCTCACACGTTAACTGTTTACGTGAACCGATTCTCGCCTCTTCGCGCTTCCAGCTACATTCCTCTTCCACCGAACATTCAACACAAGAGGGCTGTGTTAAATATACAGAACAGCGATAACAAGTGTTTTCTCTGGTGTATATTGGCTGCACTGCATTCTGTTCATTGGTTAAATCATCCAGAACAGGTTTCTCATTACAAGCAATACGAGTCCGAGTTTGAAAGTGTAATGTTTGGCATCGAATACCCGGTGACATTGTCGGATATAACAAAGTTCGAAAATCGTGCGGGAAAACGCATCGCTATTAATGTATATTCCTTCACGTCAGATAAATATCTCGTGCATCCCGTCAGGATAAGCGATATTGACGATGACGATGCTCGTGTGATTAATCTCCTTCTCATTTCAAACGAGGATGTTCATCACTACACGCTAATTCGTTCTCTATCACGTTTGGTCAAAAGTCAAACAACCAAGCATGAACATTGCATCGAAGTTTGCCCGAGATGCCTAACCACGTTTGACGATCGAAAACAACTCAATTATCGAAATTACACCGGACGTCAAATTGCTATCGAGAAACTTGCCGAACATAAAATTTATTGCGGCGACAACAGACCGGCTAGAATGTTGATGCCCGAAACGAACGAAGTCGAAGAATTCAAAATGCACAAGGCATTGTTGGAACATCCTGCAATCATCGTCGCAGATTTCGAGGCGTTCCTCAAACCACTCTCCTACTGCGAACCGGATCCTGAAATTTCCTCCACAACGCCGTACCAGCTTCATCAACCCAATAGTTTCGGCTATGTTGTTGTGCGACGTGATAAAATAAATGAAGCATATATATACCGCGGGCCAAATGTAATCGAACACTTCCTGGAAAAAATGGTGGAGGAGGTTGAGGTAATTGGTAGCGTACTGCTTACATCAAAACCGATGACACCTTTAACTGAAAATGAACTTCAAAATTACAATTCCACTGAGGTGTGTCCGGTATGTGATCAAAGTTTCACTGATGAGAACAAAAAAATATTCCACCACGATCATTTCAGCGGAAACTACATAGGTGGAATTTGCAACACGTGCAATCTTAAAATCCAGAAACCTAAATTCATCCCCATATTCTTTCACAACGGAAGCGGATATGATTTTCACCACCTGGTGAGACATCTTGGCTACGATCCGAAACGTATAGGTGTCTTGGCCGAGAATGAAGAACGCTACATTAGTCTCAGCAAGCAAGTGTCGATTCCGGGAACGAAAAATACAATCGAGATGCGCTTCCTGGATTCGTATAGATTTCTCTCTGCAAGTCTGGATGCTTTAGCGAACAAACTCACCGACGATCAATTTAAAATAACTGGAGCTAGTTTTCCTAACGTAGACATAGAACTCGTTAGACGTAAAGGGATTTATCCTTACGAATACGTTAGTGATGGTTCTAAATTTAACGACGACGCTCTTCCACTTCCAAGAGAATTTTACAGCAGACTCAGAGAGAAAGGAATCGCGGACGAAGAATACCAACATGCGCAACTCATGTGGGAGAAATTAGGATGTAGGACACTCGGAGACTACCACGATGCCTATTTAAAATTGGACGTGACGATACTCGCGGATGTTTTTCAAGCGTTCAGGAAAACGGCAACGAATATTTATAAATTAGATCCAGCGTATTTCTACAGTCTACCGGGATTAGCGTGGTCGGCAATGTTATTCCAGACAAAGGTCAAGCTGGAACTGATATCGGACGTTGACATGTTGCTATTTATCGAAAGAGGGATACGAGGTGGAATGGTGCAATGCGTACAGAGACATGCAAAAGCTAATAACGTACACATGAAAGAAGATTACGATTCAAATCGAGCATCGAATTACATCTTCTACGCCGACGTTAATAATCTCTACGGACATGCCATGGTTCAGAAACTTCCTTACGGGGGATTCGAATGGTTAGATCCCACTTCGATAGACATTATTCATTTCGACGATAGCGAGTGTGGTTTCTTCGCAGAGGTAGATCTCCAATTCTCCGACCACCTGCACGACACGTTTTCGGATTTGCCTCCGACTCCCGAAATCAAATGTCCACCCGACTCGGTTCAAGACAAGCTTTTGTTAACATTGAACCGTAAACAGAGATACGTCGTCCACTACAAGAATCTCCGGTTTTTGATTGGGAAGGGTGTTGAGATAGTGAATGTTAGAAGAATACTAAAGTTTAAACATTCCACGTGGTTAAGACCTTACATAGAAACTAACACACAACATAGAACAGCTGCCACTTCTGATTTAGACAAGGACTTCTTTAAATTAATGAACAATGCGGTGTACGGAAAGACCATGGAGAATGTTAGAAAGCACGTAGACGTGAAATTAATTTCCGATAAGAATAAATGTCGGAAGTGGATAGCCGATCCTAGATTCAAGTCGAGAAAAATTTACAACGAGAATTTGGTACTTTTCAACCTAGATATAAAATTGATGAAATTTAGAAAACCAATTTACGTTGGTGCAACGGTTCTCGACTTGTCGAAACTTTACATGTTCGAATTTCATTACGACGTGATGAAACCCTTCTACAATGATAAGATATCACTTTTGTACACGGACACCGACAGCTTCATTTACAGCATACAAACACCTAACCTATACGAAGACATAAAAAATCCTTCCATGCTCGAGTATTTCGATACTTCTGCGTATCCTCAACCCAACAGATTTGGAATTCCATCTCGTAACAAAAAAGTCCTAGGTAAACTGAAAGATGAATGTAACGGTGATATTATTGTCGAGTTCGCGGGTTTGCGTTCGAAGATGTATGCCATGAGAACAGAGAGTAGCGTCACGAAGAAAGCAAAAGGTGTGGGCAAAAATACGGTGGAGAACAAACTCACTTTCTACGATTACATCGATTGCCTTTACTCACAATCGACGATACTAAGTATAGAACAAAGAATCCAAAGTGTAGACCACGTGATTACAACAAACGAAGTTAGGAAAGTAGCATTAGATCCGCACGACGATAAAAGATGTATTTTGTCTTGTGGAATCCACACGTTGCCTTGGGGACACTATTGTTTAGAAATCAGTAAAAATTGTAGGCAATGCAAATGAAAAAAAACTTTAACTGTCTCACATACACAATAAATAACTAGCAAGAACAATGAATCACTTTGGTTTCCGAAAGCAAACAATGGAGACTGTACACCGCACGGCAGATCATGAATTTCTACCTTCCATGTTATCTAAACTCAACGGCCTGTTGATCAATCAATTTTCGGAACGCTGCTCTTCTTGCTGGAACAGTGACGATTTCGGATTCGCGACGTTCGACGTGACGAGGAAACCCAACGACGGAAAATACAGAAACAAAATCAACGACTTTCTAAACGTTGCAACGTTTAGAAAGTCGTTGATTTTGTTTCTGTATTTTCCGTCGTTGGGTTTCCTCGTCACGTCGAACGTCGCGAATCCGAAATCGTCACTGTTCCAGCAAGAAGAGCAGCGTTCCGAAAATTGATTGATCAACAGGCCGTTGAGTTTAGATAACATGGAAGGTAGAAATTCATGATCTGCCGTGCGGTGTACAGTCTCCATTGTTTGCTTTCGGAAACCAAAGTGATTCATTGTTCTTGCTAGTTATTTATTGTGTATGTGAGACAGTTAAAGTTTTTTTTCATTTGCATTGCCTACAATTTTTACTGATTTCTAAACAATAGTGTCCCCAAGGCAACGTGTGGATTCCACAAGACAAAATACATCTTTTATCGTCGTGCGGATCTAATGCTACTTTCCTAACTTCGTTTGTTGTAATCACGTGGTCTACACTTTGGATTCTTTGTTCTATACTTAGTATCGTCGATTGTGAGTAAAGGCAATCGATGTAATCGTAGAAAGTGAGTTTGTTCTCCACCGTATTTTTGCCCACACCTTTTGCTTTCTTCGTGACGCTACTCTCTGTTCTCATGGCATACATCTTCGAACGCAAACCCGCGAACTCGACAATAATATCACCGTTACATTCATCTTTCAGTTTACCTAGGACTTTTTTGTTACGAGATGGAATTCCAAATCTGTTGGGTTGAGGATACGCAGAAGTATCGAAATACTCGAGCATGGAAGGATTTTTTATGTCTTCGTATAGGTTAGGTGTTTGTATGCTGTAAATGAAGCTGTCGGTGTCCGTGTACAAAAGTGATATCTTATCATTGTAGAAGGGTTTCATCACGTCGTAATGAAATTCGAACATGTAAAGTTTCGACAAGTCGAGAACCGTTGCACCAACGTAAATTGGTTTTCTAAATTTCATCAATTTTATATCTAGGTTGAAAAGTACCAAATTCTCGTTGTAAATTTTTCTCGACTTGAATCTAGGATCGGCTATCCACTTCCGACATTTATTCTTATCGGAAATTAATTTCACGTCTACGTGCTTTCTAACATTCTCCATGGTCTTTCCGTACACCGCATTGTTCATTAATTTAAAGAAGTCCTTGTCTAAATCAGAAGTGGCAGCTGTTCTATGTTGTGTGTTAGTTTCTATGTAAGGTCTTAACCACGTGGAATGTTTAAACTTTAGTATTCTTCTAACATTCACTATCTCAACACCCTTCCCAATCAAAAACCGGAGATTCTTGTAGTGGACGACGTATCTCTGTTTACGGTTCAATGTTAACAAAAGCTTGTCTTGAACCGAGTCGGGTGGACATTTGATTTCGGGAGTCGGAGGCAAATCCGAAAACGTGTCGTGCAGGTGGTCGGAGAATTGGAGATCTACCTCTGCGAAGAAACCACACTCGCTATCGTCGAAATGAATAATGTCTATCGAAGTGGGATCTAACCATTCGAATCCCCCGTAAGGAAGTTTCTGAACCATGGCATGTCCGTAGAGATTATTAACGTCGGCGTAGAAGATGTAATTCGATGCTCGATTTGAATCGTAATCTTCTTTCATGTGTACGTTATTAGCTTTTGCATGTCTCTGTACGCATTGCACCATTCCACCTCGTATCCCTCTTTCGATAAATAGCAACATGTCAACGTCCGATATCAGTTCCAGCTTGACCTTTGTCTGGAATAACATTGCCGACCACGCTAATCCCGGTAGACTGTAGAAATACGCTGGATCTAATTTATAAATATTCGTTGCCGTTTTCCTGAACGCTTGAAAAACATCCGCGAGTATCGTCACGTCCAATTTTAAATAGGCATCGTGGTAGTCTCCGAGTGTCCTACATCCTAATTTCTCCCACATGAGTTGCGCATGTTGGTATTCTTCGTCCGCGATTCCTTTCTCTCTGAGTCTGCTGTAAAATTCTCTTGGAAGTGGAAGAGCGTCGTCGTTAAATTTAGAACCATCACTAACGTATTCGTAAGGATAAATCCCTTTACGTCTAACGAGTTCTATGTCTACGTTAGGAAAACTAGCTCCAGTTATTTTAAATTGATCGTCGGTGAGTTTGTTCGCTAAAGCATCCAGACTTGCAGAGAGAAATCTATACGAATCCAGGAAGCGCATCTCGATTGTATTTTTCGTTCCCGGAATCGACACTTGCTTGCTGAGACTAATGTAGCGTTCTTCATTCTCGGCCAAGACACCTATACGTTTCGGATCGTAGCCAAGATGTCTCACCAGGTGGTGAAAATCATATCCGCTTCCGTTGTGAAAGAATATGGGGATGAATTTAGGTTTCTGGATTTTAAGATTGCACGTGTTGCAAATTCCACCTATGTAGTTTCCGCTGAAATGATCGTGGTGGAATATTTTTTTGTTCTCATCAGTGAAACTTTGATCACATACCGGACACACCTCAGTGGAATTGTAATTTTGAAGTTCATTTTCAGTTAAAGGTGTCATCGGTTTTGATGTAAGCAGTACGCTACCAATTACCTCAACCTCCTCCACCATTTTTTCCAGGAAGTGTTCGATTACATTTGGCCCGCGGTATATATATGCTTCATTTATTTTATCACGTCGCACAACAACATAGCCGAAACTATTGGGTTGATGAAGCTGGTACGGCGTTGTGGAGGAAATTTCAGGATCCGGTTCGCAGTAGGAGAGTGGTTTGAGGAACGCCTCGAAATCTGCGACGATGATTGCAGGATGTTCCAACAATGCCTTGTGCATTTTGAATTCTTCGACTTCGTTCGTTTCGGGCATCAACATTCTAGCCGGTC